>NC_087580.1:57776613-58079643 GCF_036250125.1 Pseudopipra pipra | reverse complement strand
TGAGCTACTTTTGACTGTCTGTAAGGCCTGAAGAAATACAGGTATGTGGCTGATTTTGAAAGAGATGTTCCGTTATTATAGAGTCGACAAGACCATGATTTGAATATGAGAATTTCTGTTTCACTATTTACACTGTGGTCTGTGGCTGGATGCTGTTCCAGGCTTCTTGAAGCTAGACAGTGTTTTCCAAGCTCACAGGTATTGTTCGCAGGATAGCAGCTGACTGATAACTATTTGACCCCTAACAAGCCCAGTCCTTTATTAAGTGATTTATTAAACAATTAAACCAGCTGAACCCTGGTGCCAGCAGTTGAACTTGCATAATGGCTTGCATTGTATGCATTCTCTGGTCGGATTTAAGGTCTTATGGGGTAGGTTCTCCTGTCACAGTTGTCCTGACAACTTGACATGATAACCAGGTACAGTTAAGACAGTGCTATTCTCTTGTACTGTGGCTTTCTCATCAGCTGGTAATTCTGCTGACTCTTCAGCACACTCTCCTAATTCTTGCTCTCTTGGAATGCCAACTCTGGTGAGAGAGACAGTTCTAAGTAATCTGGCAGAAGAAAAATTTTAAGGGAAAAAGCTTGGTAAAGAGTAGGCCAGGAAGCTGTTTACTAATTCCATGTGCTTGTGGTTGGAAATAAATGAAACATAAGGGGAGTTTAGAGGCTGTCTCCTAATGAAGTTGGATAAAATGCTGGTAGCCTGAGGCCTCCTCATGTTTAATAAGATGTCTTTTGGAAATGAAGTTGTCATTGTGGGGAAAAAAATGGGCTTGTGGGTAGCAGTGCCCGTGAGCTGAATTACTGATAAACACAATTTGAATTGTCAGTTGCTGTGGTTCCTCCAGAGGTGGTAACACCTTTTGACCAGCACTACGCAGAATATGTGAGCAGTTATAAAAAAAGTATTTTTTTGAGTATTGTTTTTAGAAAGCCTTTAAGGTGAAGTTTTATTTTCCATGTTTCCACTTACTGTTATTAATAAGTCATCTTAAAGGCAATTCACAGGCTTTGGATCCACTCACTGTAATAAAGAAAATCCAGAAATTGTTGAATGCCATAAAACTAAGCTAGGGAAATTCATTAAGTATCTTGACAGAGTTAATTTCATAAGCCCTAAATAATTAGCTATAGACCTCACCTCGATTTAAAGTTGGTTTGATAACAGACACTTGATTTCCTTTTTTTGTTTTACAAGATCAAAATGATTTCTGCTTTTTAACACCTGTAGTGGATAGTGGATTGCACTCTTTGTCTGTATGGAACTCATCAAGCTACAGCAATAAGACTGTTGAATGAACAGAATGGGATTGAATTAATACTCCAGACATGATGCTCTTTTTTCTTTTATCTCCCCTTTTGCTGGGGAAATTGTATATATTGTTTATGTCTCCTGTTGCTAATCATTAGTTTTATTCTTAAGAAAGCTCTGCCAGCTGAGCCACTTTTTCCTAAATCAAGAACAATAATGCAAGAAATCATTTTAGGGTAATTGTTGCTTTTATTTAAGGATAAGTAAGGTGTCTCAGTTTAACGAGACAGAAATGTTTGCTAAGGAGGGCGGGAGAGGAGAAAGCTCAAACTCCTCCCTCTGAGTAATTATAACTTTGAAATTAAGAGGCTTCAGTCGGAAAGGTGTGGAAAATAACAGCTCTTTACTAAAATATATATATACATATATATATAGGCCGGGCGTGTCGCACTGGCCGCCGGGCATGTTGGGGCCACGCAGCCGCCAGGCACACCCCACTGGCCACTGGGCAGGGATTGCGCCTTTGTGGGAGAGGAGAGGAAGAATTTCGGAGTGCACAGAGGTTTACCAGTCCAATTTAGGGGAGGGGAAGGGTGTCGAGCGAGCCGTGGGAGTCCTCAGACCGGCGGGAGGGTGGACGGGGCAGCCCTGTATGGAGTGTCACAGGTGAGCAGTATGAGGGAAGATCTGTGGTAACACGGTGAGGAGAGGATAAGGTCAGGGTGGATAGCAGGTTCTTCTGGGGGGTTGGGGGGTTTTGGCTGGGCTGGGGCCATGGGAGATACCCGAGCCCCGGGTGGGTACGGGGGCTAGAACGGTTTGTTTTTGGCTCACCTGTGGCTACTGCCCAGGTTCGGTTTGTTTTGGATTTATTTATTGCGTCCTGAAAGGGTGGTCAGGACAAAGGGATGTTCCTGGGTATTTCCCTGGGATTGAATAAAGATGGGTGGCAGAAAAGTAGGGAGTGAAAGGCTTGCCCTAACTGTTTTAATGGGAAAGAAGCCTGTGTACCCCTATGCGGTTGCGAACTATGCTGGCGATGGTACATGCCTTCGGTAGGGTCTCCCATGCCAGACAGGTCAAAACTGAAGGGTCAGATAAAATCTGTCCATGGGCAGGATGAGCTCGCTAGCCTTCTGGCAGTCATCCTAGGAGAAGGACAACTCTAATCCCAAACCCGGGCAGGTGGAGCTCGCTTAGCCCTGTAAGGCCATCCATCTAAGAGAAGGATACTCTAATTAAACCTACGTCCTGAGGACCTCGCTGCCACCGTCCAAGCTCGCTAGGCCCTGGCAGATGAACCTTAGGATTAAAGGGTGGGTCCAGTTCCGTGCATGCTGCGTCTCACCTAAAAAATCCACTGCGCAGGCTTGAAGGTTATACCCACATTTGTAAAGCCCTGTAGCGATGGGCGAGGGTCGAAAATGCAGGTGATAAGGTGCCGAAAAAGACAAAATTTACACCGACCTGCGCCTCCTTACCCAAAAGGTTCCTGCTGATGATAAGATCATTATCCTTGGTTATTTCAATGCCAGAGTCGGAAAGAACTTTGAAACCTGGAAAGGAGTATTAGGCAAGCATGGTGTTGGAAACTGCAGCAATAATGGTCACCTTCTGCTAGAGTTTTGTGCGGAGCAGCAGCTCACCATCAGCACCACTATCTTTCAGCAGAAAAATAGTCTGAAGACAACCTGGATGCATCCTAGATCCAAGCATTGGCACCTCATTGATTACATCCTGGTGCCATGGAGAGATGTCCGCGATATTCACCATACCCGCGTGATGCCTAGTGCAGAATGCCAAACAGACCATCGACTTGTGCGCTGTAAACTTAACTTCAACCTTAAGTTCAAAGCTAAAAGGGGCAGTATTCTGAGGAGGACACTCCAAGTTAACGATCTTCAATCGGCTAAAGTGAGAGAGAGCTTTCAGGCAAACCTTCAAACTAGGCTCTAGGATCATTCCATAGATCCCTCTCCTGAGTCACTTTGGCAGCATATTAAAAATAGCATCCTGCAGTCCTCTGAAGAATCCTTAGGGTTCTCCTTCAAGAAGAACAAGGACTGGTTTGATGAAAACAATCAAAAGATCCAGGAATTGTTGAGGAAAAAGAGAACTGCTCACCAAGCAATTTAGCACATTACACAGCAACTGGTGAAGGATGAATTGCATACTGCCCCTACTATGGAAGAAACTCTTAAGGCCATACAGCAGGTGAAAATTGGCAGGGCAGCTGGGGTTGATGGAATTCCACCCGAAGTCTGGAAGCACGAGGGCCAAGCACCAAGCACTCCATGCTAAATTCCACGAGTTTGTGGTGCGCTGTTGGGAACTAGACGAACTACCATCAGACCTTCTTGATGCAGTCATCATCACCTTGTGTAAGAAGAAGGGAGATAAATCAGACTGCTTTAGCTACTGGGGTATTACTCTGCTCTCCATTGCTGGCAAGATCCTGACAAGATTACTTTTGAACAAATACCAGCTATAGCAGAACTTCTTCCTGAAAGCCAATGTGGTTTCAGAGCCAACAGGAGTACCACAGACATGGTATTTGTTCTCAGACAACTGCAAGGGAAGTGTAGGGAACAGAACAAAGGTCTCTATGTAACCTTTGCTGATTTTATAATGGCTTTCAATCATCATCATCATCATGGCTAGGCTTTGCGAACGAAGATTTGGGAAGGCTCTATCCACATTTGCTACAGGCATGCTGGTGGCTTATGAGGCCAATACGTGACAGACATATCCGATTGCAAAAGGCACAGCAGAAAGACTCCTTAGATGGTGTATTCTGCAATACACGGTTCTTTCTGCGTTGCCTTTTTTCCTCGAGGGTGATCCTGCGTGTGTTCTCAAAGGAGACAGCTGCGTTATAGATGGTGTGTCTCCAGGCCTCCCGATTTGAGGCCAGAGTAGACCAGCTGTGGTGATGAATATGGCCGAGGCTAAGATGTTGTTTCAGGGAGTCCTTGTATCTTTTCTTCGGGGCTCCTCTCATGTGGCAGCCAGTGGCAAGTTCACCGTAAAGCAAGATCTTAGGGAAGCGGTGGTCCTTCATCCTTGAGATGTGCCCTGCCCATCGTAGCTGTGTTCTCATCAACATGGCCTCAATACTTGTGATAGCTACTTGCTCTAGAACAGATGTGTTGGTCGCATAGTCTGACCAGTGGATGTTTAGGATTGTGCGGAGGCAGCGTTGATGGAAGCGTTCTAAGAGACGCAGGTGGTGGCGGTAGATGACCCATGATTCGGAGCCATATAAGACAGTAGACAACACTATGGCTTTGTAAACACTGATCTTGGTGCTTTTCTTCAAGTGTTTATTACGCCATACTCTTTTGTGGAGTTTTCCAAAAGCACTATATGCCTTTGCTAATCTGTTGTCTATCTCTCCGTCAATCTTACCATCTGAGGAGATGAGGCTACCGAGGTAATTAAACTGTTGGACTGATTTGAGCTCTGATTGGCCAATGGTGATGTGGGGATGATGGGGGACTTCCTGAGGTGCAGGTTGATGGAGGACCTCTGTCTTCTTTAAGCTGACTTCCAGTCCAAAGAGCTCAGCAGCGTCTGCAAAGCAGGATGTTAAACGCTGCAGGGCTGCTTCTGTGTGGGCAACAAGGGCGGCGTCATCGGCATAAAGCAGCTCCCGGACAAGATGGTTTAAGGTCTTGGTGTGGGCCTTCAGACGCCTTTGATTGAATAGACTTCCATCAGTACGGTATCGAATGTAGATACCGTCTTGATCATCGAGGTCTGCTGTGGCCCTTTGGAGCATCATGCTAAAGAAGACGGTGAATAGGGTAGGAGCGAGAATGCAGCCTTGTTTCACACCATTCTTAATTAAAAAGGGCTCAGAAAGTGTGTTGCCATATCTGACTTGGCCGTGGTGATCCTCATGGAGTGAGATGATCATTTTAAGGAACTTGGGGGGACAACCTAAACGTTCCAAAATCTGCCACAGACCTTTTCTGCTCACAGTGTCAAAAGCCTTGGTGAGGTCGACAAAGGTTACATAGAGACCTTTGTTCTGTTCCCTACACTTCTCTTGCGGTTGTCTGAGGACAAATACCATGTCTGTGGTGCTCCTGTTGGCTCTGAAACCACACTGACTTTCAGGAAGGATTCCTTCTGCTATAGTGGGTATTAGTCTGTTCAAGAGTATTCTTGTCAGGATTTTGCCAGCAATGGAGAGCAGAGTAATACCACGATAGTTTGAGCAGTCAGATTTAATTCCTTTCTTCTTATACAAGGTGATGATGACTGCATCACGAAGGTCTGATGGTAGTTCGCCTAGTTCCCAACAGCGCACCACGAACTCATGAAATTTGGTGTGGAGTGCAAGGCCCCCATGTTTCCAGATTTCAGGTGGAATTCCATCAATCCCAGCTGCCTTGCCGATTTTCACCTGCTGTATGGCCTTGAGGGTTTCTCCTAAAGTGGGAGCAGTATCCAATTCATACTTTACTGGTTGTTGTGTGATGGACTGAATTGCTGAGTCTTGGACTACACGGTTGGTACTGAAGAGAGTCTGAAAGTGTTCAGACCATCGATTCAGAATGGAGGTTTTATCTGTCAGAAGTGTTTGCCCATCAGCGCTGAGTAGAGGGCTTTGTACCAGGTATGTAGGCCTGTATGCTGTTTTCAAGGCCTCATAGAAACCTTTGTGATCACCTATATCTTCGCATAATTGAGCTTTTTCAGCTAGATCGATCCACCATTTGTTCTGGATGTCATGGAGTTTCTGTTGGAGCTTGCTGCATGCAAGACGAAAGGCTGTTTTTCTTGCGTGACAGGATGGCAGTGCAAGGTGTGCTTGGTGGGCGGTTCTCTTCTTCCTCAACAAGTCTTGGATTTGTTGATTGTTTTCATCAAACCAGTCCTTGTTCTTCTTGAGGGAGAACCCTAAGGATTCTTCAGAGGATTGCAGGGTGCTGTTCTTAATATGGTGCCAAATTGTTTCAGGAGAGGAATCTGCAGAAACTGTGGGAATGTTTTCGAGCCTAGTTTGAAGGTTTGCCTGGAAACTGTCTCTTACTGTGGCTGATTGGAGATTGTTAACTTGGAGTCTTCTCCTTGGGATGCTGCCCCTTTTTGGTTTGAATTTGATCTTGAAATGGAGTTTACAGCGCACCAGCCGATGGTCTGTTTGGCATTCTGCGCTGGGCATCACGCGGGTATGGTGGACATCGCGGACATCTCTCCGTCGCACCAGGACATAATGAATGAGGTGCCAATGCTTAGAACGGGGGTGCATCCAGGTTGTCTTCAGACTGTCTTTCTGCTGAAAGATAGTATTAGTGATGGTGAGTTGTTGCTCTGCACAGAATTCTAGCAGAAGTCGACCGTTATCATTGTAGTTTCCAACACCATGCTTGCCTAATACTCCTTTCCAGGCTTCAAAATTCTTGCTGACTCTGGCTTTGAAATAACCAAGGATAATGATCTTATCATCTGCAGGAACCTTTTGGGTAAGGAGGCGCAGGTCAGTGTAAAATTTTTCTTTTTCAGCAGGGTGAGCTTGGAGAGTTGGGGCATATATACTAAAGATGACAACATGTTGCTTGTTGTGTAGTGGAAGGCGCAGGGAGATAATGCGGTCAGAGTGACCTGTTGGCAGATTTTCGAGTTTAGGAACAATGGAGTTTTTGATCATGAAGCCGACACCTGAGAGGTGTTTTTCGGTTCTGGGCTTGCCTGACCAAAAGAGTGTGTAACCGGCACCATGTTCTCTGAGGCTGCCTTCTTCATGAAGGCGAACTTCACTGAGAGCGGCAATGTCGATGTTGAGACGAGCCAGCTCATGGGCAATTAGGGCAGACCGACGCTCAGGGCGTCCGCCGTCCGCAGAATCGAGCATGGTTCTGATGTTCCAACATGCTAGAGTTAATTTAGGGACACCTTTGGAGGCAGGTGCGTGCCTTTGTCTTTTGATCTTTGTGCGACCGCATTGGAGGAAGATGCCCGTTGACCTGCGGTTAACCAACCGGGTGAAAGTGGAGATGAGCTTTGTTTAGGTCACCTTTTCTAGGCCCCTCTCCGAGTGGAGCAAGCAGTGCTGTCCTTGGAAAGGCTGCTTGGTCGTCCAGGGTGCTGCCTCAAGAGACTGTCATCTCCGGTCAGTCTCAAATGACCAATCTCCTGAACCGCCTGCATGCAGGGTTGAGTCTGCGGCTCCCAGTGCACCTTTCACCTGCCGTTTCGACCCTCGCCCGTCGCTACAGGACTTTTTACATGTGGGTAAAGCCTTCAAGCCTGCGCAATGGATTTTTTAGGTGAGATGCAGTATGCGCGGAACTGAACCCACCCTTTAATCCTGAGGTTCATCTACCAGGGCCAAGCGAACTTTTACGGTGGCAGTGAGGTCCTCAGGACGTAGGTTTGATTAGAGTGACCTTCTCTTAGATGGATGGCCTTACAGGGCTAAACGAGCTCCATCTGCCCGGGTTTGGGATTAGAGTTGTCCTTCTCCTAGGATGACTGCCAGAAGGCTAATGAGCTCATCCTGCCCACAGATTTATTGTATCCAATCCTACAGTTTTGACCTGTCTGGCATGGGCGACCCTACCGAAGGCATGTACCATCGCCAGCATAGCTCGCAACCGCATAGGGGTATACAGGCTGCATTCCTACTATTAAAAACGATTAGGTCAAGTCTTACAGTACCTAGTTTTCTGCCATCTGTCTATATTCATCCCAGGGAAGCACCCAGGATCAACCCTTTGTCCTGACCAACCTTTCAGGATGTAACAGATAAATCCAGGACATACCAAACCTGGGCAGTAGCCGCGGGTGAACCAAAACCAGACAAACGAGTGAAACTGTTCTGGCCACCGTACCCACCTAGGGCTCGAGGACCTCTCCAGGCCCCAGCCCGACCAAGATCTCCAAGCCCCAGAGGAAACTATTATCTTGACCTCCCCCACCGTGTCTCCTTTATATCTTCCCACGCACTACTTACCTGACTACCCTCCAGTTCGAGGACCCCCACAGCCTGCCTGGCACCCTCCCCCCCCCCCCCCAATCCAGACGGGCAAACCTCTGTGTACTCCGAGGCTTCCACTCTTCTCTCTCTCTCCTTTCTCACGAGGGCACAAGGCCACGCTGGCGAAGCTCCCACTCTCCTTTCCTGCTGGGGGGGAGGGGACCGGGGGCGGCCCCGCGTGGGCCCGGGGGCGGCCCCGGGCCGCGCGGGAACCGAGGGGCGGCCAAAAGGCTTTCAATACTGTGAACAGAAAAGGTCTGTGGCAGATTTTGGAATGTTTAGGTTGTCCCCCCAAGTTCCTTAAAATGATCATCTTACTTCATGAGGATCAGCATGGCCAAGTCTGATATGGCGATGCACTTTCTGAGCCCTTTCTAATATCCAGTGACATGAAACAAGGTTGCGTTCTTGCACCAACCCTATTCACAATCTTTTTCAGCATGATGCTCCAAAGGGCCACTGCAGATCTCGATGGTCAGGATGGTATCTACATTCGATATTGTACTGACAAAAGTCTATTCAACTTAAGGCGACGGAAGGCCCATACTAAATTAACATAGCTAAATTAACATAGCTAAATTTTATTTCATTTTCTCTTTCAGCTACGGGAAGCCTAGGGTTGAACCTGAAAAAGGAGGAAGCGTGCCTGAGAGTATGTGTGTGTGAGTGTGCGTGTGAGAGCGTGAGCAAGGAGTCAAAAGGGGCCCCTGTTGGCTCACTGGAGCTGCCCACTGTGAAGGGACTCTGGTCCCAGCAGTTATAATCTTGAGTGCGTGTGTGTGTGACTCCTTGAACGGTGTGGGAATGCTCAGGCAGTGGCTTCTCCTTTAACACAGGCTGTCTTAGTTTAGCAAGACAGAAATGTTTGCTAAGGAGGGTGGGTTAGGAAAAAACAAAGAAAAAGGAAACAAACCCCTTCTGCCAACTTATTACTTCGGAATTAAGAGGCTTGAGGTGAAAGGTGTGGAAAAGGAAAATAACAGCTCTTTAACACACATATATATATATAAATAACAAACCCGAATAAGCAACGGATCTGCAACTAAAACTTTCAAAAACAAAGTCCTACTTCCCCAGGTGGGGGCCCCCTTGACTATCAGGGAGCCGAGGGCAGGCTGTTCCCGGAGGCTCAACAACTGCTCACAACCACGTGAGCAATGGTGGCTCTGCTGCCTACAATGAAGGGTTTTTTCCCGCTGGTCCCAGGGCTATGGTGTGGTCCTCGGTCAGGCAGTCGCTGCAGGAAGATGCTCTGACAATGCAGCACCTCAGCCTGGGGCAAAACCTTGCTCACAGACGGTCGGCTGGGGCTCTCCTGGTTGCTCCCTGATGGCGGTGCCAGGCGGGGAGAAAAACTTCTCCTCGGGGAAAAGGAGGGGATGACCACTCCGTTGGGCGCCAGGCAGGAAAACTCACAAACAAAAGGCTCCGAGGCGTGGCGCTGGCCGGTTTTATAGAGAAGCCTCCCCCACTCCTGTGCCCCTGTGCATGCGACCCCGCTCCTTCCCCCTTCCCACCTCCCCCCACCCTGGAAAAAGGGATGGGGGAAAAGAGGGCCTTTCACTGTAGGTTCACACTGCCCAGTAATTGATATTGGGAAAAAATTCCAACATCTCTTTTCAAACCTATAACATGGGCTTTATAATTTGTTTGGATGAAACTAATTTCCTTCTGACATTGCAGGATATACAATTATAAAGAAGAGTGTTTATTGAGAGCAAACCAAACAAAAATATTATGAAGTATGTATGAATGGCCAATTATTGAAGGGCATGTAAGCTATCTTCTATATAACTTTGGGCAGTAGTATATATTACGTGATAGTTGTACTTTAGGAAGCTACTAATGATTCAAAGAAATCCTTAAAAGCACACTTTTATTATGGCCGGGGGAGATGCAGGGGGATTTCACCCCCCGTGCATGTCCGCTGAGAAAAGAAACACAACAGCTTTTTATACAGTGAGTTTCAAAAATTATCTATCATATACACTCTTTATGAAGTCTGCCTTATCTAAATAGACATTTGGTTGCCTAACTCCTATTCTTATTATTATAGAGTAGTTACATAAAGTTTTATCATTTCAAACGGCTTAGGTTCCCCCCACCCCTCTTGACTCCCTTGCAATGTTATGTGCTACAGCATTTTCACATACATATCCTAGTTGTTCTCTGGGTATACAGACTTCTGTGCTGATAGTTTGCCATCTCCCTATGTCCCTGTCATAGCTTGCCCAGACATTATGTCCCATGGGTCTAATTACTATATCCCAGTGTATTGTTCCTAATGCTAAGACAGGAAATATGATCCGTTCTTTTACCTCATGGATGGTAAGAACATATGCCTCTATTTACTCCTGCTTTGAGTTATATGTGAAGTTTACTAATTGCCACCATGCCTGATGTTCTTTCTCAAATTTGGTTGTGGTGTAATTTCTGGATATGATCTGTCTTATTTCTTGAGGTAAAATTCCTGATGTTCTTTCTCTTTGCTGGGTTTGGATACACTATTGCTATTGAGACATTTTCTTGTAAACTTCCAAAAAGATTAGTCACAACCTGAAAATCTTCAGATATGTGTTCAGTTAACAAGATCAAGTCTGTAGTAAGAGATTGTGTTTCAGCTGTAGTCATTAATGATGATCTTAGTGGTACCTCCAATTTTCAGAGGTTACAGTGCTGAGTTTATTAATTAATATTTCCTGATCTATGGAATTTAATACACCTAGTCCTGATCCAAACCATCCTGTTAGATCTTTTCATGTTCTTTCATGGTGGGATCTAGTTCTTAACCAAGCACTCCATACTTTAAGACTTTGGAGAATGAAGGGCTGACAATCCCCTTTTATAGAGGATATGTTTGTTTGGATTTTTACCTGGACTTTTTTTTTTTTAGTGAATATGTGGGGTCCAGGAGTAACTTCTGCTTGTTAGATTGTCTAATTATATAAGGTCCTACAAGGGAAAGATTATGACTTTTTCTGTACATTCTGAGGGTGTATGTGAGGAAGGCAGAAGTCTGTGTTGTTGAAGTAAATATTGTTGTGGTGTCTATTACAAATTTCTTTGATAGTGCCTTGTGTTCTTTCAAAGTAGCCCTAAGACATACTACAGAAACTGATTTGTCCAACATAAAGTTGTGCCAGCATTGATCAGAAGCACAGACAGACTTACCAATCAGTTTTCCCTTGTTATATTCTATGGGTTCTCTTACAGTGATTTGGGTCTGGGACATTTGTTTCTCATGGTCAGGTATATTAATTCCTCTACACCCTATCTGTATTTCCCCAATTATTCCATTTAAGATACTAAGCCCATTCCTTTTTTCCCAATCGTGTTCTAAATATGGTTCATTTTTGTGCATGACCATAGTGGCCAGGTTTAAATTAGAAATGTCTCTTCCAGACATACTGGAATATCTGATATAAGCCTGAGACCACGGCCAGTCTAAGGTAATGGCTGGAGCCAGAGTTATTATACTTATCAGAGTTCCAACGGCTAGTGTCGAGTAAACTTGAGGGTTGTTGGTCCTACAGGTTCTGATGTCCATGTTTCTTTAGGTGACTTCTTCACATGTGAATAATTAATCCAGGTGGGTTGTTCTCTGATTGCTGTGAAGGTCGTCAGAAGCACTTGGTATGGTCCTTTCCTCTTCTCATCTAGTGGTTGGCCTGAAAAAGTTTTAACATACACCCACTCTCCAGGGGAAATGTTATGTAAGGGCTGGTCTATTCCCCTTGAGTGAGTACTCATTATTTGTTTGTTAATTTTTGACAATTGTTTACTCAATGAGATCAGATATTCCCATATATATCCTTCCCCAACTTGTATGAGGTCTTCTCCTTGATAATAATTTCCACAGGGTCTCCCGTATAACATTTCAAAAGGGCTTAGCCCTTCTTTAGTCTTAGGTTTGACTCTTATTCGCAATAAGGCCAGAGGTAAGCCAGGCTTGGTACCAATGTAGATTTACTTCTTGACAGTTTTTTTCAATTGTTGTTTTATCAAATGATTCATTTTCTCCACCTGGCCTGTGGTCGATATGGAGTATGTAATAGCCAATCAATTTGCAGAATGCTGCTTATCTTTTAGTTATAAAATGTGGTCCTTGGTCTGAGGAGATGATGTCAGGTACTCTGAACCTGGGGATAATTTTATTAAGTAGTACTTTGACAACTTCTCGAGCCTTATTGCTTCGGGTCAGGAAAACTTCTAGCCAACTTGAGAAGGTATCTTTTAGGACCAATAGGTATCGGTACCTCCTTTTCTTAGGTAGTTCTGAGAAATCTATCTGCCAGTGTTGCCTTGGGTGGTTACCTTTGCCAATTGTCCCTATTTTTATTTTGTTGGTTGTGTGAGGATTATTGTGTAGTGTATAAATCTCATCCTATAATTTGTTTCTTTAGGTATTTATGCAGTGCATTTGTCCTCAGATGAGTTTTGTTATGTTCTATCTCTGCAACTTTCTATAGTACCCTTTCAGGTATTACTACTTATCCTGTTTTTAAGTGGTACATATTACCTTTGAGTTGACCTTGTTGATTTTTTTATTAATTTAAAATTTTCTTTTGAATATGATACATTAGACCTTACCTGTATGATTTTGCCATCTGGGATTAAGGATGCAAATCCTACCTGGCCGTTTTCTGTTGCCTTTTTCCCACTTGATCTGCTAATCGTTTGCCTTTTTTCCTGGTCCGTATTACCTTTTTGATGTCCTCTGCAACGCATAATGACAAGATTTTGGTAATTGAACAGAACTTAAAGATTTCTTCAGCTTGCTTTATCTGTTTTCCTTGTAATGAGAGCTGTCCTCTTTCTTTCCATATTGCTCCGTGGACATTTACTACACCAAAAGCATATTTTGAGTCTGTTCATATGTTAATGTCTTTTCCTTTTCCTAATTGCAATGCTCTGGTGAGTGCAATTATCTCTGCCTTTTGTGCAGAGGTGTCAGCAGAGAGCGCCTGTGCTTCGATGATATGATCTGTGGTTGTTATTGCATATCTTGCTTTGCGGGTTCCGTTTTTCACATAGCTGCTCCTGTTGGTAAACCACGTTTCCGCCTCAGGCAGCAGTGTATCTTTTAAGTCCGGTTGACTGGAATATGTTGCCTCAATTGTTTCTATGCAACCGTGATGCACTGGTTCCTTTGTAGTCATTGAACTGGACAAAAAGGTGACTGGATTGTCGATGTTAAATCTGGAGGGCAAGAGCCAGTGACTCTTTCTGTTCTAGCACTGCTGAAACCACATGTGATATTAGAACAGTCATTGTAAACTTTTTGTGCTTTTTGTATGTTTAGCACTGCTGTTGTTACTGCCTTCAAGCATCCTGGCCATCCTTTGCTTACTTCATCTAATTGTTTAGAGAAGTATGCCACTGTTCGTGGATATGTTCTTATTTGTTGGGCTAGGACTCCCAGTGCAATCCCTTGCCTTTCGTGTGAGAAAAGCAAAAGGTTTAGTCACATTTGGAAGACCTAGTGCAGGTGCTTGCATCGGTTCCTTCTTAGGCTGATGGAAAGCTTGCCTAGCTTCTCCAGTCCACACTAATTGTTTAATCCCATCCTGCAGAATCTGGTATAGGGGTTTGACTATCAGTCCATATTTGTAGATCCAAAGCTTACATCAGCCAGTTTTCCTAAAAATGCGCGAAGTTCTTTTGAAGTTTGGAGCAAAGGTATTTTACAGATGGTTTCTTTTCTCTCTGGTCCTAGTTGACGTTGACCTCCTGGGATTTCATATCCTAGATAAATAACTTCTTTCTTGACAATCTGGGCTTTATTTTTGGATACCTTGTACCCTTTCAGTCTCAGAAAGTTTAATAACCTTACAGTCCAGCTTTCACATTCGTCTTGGGTCCTGGTGGCGATTAACAAATTATCCACGTACTAGAAGAGGACTCTGCTGTCTGATGGTGCAGTTCATTCTTTAAGATCTTTTGCAAGTTGATTTTCTAAGATTGTGGAGTATTTTTAAATCTTTGAGATAATATGGCCCAGGTGAGCTGGGATTGGCGACTTGTGTCTGGATTTTCCCACTCAAAAGCAAACAATTTTTGACTTTTAGGGTCCAAAGGCAGGCAGAAAAAGGCATCTTTTAAGTCTAGAACAGAAATATATTTATTTTTAATTTGGTCAAAAGTGTATATGGGTTTACTACCACTAGGTGGAGATAGAGGATATTGTTTCTTACCAGCTGTGTTCTGGGATTTTAACCTTACTGTTTTTGTGCAGTTTTAGCTCTTTCTGGGGTCCTGTCAGCCCAAACCCCAGGGTAAAACTTGATTAAGGCTTGATGATGGCATTTATTCCGATATTTGTAGCTGAATTAAAGTAAGACTTAAGATTTCGATTAGTTTGTTTTCTCTTACTTTAATTTGTGTCTCCCTATTTTTAACTTAATTTTTGCATTCAATTTTTTTAATAAATCTTGTCTTGAAAGTGATATAGGTGTATGAAACATATAAAGGAATTTGTGCATACTTAAAATGTTTCATAAACGATACCTTCTGATGTTGACTATTTTCTTTTATAACATTCAAAAATACATAACATTTAGTTCTTAATATAGAACATGATGCACTAGTGTCCACCAAAAACTCTATTTTATGTTTGTCTTTCCCCAGTTCCATTAAAACCAGGGGGTCTCTGGAGTGCAAACCCCCCGGTACGTCTGAAGAAGTTGGTAATGGTTATTTTTATCAGGCTTTAACATAATTTGGGCGTATGCTTTGGCTACCTTTAATAATAATTCCTTTTCAGTTTCAGTTAAAAGCATCTAGCATCAAATCAATATTTTCTCAGTCCAGACCTAAAGTTTTAATATATGTTTTAAACTTCTTTGCTACCCCAACCGGATCATCTCTATATTTACAGGCAATATTTTTCTAATTTTCTAGATCTCCCATAGAGAAATTAACTTTAGGCCTTATAGGTCAGAGGGTCTTGTTCTCACTTTGCTGCACATTTGCCTGCTCGGGTGAGAAAAATATGGGGAAAGGGAAGTTTTTTTTTTTCTTCTCCTTTCTCTGTCCCTCTCGCTGTCCTGAGGATGAGGACAATTTATTGTCCTCATCTTTTACCAGTCCTGAGGGGGGGACGGAAGCCCCCTCTTCTACTATTTCATTTGCCCTTTCTCCAAAGGGACTTACATAATCATCAATTCCACTTTCTAGTTCACTGTTCTTATATTTCAAACACCTCTGCCCTATAGAACATGCTGAACAACATCGTTTAAGTTTCCCTATTCCTTCTTTTAGATTCTCTCGTTCTAAAGTTAGAACAAACGGATCTCACGGGGCCAAATTAATGCCACACTCTCTCTGCCATTCTGGGTGTTCCCTCAAAGAAAAGAACATATCAGCATAAATTACTTCATCCCATTTTCCTTCCCTTCGCAAAAACAACATTAACTGTAGTAAGAAATTATAGTCTAATGATCCATGCTTTGGCCACTTTGCTCCTTCCCCTAGTTTATAGTGGGGCCACCATTCTGAACAGTATTTGGTTAGAGTTTTCTTGTTAGTGTTCCCACCCTGGAGTCCCCCTATTTCTTTACATTGTGTTATAATACACCCTAAAGGGCTTTTATCAACCTCTTGTTTTCCCTGCTGGTTTCCCATTTCTAGCTTTCGCTTTGCCTGCCTCTTGCTGCGCCCTTTGCAAGACAATAGAGACACAAATTCAGGCTCCTACTTGCTCTGTGGTTTCAGTCACTGTCTCAGTCTGAGGAGACTGGAATGTTTGCTAAAGAGGATGAGTTGTAAGACAGACCAAACTCCTCTCTCTCAGCAATTGTAAATTCAAAATTAAGGGGGCTTTAATTGAGGAAGTGTGGAAAAAAAACCAGAAGAAATAACAAGCCTTTATTAAAAGATATATGTATGTTGACAAAAACAGTAACAGAACACAAAACAACTAGATAGTAATCCTAGAGGAAAAAAAAGGGTCAGAATGAATACTTCTCTGTCCTTTAGTGCAGTCCTAATCATGGCCTGCAGGGGGCGCTGTTGGATCACTGAAGGTGCAGGGCCTGCAGTTCTCTGTCGTGACCTGCAGGGGGCGCTGTTGGATCACTGAAGGTGCAGGGCCTTCAGTTCTCTATCGTGGTCGGCAGGGGGGCACTGTTGGTCTCTGGCGATCACCACGCTGGGAGAGGGATCCAGAGGGAGCGATCCCGTACCTCGGGAGAAGCCGAGAAGGAAATGGGAGACCCTTCCCTCAGTGGGAGGAAAAAGGGAAGGGAAGCAGTCCACTTCCACGGGACTCACCGCTGTCCCAGGTGACGGTGTCTCAAAACTCCTCCTTTCTCTCTCGTGGGCACGCAAACTCTCCGATGAAACACAGCAGATCCGGGGAGCGGGACAGCCAGGCAAGTCGAAGCCAGCAGTCTGAGCTGACCAGGATGAGAAGCCAAAAACCAGATCCCAGTCCCTCTCCCCAAATGCCTGCACGCAGACCCCTGTCTCCTTCTGAGACCCAACTCCCCCATCTGCCCCCACTCCCCTCCGAACAGAGCCAGCCACCTCCCAGCCTCCCTGATGGCTCATTAGCAAGGAATGTAGTTCGGCTGGCTACATCTTTTGTAATGCTAATGACCTCCCTTCCCCCTTCCCTATTCGAAACTCTGTTTCTCTTACAGGGAAGTAGGGAAAGGAAAAATTCCTCTCTCAGATTTATAACCTATAACAGTCACACACTTGTAGTACACACCACACACACCACACAGCACCAGTTTTTGATTATTTACAGGCTCAATTAGTCCCTAAAGCAGGGAGTTTTTGAACCAGTTCTGTCAGTTGTTTTAGTACTTCTTGTTCTATTAGGGAGTCCTTGTATCTTTTCTTCGGGGCTCCTCTCATGCGGCAGCCAGTGGCAAGTTCACCATAGAGCAGGATCTTAGGGAGGCGGTGGTCCTTCATCCTTGAGACGTCCCCTGCCGAACGCAGCTGTGTTCTCAGTAACATGGCCTCAATACTTGTGACAGCTGCTTGCTCTAGAACAGATGTATTGGTCACATAATCTGACCAGTGGATGTTTAGGATTGTACGGAGGCAGCGTTGATGGAAGCGTTCTAGGAGACGCAGGTGGTGGCGGTAGATGACCCATGATTCGGAACCATATAAGAGAGTCGACAACACTATGGCTTTGTAAACACTGATCTTGGTGCTTTTCTTCAAGTGTTTATTACGCCATACTCATCTCAGCCTTGGCCATATTGATCACCATAACTGGTCTACTCTGGCCTCAAATCGGGAGGCCTGGAGACACACCATCTATAACGCAGCTGTCTCCTTCGAGAACACACACAGGATCACTCTCGAGGAAAAAAGGCAACGCAGAAAGAACCATGTATTGCAGTATACACCATCTAAGGAGTCTTTCTGCTGTGCCTTCTGCAATCGGATATGTCTGTCACGTATTGGCCTCATAAGCCACCAGCGTGCCTGTAGCAAATGTGGATAGAGCCTTCCCAAATCTTTGTTCGCGAAGCCCAGCCATGACATGACACATTGACATTCTTGTTCTATTAATTCGTTGTCTTGCAGGAATTCTCAGCCTGAGATTGGAAAAAAAATCAAAACTCCTTTCTAGGGTGCTCCTACTGCCCTAAAATATCCACACTCCCCACAAACCACATCCACTGACACAGGGTAGCAATCTCCACAATTTGAACACTAACAAAGGAAAACCACCTCTATTCCTTTCGTCTTATTTCATATACAGATCTTGTTATGCCCTCTCCCACTGTATAAGAACAGTATCTAAATTCAACCACTCTATTGCTAAAGTTCTGTTTGTGTAATTTATAAATCTTTGCCAATGCGTTCTCCAACCTTGTAAGACCGTTCCACAAATACATGTGCTTTCGTCTTTTAGTTCTAAATCCCCCCCGTGCCAATCCTATCCCTATCCACAGGTTAACACGCTGAAATTGCCAACATTTAATGCAGATTACGAGGTGAACAATTATTACAAATTGAGCACAGATAAGAGTTAGCACTTTCGTTTGCTGTTAGCAGAGAGGCTGACAGGCCTGGAGTTTGTGACATCCACAAGTGGCCAGCAAACTTCTGGGCCTAATTCCTGCAAATAATAAGTGTTAGAGTCAGTTTCCTGCCCAATTAGTTTTGTAAACAAGGAAACCACTATCTCCCATAAACACATGAAGGTAGTCCTTTTGCCGTGGTTAGGAGTAAAACAGTAACAAACATAAACCAAATATAATTCCCAATATTTGCTTACTTAACACACAACAGTAATTTTATGACATGAAAGACAATACTCACAAACAAAAGCAAACAATATAATCAGCACACACAAGGGATCCCCACAGATGGTTTAAAACAAACCCAAAGATAATATATTACCAGACTTCTAATGATCACAATTCGAGTCCAAGTCCAAAATCCAGCCACAAAGGTAAACCCAAAAACATCTGTCCCTTTCTTCCAAATCCTCTTCGCCCGAGGAATTTGGTATAGCTTTGGTGAGATTTTAACTCACAATCAAAGCCTATGCAACTTTCTAGTGGGACTCTAACCCACAATTAGAAAGATACTGCTCTTGTTAGCTGCTAGCAAGCTAGAGCCCTAGAAAACCAGCGTATGACTTATGGTTTCCTTCCCAAAACCCTAGGGAAAAATAAAAGAGTGCTTTAGAATTTGTATATCTTTGCACAGGATCTTTGTCCACTCCCGTGATGATCCAGCGGAGCCCGGGGAGCCTCACCGGAGTACCGTCCCAGGGCACGCAGAGGGTCCCCAATTCCAGAGGGTCTTCACGGACAAGCGGAGGTCTTCTCCTGACTGGCTCACCAAACTGATTCAAAGAAATTCTTAAACAATATATATAAAGCACACTTTTTTTACGGCCGGGGGAGATGCAGGGGGATTTCACCCCCCCGTGCATGTCCGCTGAGAAAAGAAACACAACAGCTTTTTATACAGTGAGTTTCAAAAATTATCTATCATATACACTCTTTATGAAGTCTGCCTTATCTAAATAGACATTTGGTTGCTTAACTCCTATTCTCATTATTATAGAGTAGTTACATAAAGTTTTATCATTTCAAACAGCTTAGGTTCCCCCCACCCCTCTTGACTCCCTTGCAATGTTATGTGCTAAAAGTCTTTCCCACTTTCCCTGACAGTCCCTTTTGTTTACATAAGCTAGCTTTATCTTAATTGCTCACCATTTGGGCAGCAACCTTCTTTCAAGCAGTTACAATTTTGCAAAGTCACACTTACATAGCTGAATTTTTATTTTATTTTGTCTTGTTATTATTTCACTAACACCTCTGAATTTATTTATTTGTTTTGTAATAATTTTTATCTTCAAATGTCTCAGAGCAAACGGTGCTGTGCAAAAAACACTCAGTACCCTCTCCTGTGTCTAGTCAGAACCTGTGAGTTTAAGGTGTGATGAGATCAAACAGCAGGTAGGTTTTTTTATCAATTTGCTTTTTTTTTTCTCAGAGGATGGTTTGTTCTTGCCATCCCTTCCCTCCTTCCTGTCACCTCTGGCAGAAAATTTCACTTATTTTCTCATTTTGTTTTCTGTTGGCTTATTGAAATGAATCTACCCATGAAAGAATAAACCAGTTCTGGTGCAAAGAAGGGAACATGACTGTGCAGTCACAATTAGGGTGGTAAAAGACTAGGGGAATAAAGCCCATCCCTGTTGGTGGCAGCGAGAGAGGCTAGGCTGTCTCTGCTAATCTGACCTTCTGGATTTCTTCAGTGAAGTGCAGGTTTTATAGTGTACAAATCATATGCTTTTACAAATGAGTCCACTATTTAAAAATATTTCCCAGACAATGGTACAGTTAGATGTTTAATGGCTTCTGCATACTGATATGTTCTATGTGTGGCTGGAAAATAAAATAATTTCTGTTAAAAAAATCTAGCACAGAAGTTTTTACAGAATTGCCTTTTCAAATCAGTGCAGTATCTATGCATCAGTAAAAGCAGAATGACATTTCTAAGAAATGTCTAAGTATCTGTCTGTAAGCATCACAACTTATTTTTCAGTGCTCTGTTCTCGTTTAAGTAAAAAACTGGTCTTTATCATCAGCTTGAGATTATCTTTTCTAGTACTGTTACTAGAAAAGTGAGTGGCAAGAAAGGAATGTGAATTTTTCAGTATACTCTCTTCCTCTCTCTGATCTATAAATGTCTCAAGTAGAACTAATAAGTACATTTTTTTCTTTCTTTGAGATAAGGCTTTTCTTGGCATAGATATTTTCCCCCAAACTGTGTTGTTCCCTGCATCAAAGTCTGCTTGAGTCACAGTAGACTTTTTTCCACTGAGATAAAGTTCTATTTTATATACATACTAATACTCAAAATTTTGACGTCTAAATAACCAGTTCAAGGGGCCTGGAGAGTACAAACCTCACCAGGGCAAGTATTTTTTCCATGCACACAGAAACATACATCAATGTTGACCAGATATAGTGTTGTGAAATTACTAGTCCCTGTGCTGCCATCTCACTGAAAATTGATTGCTGTATGAGGGATCAAACCAGCATAGTTTGAGTAGTTGAAGTTCCTACTTAATTATTAAAAAAATCTTATAAAAACATTGTAATTAGACTGTTAGCAAAGTGGCAATGTGTAGATGAAACATTTTTCCTGGCTGATAGGCCAGAGAGATGGAAAGGCAAGTACAGATATTCTTATAGTCCCTTTGGGAGCTGCAATGTAGATGATATTTCCAAGTAGGACATTTGTGAAAAAAAGAGTCTCTAGTTCACTTTGGCTGCCCTTTAGCTTCTTGTCAAGCTCTGTTCTTTGCTCTCTGGGCTAAAAGTGACAGTATTTCCCCTATGTCACGATGGTACTGTAAGTTTTGCAAATTGCCATTAAAACTTTGTAATATAATTTATAAGGTTGAGGTCCTGTTCATCTAAAAGTAGATTTCTCATACATATGGAAACTGAACTATATTCTGGTCTGTCCAGGTGAATGACTACCAAGTCTAGGAATTTCAGGCTGACATTGTTCATAAGGACTAAAATTCTGCATTAAAGTATATTTAAAGTTCTAGGTAAAGAAGTTTAGCATATATTGCTTATAATATATTAAATTTTATAAATTAAGACTTTAGAAATATTTTTTTTCTGATCTGTTTTGATTCACCTCACTATAATAATCACATTTAATGTGACTCCAGTACCATCTTTAATGAGTGTGTAAAAGGAATAATAGTTTGGTGTAACACAATGACTTCACTAGAAAAAAGAAAATGAAAAAAAACAATACCATACTCTCCTATGAAGACAGGCTGAGAGAGTTGGAGCTGTTCAACCTGGAGAAGAGAAGGCTCTGGGGAGATCTTAGAGCACCTTCTGGTACCTAAAGAGAGCTGGAGAGGGACTTTTCACACGGGCATGGAGGGATAGGACAAGGGCGAATGGCTTCAAACCGACAGAGGGCAGGTTTAGATTAGCTATTAGGAAGAAATTCTTTCCTGTGAGGGTGGCGAGGCACTGGAACAGGTCGCCCAAGGAAGTTGTGGATGTCCCATCCCTGGAAGTGTTCAAGGCCAGGTTGGATGGTGCTTTGAGCAACCTGGTCTAGTGGAAGGTGTCCCTGCCCATGGAAGGGGGCTTGGAACGAGATGACCTTTAAGATCCCTTCCATCCCAAAGCATTCTAGGATTCTATGAACCATACTGTCTGTAACTGAAAGCAATGAGTTGTTTAGGTAATACTGTGAAGAGCAGGACTGAGTTATTTGGGTAAATTATTCTTACTCTTCTATTCTTGTGCAGGCTCCTGTATTGCTGAAGACCATATCTAGTTCACCCAGTCTTCCAGATCATGTGCTCCATGCTTTGAGACCAGGAGGACCTTGGTGTTTTGAAATGAAGATGGAGGCAGTGGGAAAAGCAGAACTTGTTGATTCAGAACTTCCACCAAAGACTTCTGAAAAGCAAGAGACTGCTCCTGATGAATGTGGATCTATAGAACTTGAGACACAAACTCAGAAAGACAACGTGCACACTGCAGCAGACTCTGTGGTGCTCTCTTCAATGCCTTGCTTACTGATGGAACTGAGGCGAGACTCTTCAGAGTCTCAGCTGGCATCTACAGAGAATGATAAGCCAATGGGTGGTCGAGTTTATGAGAGTGACTCTTCTAATCATTGCATGCTTTCCCCTTCTTCCAGTGGGCATTTGGCTGACTCTGATACATTGTCTTCCACAGAAGAGAATGAGCCTTGTCAAGCTCAAGATGCTGTAGGGGGAGACCTTTCTGCAGTGTCTGGTGCTGCAGTTGGGAGGAAATCCAGGAGATCCAGGTCTGAAAGTGAAACTTCAACAATGGCTGCCAAGAAAAACAGACAGTCTAGTGATAAGCAGAATGGTCGAGTTACCAAAGCAAAGGGTCATCGAAGCCAAAAGCACAAAGAAAGAATCCGACTCTTGAGACAGAAACGGGAGGCAGCTGCTCGCAAGAAGTACAACCTGCTGCAGGACAGCAGTACCAGTGATAGTGACCTGACGTGTGACTCGAGCACGGGTTCATCAGATGATGATGAAGAAGTTTCAAGGAGCAGCAAGACAATCACTGCAGAGATACCAGGTAGAGGATGTTTTTTAAACTGAACTGTAACACATCTGACATCGTTTCTCAGCTGTCATGCTAAATTAGATGAGTGACACTTGAGAAAAACCAGGAGAACTGCAGCTCTGTGTAAATTTGAAGACTGCAGTGTATTAACAAGACATGGGCAAATTTTAAAATCTGTTCTGAGGTTTCAGTTCACTTTTGCACACCAACAAAGCATAGAAATGGTAAATTGGAGGAAGGACTATCTTTGAATCCTGGAATTTTCAGATCTTTTTCTTTGTAAGCCTATATGAGTTCCTATCAGTGCTGTCAAATCTCATTAGATGGTGATAATCTAATAAATACATTCTTAAGATAAATGACCAGCTTTGCTTTAATATCTGAAGACCACAGCTTGGCAGCTGTGTTAGAAATAACATGGCATACCTCTTGCCTGTGTTACAGTAAGGCCCTGTTCATTATTGCACTTATGCTGTGCTTTCGGCTCTATGTTTCAATGCATGACAGACCTTATTGTAAGTTCTTGCAGACTGCAGCTGGTCACATATTTTAGGATATAAATATGAATTTGTTTACACAAGTGCCCAAGCTATATCCACACCTAAATTTTCAACATCTTAGACAAAGCTGTTACCATTTTCCTATGTCACAAGGATCTATAATTTCTATATTTTTAATTTTCTGACACATCTGTTTTAAGATTGGAGGCAGCAAATTACAGGGGCCTTCTCATCATTTTATTAGCAAAAGAAAGATTAATTCTTCAAGATTTTTGTCTGCTGAGTCTTTGTTATTTTATTAACCCAAGTGCCGTGGACAAGATTTTGTGTGAAGAATTATTGCAGCATATTATACCATAGAACCATCATCATATCATCCTATGGCAATCAAAAATAAAATCACATAAAAATAAACTT
Source organism: Pseudopipra pipra (assembly GCF_036250125.1). Lineage (NCBI taxonomy): Eukaryota > Metazoa > Chordata > Aves > Passeriformes > Pipridae > Pseudopipra > Pseudopipra pipra. Next base: position 58,055,902 of record NC_087580.1, on the reverse strand, counting down.
TTTGGCTTGCCAATTTTTACTGGGTTACATGCCTTTTTGCCTCTTGTGTTAGAAGTTCATGGTTTTTTGGAGATAAATATCAGCTTCCAGAGGGCAAGAACATTGAAAGGAAAACTGCAGTAATTAGTCTTAAGTTGCTGAACTAATGTTTGCTAGATGAATTAAAATATTTGCAGCAGATTTTACAAGTAACTGTTTTAACTGATTTGGTTATGGTGAATGATTCTGTCACCATGAGAACTGGCATTTTTCCCACATATTGCTAGGAAGCAGGTTGCACAAAGTGTAAATGTTTATTATTAGAAAGTCTGTGAAAAGCATAGTCTCTTTTAAATATTGTGTAGTAAACTTTTAATAGAGATCTAAAAGTATTTTACCAATTTAGTAGTTAGTCAGACTTCTAGCTTTCATAGTTTTGTACCTTTTTATTTACTATATTTACACTTTGCTGGGCAATTAAAGTTGAATTTAAAGCCTGTCGAAGACTATTTCATTGAGTTTTGGAATAGGTTTCTCCCCACCTCCCAAACTTACACAATAAATCCCCCAGGTTATATTCTTTTTTTAAGTCATAAAAGGATCTTGTGACCCAGAAAGGCACCACATCGTATTTTCAGATCTGCTTAGATTTCTGACTTCCATTGCAGAGACCTGAAACCACTCTAGGGTACTTTGTGTCACTAGGCTCTTTTGTATTTGAGCTCTTGGTCTTAACCATGAGATGCTTGCAGTGAAGAGGTCCTATCGTAGTGCACAGAAGAACTTGATTATTTAGTGATGATTACACTAAGGCCCAATTTTGCCTGTGATGCAAGATGTGGGAGTGCACAAACCATGCTGAGGAACAATGATGTTTATTCTTATTTCATAGCATGTATCATCTGCTTGATGCTAAATTCCATTTATGACATTAAAACGTTTGAGCTGTCCTTTTGCTGCAATTAGGTGCAATGTGTACCTGCCATATTGCGGTTTTCCTTTAGATAGAAACGACTTTGGTTTGTGGGAAATGGTTTCCAAGTACAAGAGAAAAACATTCTCTATAGAGATAAGGACAAGGTTGGCTAAAAACGCATCCTATGCTACTTGTGGGTTAATGAAATGTTGTGGTCTTAACAGATGCAGTGGAGCTGTGAGTCTGAGTAGGACTCCCAGCTCTCTGTTGCAGTGGTAAGTTCACATGCCATCTGCGATCCCTCTTCTTGGAACTGGCAAAGTACTTAAATTCTTTTTTTGACTAGAAAGCCATTTTAGTGCACTTGGCATTACATTGTGAATATCCTCAAAATTTAGGCAATGAACATGTAGTTAGAAATTATTAAAAGGTATCAAAAAGCATTACTGGAAATTCAGTGCATGAATGTCCTCTGCACACAGTCAAAAGCTAAGAGGTTTAACTTAATGCTTGAACTTGAGTATCAGGACATAAGCATGAAAAAACTTTTGCCTTTACTTTTGAAAAAGTCTGTACATATTGATGCAGAAGAGTCTTACAGGTAGCATGTTCCCCTTAGTCTTACTGTATTTGGACACTTCAGCTGTAGTGTTGGTTACTGTCTCAACATTGCTTATTATTGGGACTGATTTTCAACCAGTCTGAAAAATAGCTTTGCCAACAGACATGCTCTAAAATTTTTTGTGACAGTTAATGTGGACTTCATGTACGAAGGTTATACATACTCTGGCTCTTAACCTTCTATCAATGCATGTAGTGTAACAGCCAACAGTTTGCTTGTGTGTGGTCTGAAAATTGAAGTGCCACATTTAAGAATACAGTAGCCTTCCATTTAAATAATGCAGGGTTTTGTTGGGTTTTTTTAAACCATCCACATCACTGGCTCTGAAATATGTTTGGCTAAGTTGGTGAAGAAAATGTTCAGTGAATACATAATAATGCCATGAAGTTACAAACAGAGCAATTGTGCAATAGAGAGTCAGTTCTCTCTGCTGAACTCAAATGTCATGTGCATTAAAATACTGGCAGGCTTGGTTTTCTTCTCAAGAAAGATTAGGGAGTAAAGAGTTGAGATCTTACTGGTGATACTTCGATACAAGTATTGTGAACTCCATAGGAGCTAAGCACAATATGAGTCATGTTATTCTGAATGCTTTCTGTGGTGTTAATTTACACCTGAAAATACAGGTTCAATCTAAACTTCATGGGTGCTACTGAGACTCTCCTCACTGACCTGAGCAGTCATAATCCTGGGCACTTTAATTCAAGGGAATGCCAGGATTTTTGAGTTACTTCAGATGAAGAACAATTTCTTATCTTTTAATGACTGAGCCTCTCTGTTGGCATTTAAGGTTTTGCCATTCTTAAACACTAGATAGCATTCATGGCATAAGAGGCTGATCTTTGAGTCCTGTAATAGGTTCTGCTAGATCTACTGTTGGTGAAAGTTTTTCCTTTAAACAACTTCAAATTTGACCATGCAAATTAACTCTGAATGAAATTGGCATGAGAGCAAGTCTGGGAATCAATATTTATTTCTGTGTAAACACTTTTTTTGGAAGAAGGAATGGGTTTTTAAAAATTCAAATATAATAGAAAAATATTGGCATTTCACCATTATTGTGCTTTCTACAACTCAGAAAAATCTGAATTGAAATAAGGGTGACTCATTTTTTAGACTTTCAGAAGAATCTGTTGAAAAGTTTGAGTTTTAATGTTGAAAAGGTGTTGCAGTTCACTTTGTTAAAAAAAGGAAAAAAATGATGTTTTTTAATATGCAGAAATCCAGAGGGGGGAGTACAGTATGTGTGAGGGACTCTTAGCCAGGTTACTTCCTCCTAAGAACTGTGCATAGACCTTGGAAAAAGCATCTTGCAAGGGTGTGGTGGGTTGACCTTGGCTGGACACCAGGTGCCCACTGAGCTGCTCTACCACTCCCCTTCCCAGCTGGGACAGGGGAGAGAGAATAAGATGGAAAACAACTCATAGATTGAGATAAGGCAGTTTACTAAAGCAAAAGTTTGCATGCACACAAGCAAAGAGAAAAAAAAAGGTTTATTCTCTACTTCCCATCAGTAAGCTATGTTCAGCCACTTCCCAGGAAGCAGGGCTTCAGCACGCGTAGCAGTTGCTCCGGAAGGCAAACATCCTAAATAACAAATGCCCCCTCTTCCTCCTCTTTTCCTTAGCTTTTATATCTGAGCTGACATCATATGGTATGGAATATCCCTTTGGTTAATTTGGGTCAGCTGACCTGGTTGTGTCCCCTCACAGGATCTCGCCCACCCCCAACCTAATGATGGGGGGGGGAATGTTGAGAGACAGTATTGATGCTGTGCTCAGCAGTAGCCAAAACAGTGGTGTGTTATCAACCCCTTTCTAGCTACCAATGCAAAGCACAGCACTGTGAGGGCTGCTATGGGGAAATGAACTCCATCTCAGCCACACCCAATACAAAGGGATGAATTTGGTTCAAGTATCTCAGAACGATGCCAATATAATAACAGAGGGAAAACCGTTAAACAGGATTTGCAGTAAGATACTCATTTGGAAATGTCAGTAAGCATAACAGTGTGGAGGAATACACCATTGCTAGTTAGAATGAAGATGCAGCATATCTTCTTAAATTGTTATATTGTCAGACTTCCTAAATTAAAGAACTTTATATTTGGTTATTATTTAGATGATACTTAATAGATCACATAAAGAGACAGCGTTGGGGCATTTCTTAAGTGCTTTTTTACCAGAGGTATTGTTGTGAAAATAAGATATGAATCTTGGCTTCTGACCCTTTTTGTGATTGCTAATTTCTTTGCCTTTTATCTTGGCATAATTTCAAAGAACTATGGAGTTGTAAGTTTACAGATAGCAAAGAGACCAGTTAGATCAATGCTAACATTTTTAATATAATAAAAATGTGGGTTTAGGCTAGATTATTTTTTTTTACCCTGAAAGGCACCAATAAGGAAAAGATTGAATAAGGCTTGTTATAAGAAGTGCAAGGGAAGCATTTGAAACATTGATTTGCTGCTACTGTAAATTGTAGATGTACTATGAATGATGCCTTTTAAAAATAGCATTGCAGGGTAATATATACTTCAATACCTAGTTTTCTCAGTTTACAAAACAATTTTGTCAACTTTGACCGTGCTAGGTAATTCTTACCTTTAAAAGCTTAGCTAGGTTGTCTCCCATATTACCATCAATAGTTTTTATTTAAATTGCAATTAAAACTTAACATTACTTAGAGGTGTCTGTTTGTAAGCCTGTGGAAATCAGAAAGAATGTCATTTAGTTACTTGATTTTAGGATAAGATCCCTGACTAAAGATGAGTAAACAGAATCATATTGGATGTTCAATACTGGGAGTATATGAACAAGAAAATTTTTTTTCCAGGGAAGAAAAAGACATTGAATATATCAAAGAAACCACATTTTAGGAAAAAGGTACCATTTTACTTAATTATTTTAGTTAAAATGCAGTCAGAGGGATGTTAATTAGTTACTATTAAGTATATATTTTTGAGCAGAGGACATGAATGCTGAATTTCCAGCCTGTCTGATAGGTAAACAGATGGGAGAGAAGACTTAAGAAGGGGCTTCTGATGGGTAGCATTGCTGCTGCTCAGAAATAGGATGATAATCCTGGGTTTTGTTTATTCTTAAGCTAGAGGATCCCACAAGTTTCATATTTACATATTAAATTGTCAGGTTCTGTAGCTGCTTTGTGTAGTTAAATGTGATGCTTGTCTTGCTTCGGAATTACCTTAGGTAACATTTGTGTGTTTGGATGGCATGCATGTGTTGTTTATTATTCCTCAAACAGGTACAAATCCTCTGGTTTTTGGAGTTTTATTGCTTCCTAGATGATTCCTGAGTGAACTCTAAACAAAAAAATATAGATACCATTGCCTTTTGTTATTGATATGTAGAGTAAGGTGATGCTGCTGCTTCTGGCTGCTAAAGTTCTTTCTGATAATCCCAAAGCCAGTCATTTTAATCATCTTTTTGATGGATAGAAGGAGAACATTTTCCTTCCAACTATGCCCTGTTTTCTGCCTTGCCTAGGATTAATGCTAGAAATGCTGCACAGCTGGTGGCTTGTGCAAGGAATGGCTGGTGTGAGGTTGATCAGTCCTACATCACGTGTATTAACCCTGTGATGGAGCTGTGTCCATCAGACCTAACAGAGGTTACTTTCACCTCATGTATTAGTGTACCATTCACATATCTTTTCATGCTTGTGTGTTTGTATTGTTTATTCTCTTCATTGGTGTTCATTGTGTTTTTAAAAATTAGACCAAGAGCTTTGGGCTTGGCTACTTTGGATGCTGCAGTCACTATATCAGCCTTTATCTCTGTTATTTTGTATACAATTTTGTCTCTGTTTTAACAGTCTGTTATAAAAGTGTTCATGTATGTAAGTAAAATATGCATAATTATTCAGGTTTATCAGTTAAACGTTAGTATTTTGGATAACAGCCTAACAGAACTAAACATGTTATTGTAAAATGTTTTTTGACACCTTCAGTTGAATTAAAACCAGAAATTACAAGGGAATTGGACTAATTTGATATATTTATAAAAAAAGACCTTTGACAGAATTGTCTGAGAATTCTAGAATAAAAATAATTTTGAAGCCAAAATTTCTATTATAAGCTCAGTGAGTGTAAAATTTTTTTTTTACAGTAATACTGTTGGCTGATATTTGGTAATTCCTTCCCTGTCGTCATGTCCAAGGGACAGTATTAGAAAAATTGTTTTCCTGAGTTAACATGCCTTAATAAACAATATTATGTTCTTACTTAATGATATCTTATCAAATGGCCTCAATGTCTTTAAAGCTGGCTTCAGTCCTGCTGGGGGATCTGGAGGAGCGACCAGGGAAATTCCAGGATTGCTTGACAGGGGCACCGTGTGGGATAGGAACTGCATAGGCAATGTCCTGGAAGAGGCCATGAACTGCTTTGTGGAGATGCAGAGGCAGACAGAGGAGAAGTTCTGCATGTGGATAGAAAAGCTAACCCGTCTTGACACGGACGAAGAAAGCAAGCAACAACTGGAGCCCAGGGAACCTAAAATTCAACTAGTTGGCCAAAGAATTCCCCCTACCACACAGTCAATGGCTTTCATACAGATGCCCGATAGCCAAGTACCTCCACAGCAGTTGTTTAATTTTTACATGGGCTATCAAAATGTCGATGCTACAGTAGAGTTTCCAGTGACTTTTAATAACAGTTTTCCACCTATCCTTCCAGAGAATGGGAATATTGCAGAACCTGATCTGAATCAATCATAAACTTAAAAAAAAAAATCATCTTTGCAATCTTGATGTTACTTTGGATTATGCTAAAAACAAGGTTTGCTTTCCTCTTTGTATGTTTTTGTTTTTTCTTTTGGATTTTTTTACCATGGTATTGTTTGGGTTTTTTTATTTATAGGGAATATGCATGTAGTTTAAAAAAACCCACAGTATACTCACATGCATGTGTCAGCACACATATAAACACCTTTAAAGATGTGTTGGGGGGAACCACCCTAAGCTTTCATCACCAAACTTGAGAAAATATAACTTACAATCCTTGTTTAGATACCCCAAAATCAGTAGTGCTATGTTTGCTACAGTAGGAGCATTGAGTATTCATCCAGATGCTCTTTTTGTATGTTAAAACATTTGTATAAGTACCCTAGAGAACCAGACTAGATACAGACCCATAACATTTCCTTAACTATCTGTTTACTCCCAAGTTTTACAGCTTGAACATGTCACACGAGTGTTTTCTTATTCATTTTTAGACAGAAGTAATATATAAGCTTACCTAAAGATTTAGCTATATATAACAAATATGCACAACTGATTTTTGCTTTTGTTTCCCATTTAGTGGTTCATTTTCTGTCCAGAGTTTTTATTAATGTCACTGCTGTGTTGCACATGACATATTTATGGAAGCGGCTGTCTTATATTGTGTGCACAAATAGGCACATGCATATGTGTTTGGTTTGGGTGGAAGTTATCTCTCATTTTAGGTGTCTAGTTTGCTGATCCCTGGATCTCCTTCTGAGTCAATGAGAAGAGATAAGCACCTACAGAGGATACCTTCTGGCAGTCTTGCATTAGTTGTCTAAACCTTCCTTATCAACACTTTAGAATAGATAACTTTTGGCTGAAGTTAGGTGAGATGAATCATACCCAACTGCGTGTGCATGCATGACCTGTGCACACAAAGTATTGCTGCTTCCTTCTGTATATATGATCAAACTGCATCCTTAATGCTAGAATAAAAATAATCTTGTCAGTCCTAAGATAAACAGCCATCAGTAGATGGATTGAGCCTTGGCACAGGAATTTAGAGGGAGGCTTGACAGATAAGTAAACTGCAGTGGTCTGAAGATTGCTGTTCTGGGTCAGACAGCAAGAGCTGCTTCTGAACTATGTTTGAATGCTGCTGAAATAATTATTTACTTGTGATGGGGAATGCCAGAATATTAGCTTCATTTAAATAATACAAAACCTTGCTTTGTGTGGATCTTTTTATACTAATAGTTATCCTGAATAGGCAGGCTTGAAACTGTGATATTTAAAGTAGGATTAATTTAAACTATATATTAGAAATCTCTATTTAATTCTTACTATTATCACCACACACAGGGATTTTTTGTCACCTCTCCATTAAGGCCTTTCTCTATGTCAAGTAACTTCTCTGTAGCTACCAAAATTGTACATTTATCATCAGATAGAACTTGCTAAAAGTTTCTAATGTAAATTAACTCAAAGTTCTAGTAATGGAAATTGAAAGTCTGCATAGACATAGTTTAAGTAAAGACAATGCTATAGGTCTCCTTTAGCTCTGTTATTTTACTTTTTAAACCACAGTCACTTTTTTCCTAATTATTTCAGTGTGATTCCTTTTCTTTCTATTGGAAATATCCACTGTGTATCTTCTGTAGGTCTGATGGGTTTTTTTAATCACCCTGAAGTCAATGGGAGTTTTTCCATCAATGTATATGGGAATTTGGATCAAACCTGTAATAGGAACTCAAGAAATGCTTTTTGTTATTATTACAATACTAACACCAGTGTTTTTACATTATTCTTGGCCTAGACTTATTTTTATTTTAAGTATGTGATGCCTTCATTAAAAAAAATGAGGTTAGAGAGCTGTGTTATTTTTAGAGTAACTGAAAGACTTTGCAGGAGATAATTTTTAAGTACTGGAATCAATTCTTTACAGATTACCTTGATGCATAATTTTGATACAAAGATTTTGATATGAACTTGTTAAAAAATTCCCTAGTCTGAAATTGTGTGCATTTCAGGTAAAAGTTAAACGAGTTATTCTATGCTTGATTGCAATTTAATAAACTTGTCCTTATCTGTTTAAAATTTAGGATCCTTCAGGAAAGATTATTTGCTGGTACATGTATATAAAAAAAATCAGATCCTTTTGGTGTTCAAAGATTTTTATATATATAAATACCTTTATGATGATGATAAGAGCAGCATATTTTAAAAAGCATGACAACTTTACAAGTCTTCCCATGCATGCAGAAGCAGCTTTTTTGCAGTGACTGGTTTCTTTTAATGTGTAAGAGTCACTGTCGTGGTTTAAGAATGGTATCCTCCAATTTAGGGTTCCCACTGAAACCACTCCAACCCACACTGCTTGCTCACTTCCCCCTCCCCTGCATTGGGCTGGAGAGGAGAATTGGAGGCACAAAAGGTAAAGATCGTGGGTTGAGATAAGAACAATATACTGGAAACAGCAATGATATAAGAAAATTAACAGTAACAGCAACAATATTAATAATAAATGTGTACAAGAGAGGCGAGCAATTCACATGCAGATGCTCACCACTACCACCAAACCCAGTCGACAATACCCGACTGCTGCCCTGCTATCCCGATACAGAAGGGACCCTTCCCCCCCACCCTCCCCTGCTCAGTTACAGGAAAATGATGTGAGGTGGTATAGAATAACCTCCGGGTCCCTAGCCATGCCCCTTCCTGGCTACTGCAAAAATTAACCCTGTCCTGGCCGGGACCAGGACATTATCCATCCCTTATGCTATACAATCTACATCATGCCCAAATCCTACACCTTCCAACTATATACATATATATATATGCACACACAAGCACGTGTATCATTACCGTAGTCAAGGGCCATCCCTCCAAGATTTCTGTTGAGTTCCTTTAGTCCATGACTGTGGGTTCTATCTGTCCTAGATGTCTTCCAGGGCAGGAGGGCTGGTGTGCTGTCAACTGGTTGCAAGCTGCATCAGGAGCTCATGACTAGTGTATCTGGAGCAGTCCATAGTCATTGTCCATAGTAGTTATGGCATACAGTGGCAGTGTCATTCAGCAACCAGTATCATACAATTCAACATCAGACTGTTCTCACCCCAAAATCAAATCCTCTTGACGTACACATCATGTTTTCCCATTCCCTCTGCATTACCCACCAAGTGCACCCAGGTCCTTGAGCAAAAACAATCCCACTATGGGTTTGCCTTTGCTTGAGGCAGGACTAATCCAGACTGTCTTCCCTAACACATTCCTCATATGCACCATGGGGACTTTGTCCCCTTCTACGGTATGTGGAGTTTTTGATTGGACAGGGACAGTTGAATTGGTAAAACCTCTAGTGTTAACTAACCAGGTGGCCTTCACTAAATTTAGATTCCACTGTTTGAAGGTCCCACCACCTATTGTTTTCAATGTGGTTTTTAATAGTCCATTGTATCATTCAGTTTACCCAGAGGCTGATGCATGACAGGGAATATGATACACTCACTCAATGCCGTGCTCTCTGGCCCTGCTGTCTATGAGGCTGTTTTTGAAATGAGTCCTGTTGTTGGATTCAATTCATTCTGGGGTGTCATGTTGCCACAGGACTTGCTTTTCAAGGCCCAAGATGGTGTTCTGGGCAGTGGAATGAGGCACAGATTACATCTCCAGCCATCCAGTGGTTGTTTCCACCACTGTCAGCACATAGCGCTTACCTTGGTGGGTCTACGGGACCGTGATGTAATGAATCTGCCAGACCTCCCCATATTTATATTTCAGCCATCATCCATCATACCACAGAGGCTTTACCCACTTGCCCTGCTTGATTGCAGTGCATGTTTCTCAGTTTAATGAGACAGACGTGTGTTTGCTGAGGAGGGCGAGTTATGAGGAAGACCAAGCTCCTCCCTCTAAGCAATTGTAAATCCGAAATTAAGGGACTTCGGTCAAGGAAATGTGGAGAAAGAAAAGATAACAGCCCTTTATTAAAGAATATATGTTTATAGGTAACACAACAAAATAATGAAAAACAAACAACAATCCTGCACCCAAATTCCCACCAAAAACACTTAAATACTTTTTACCTTTTGGTGCAATTCTAACCACGACCAGCAGGGGGCACTGTTGGATCTCTGGAGGAGCAGAGGCTGAAGTTGCTCTCTAGTGGTTGGCAGGGAGCGCATGCTGTAGATGAACCCCACGTGGCAAATGGCGGATCTCAGCCACGCTGGCTGGTTCAATACCCCAAGGTGGGCCCCCACCCATCAGCCACGATAGTGGCAACTAGCAAGGGACAGGGATGTCAGTCCATCCAGCAGAGAGCAGGGATACCCAGGAAGAAAGGGAAGAAACTCACAAGATGCTGGCAGTCTCCATGCTGGCAGAGACTCTCTCAATGGAGAATGAACCGGAGCTCCCTCGGTCCTTGGCAGCTCTGAGGGGCACCCAGGCCGTAGGCAAAAAAGGACGGGGGTCAGAGGCAAAAACTTGCAGCTCGCTCCCACACGCTGCTCCTGAGATCTGGGCAGAAGGTGAAGTCCCCTCCCCAAGCCAAAAAGAAAATCCACCTCCCCCACAGTTTTCCGAAGCAATTAATCTGGAATGTGTGGCTACTTAACCAGTCCTTTGTGTGTTTGTGACTTCACTCTGTCTATGCCTTCCCCCCTCCCTTGCTCAACACCTTTCTTTCACAGTGGTAAAGGGAAAAAAATCAAAGCAGGGGTTTTTTTTCTTTAAAACAAGAAAACTTATGACATCATGTTTCATAGTTATGGATAACCTGGGAGATAGTGTCCATGGTTAAGTCCACCCCTCAGTCATGAGCCCATCTGTATGTTGCATCTCTTCCCTGATGACCTGAGGCATCATGGGCCCACCAAGCCAGAAATAATTCACCCTAATGTTGCCACTCCAGATACACCTGAGACACTTCAATCTTGGCAGCTCGATCCACCTGTCCATTGTTGCGATGTTCTTCAATAGCCCGACTCTTGGGTACATGTGCATCTACAGGACATACTTTTACAGCCAAGTTCTCTACCCGGGCAGCAATGTCTTGTCACAATTCAGCAGCCCAGATGGGTTTACCTCTGTGCTGCCAATTGGTCTTTTTCCACCAGTCTAGCTACCTCCACAGAGCATTTGCTACCATCGACGAGTCAGTGTAGAGTGCTGGCTATTTCTCTCATTCAGTGATATCTAAAACCAGCTGGATGGCTTTCAGCTCTGCCCCCTGACTTGATCCACCTTGTCCTTCAGTAGCTTCTGCAACTCACCATGTAGGGCTCCATACAGCAGCTTTCCATTTTTGATGTATCCCTACAATATGGCAGGAACCATCAGTAAAGACAGTGTGTTGATTTTCATTTTCTGGTAGCTGGTTATATGGTGGGGCCTCCTCAGCACGTCACCTTCTCTTCCTCCTCTTCTGATGATCATCTGAAATTTTCGCCTTCAGGCCAGTTTGTGATGACTTCCAAGTTCCTTGGCGAATTGGGGTTTCCTAATGGAGCTCGTTGTGTGATCAGAGCAACCCACTTCCTCCACATAGCATCAGTGGCATGATGTGTGGAAGGGACTTTCCTTTTGAACATCCAGCCCAGCACTGGCAGTTGGGGTGGCAGGAGGAGCTGTGCTTCAGTGCCAATCACTTCCGAAGCAGCTTGAACTCCTTTATAAGCTGCCAGGATCTCTTTTTCAGTTGGGATGTAACAGGCCTCGGATCCTTTGTGTCCCTGATGCCAGAACCCCAGGGGTCATCCTCCAGTCTCCCTGGGTACTTTTTGCCAGAGGTTCCAGGAAGGGCCATTCTTCCTGGCTGCAGTGTAGAGCACATTTTGCACATCTTGTCCTGTCCTGACTGGCCCAAGGGCTACTGAATGAACAATCTCCTGTTTAATTTGTTCAAAGGCTTGTTGTTCAGGACCCTATTTGAAATCTTTCTTCTTCTGGGTCACATGATAGAGAGGGTTTACAATCTGACTGTAACCTGGAATATGCATCCTCCAAAAACCCATAGCACCTCAGAAAGCCTATGTTTCCTTCTTGCTGGTTGTTGGGGACATAACTGATATTTTGTTGACCACATCCATTGGAATTTGATGACGTCCATCTTGCCATTTTACCCCTAAAAACTGAATTACAGAATCATAGAATTGTTTAAGTTGGAAATGACCTCTAAGATCATTGAATCCAATGCTTAACATAGCACTGCCAAATCCACCAGTAAACCACGTCCTTAAGTGAGACATATACATGTCTTTTAAATACCTCCAGGAATGGTGACTCAACAACTTCCAATGCTACAAATATTTTTAATAATATACAAGAATGCACAAAGATATCAGTGAAGGCAGCCTTCTGCATGTATGGAGCTCCAGTTCTCTAGGTCATCTCCCCTAACTTCAGTTGTCTAAATAGTGAAATAGAGTTGTCTCAGTTCTCCATTTCAATAGATGGAAACTGTCATCTCCAAAACATCACTCTTTCCGCCCTAAAGAGACACTTGAGAAGCAAATTGAACTCCTTAGGTGCACGTTTCTTCCTTATACAGGGAACCTAAAGCAAACTGCCTGAGTCAGATTTCAAAAGTTAAATATCTGCAGTCAGGGATATCTAGTGAGAGCAGAGGTCTGCTGCTGTAGATGCAGAAGGATACAGGCTATGTCAGGAAGAATGTGATAAGAATTAAAAGAAAGGAAAAAAGCAGCAACATAAATTGGGTCAGGAAACTGTTCAGGTATAATTTTAGCAATAGCTAAAATTAAGAACACTGCTGTACATAGTACCAGTCTGCAAGACAGGCTCACACAGCTCACCATCAAATACTGCCCCATAGAAAGACCTCTGAAGAAATTTTTGATCAGGTTTTTTTTTTTTCAGCAGGGAAGTTATGATATCTTGAAAAGTAACAGAAACGAGCAAATGCCATTCATATGCCATTCTCACCTAATAAATACTTCATCCTGGATTTTTACCCCTCACACACACACGTGGTCAGGTATTAACACAAATTCCCCAATTAAAGACTTAAAAGAGGTAGCGACAACCAGGTAAAAACAAGGCACAGAGGCTTTTCTTCTACATGTTTCGCCCAGAACCAGAGGCACCAAAGGAGGCCAAAGGGTGGGGGGACCTGGGGGGGGAGGGGAGGCAAAGGGGGGGGGGCAGGTCCCTTGACCTTACTTTGCTTTATGGCAAAACTGTCCTTCAGGAGGATTTGGATTATTCTCCCCTTTCTCAAAAACTTCCTCTGCTGTGTTGCCCCACACAATGATATCATTAATGTATTGCAAGTGTTCTGGAGCTTCACCCTTTTTCAGTGCAGTCTGGATCAGTCCATGGCAAATAATGGGTCTGTGTTTCCACCCCTGGGGCAGTCAGTTCCAGGTGTACTGGATGCCCCTCCAGGTAAAAGCAAACTGTGGCCTGCACTCTTGCTAAAGGAATGGGGGAAAATGCATTAGCAATGTCAATGGTGGCACCACTTTGCTGCTTTGGACTCCAGTTCGTACTGAAATTCCAGCATGTCCGGCACAAAATGAACTCAGTGGTAGTGTAACTTGATTCAGGCCACAATAGTCTACTGTCAATCTCCACTCTCCATTGGAATTACGCACTGTCCATATAGGACTATTAAAGGGTGAGCAAGTCTTGCTGACCACTCCCTGGTTCTCCACCTTATGTACGGATCTCATAAAGGGATAATAACTTTGTTCAGAATGTAACCAGTGAAATTTCTGCCAATCTTCAATGTCTCAGTCAGGTAGTCTTTAAAAAAAAGAAGAAAAATATTGAAATCATTCAGTGTGTTAATAGATAAAAAATTGGTTTTGGTTGTTACAGTCAAAAATTAAAACCTTTTATTTTCATCTATTTCTGTTAATTGTTATTTTCAGTGCAAGCAGATGTGAATGTGAAAGAACAAGCAGAGGATGACAGCACTTGAGCATACAGACTTTAAAGTTGTGCTCTTTCTCAGATAAAATTATCCCAAGGCACCCAGAAGACTGAGGGAATAGTTCATATTAGATAATTTCCCCATAAAACCTACCTGATGTTAAGAACACCTATGCAAGACCAATGGTTGTAAATTCTGGATCCCTTTCCCCCCATTGCATGGGGCGGCCCAGTTCTAGTTCCAATTCCATCTGAGGAACCATTTCCGACGGCTTGAGGTGGATAGGGAAAGGGAACTCCAGCACCAGGGTTTTCTTCAGGTCCTGAGCCTGGAGGGGAGAGGTGCTCTCCCCTCCCTCCACCCACGTGGTCTCATGGCAGGCACAGAGACAGCACACTGGTGTGGAGAGGAGGCAAGAGAGCGTTTATTGTTGGGGGGGTTACATTTATAGGGTTAGGAGGATTCACAGAGTAACCAATTACAGGTTGCAGGAAGGGGTTAACAACCAATAGGAAGGGGTTAAAAGGGGCCAATGAGAACACCTCAGGATATCTTCTCAGGACATTCCTGCATGGGATAACACTTGTTGTGGGGGGTGTTGGGAAGAAGAAGCATGTGTTTGCAAAGAGACCACAAAAAGCCATTTTAAGACATGTTTAAACAACAGTTTTCCCATATAATGCAGGTTTACTGCTACAGTAAATGGTAAATATTATTTTCTTTGGTCACTCTTTTCACTTGCCTCAAAACTGGAGCCAGGGTTCAGCTGTCATAAATGAGCCCCTTTGAAATGAAAAGTGTGTGTTGATTTATGCAGTTGAATATCTGGTCCATGAGCTTATTTTCCATGTGAAGATGTATGTTTCTCCTTCTACAAACTGAGAGGGGAACCCTACCCTTCTGTTGTTGTTCGGGTGTAGTATAATCTACCTGATGAAGGATTTGGTAGGCCATGCCATTAAACAGGAGCATCTCTCTTCTTGTTTTGTATTGTGAATTTGAGAGATTTAGAGCCCTGAAGAAACCAACCTTCAGATAACAATATTAGTGATGAGTCTGTATTTTAAATAAGCATGTGACAGCCTTTGGCATCTCTTTGAGAAAACAGATTCCCAATACATAATTTTAGATTATGGGTTTTTTCTCCTGGAATTTTTTTTGCTATATTAAATGTAGGCATATAAGTTTGTCATGATTTCCATTATAAGTTCTTATTTTTTAAGGACTTTGACTATGAATTTTTGGGGAGTTAAAATTTCTTCAGCTGAAATTTAATTTAAATTTTAATTTCATCCATTCTGTATGTCATGAAATCAGTCTGACTTAAGACTATTTTAAGATTATCAGAAGGAAACTCTTCTACTTTCCAACTCAGTTACATTTTAAATGTATGTTTATGCTCACATCTCAAGAAATTACTTGAAAACTACCAAATTTTGCACAGATGTGGAGAATCACACATGATAACTTAGAGTTTCTCTAATTTCCCAAGGTTTTATACTTCAGAGTAAAGAAACATTCTGTTTTCTTTAAAGAATTTTACTTATGTTTTCAAAGAGTAAATGCATCGAGTCAGATCACCTGGTGTAAACTGGTGTAATTCCAGGAAGATGGTGCCAGTTTAAACCCAACTGACCTATTCATACAGGTCGTAGAATCATAGAATGGTTTGGGTTGGAAGGAACCTTAAAGATTATCTAGGTCCAACCCCTCTGCCATGGGCAGAGACACCTTCCACTAGACCAGGTTGCTCCAAGCCCCATCCAACCTGGCCATGTACACTTCCAGAGATGAGACATCCACAACTTCCTCGGGAAACCTGTTCCTACATTGTAATTTTTAATATTGAATTACATGTTTTCAATGTGGCAGCTGTTTCAGCATAGGAGTAATGGAATGTGGAATTAGGACTAAGTGGCCGGTGAAACACAGTTTCCTGTGCAGAAAAAAGATGTCTTTGTATAAAGGCTCAATTTAAATGTCCCTAAATGTCAAACTGACAGCTCAGTAAATAAAAATTTAAAGGATTTTCTCCTAAAATTTGACCCTTTTTAGGAGTCCTTGAAAGTGTGCAGTGGTTTTGCAGGCTTGGCTACAACTTTCCAAGCATTTGTGCTGCTTCCCTCCCTCAAGTGGGGTTTAGCAAGAAAGGTCTTTAGGAAGCTCCACCCTTCACACATCACTTTGTCTGAGTATTTGGGTTTTGCTTCAAACATCTGAATTTTCAGGTTTGTAATGGTTTGAGAGCCCCAAAATCCAATTCCCAAGTCCAAGCCTCCCTCCCACATCTCAACCCACTGCGAGATGGGTTTTCCAGACACCACACAGGACTCAATATGGAGGAAAGGGAAATATATTACAATGACTGTACAAATAAATATTACAATACATCATATACAATCATAACTATCTTTTCTATGATAAAGCAGTATTTACAATGGATCAAATCTCTTCTCCCTCCAAATAAAAGTCCAGGAGGGAAGAAGGAAGAGATCCTTTCCACTCTCAGAGCAGCAGTCTCTCTAGGGCAGCAGTCTCTCTCTCTTCCATGCAGCAGCTGTGGCTGGATCTTTTATCATTACACATAAGGGAGGCTTCCAAGCCCCTCTCGACCCTTCGACTCCAAGCGAGTGTCTTTGTCTTCCATGGACTGCGTTCACCAGGGCAAAGGTCGCTTCACCACATCATATCAACAAAGTGCAGAAGCCTTCGTGATGGTCCTTATCCTCAGGGGATTCAAACTCCCTTGCAGAGCTCCCGTGCTCTGATCTCAGGCTGCTAGCTTAGCAGCAACAAGGGGGGGGGGGTTGAAGCCCTCCTCTGCATTCCATTCTGTCCATCCCGGTCCAGCTTTCCAGGATGCCTGAGCTTCTCAGCTCCTCTCTCTGCAGTGCATGCTGCATTTTAGGACTTCCATCCAGTAGGAGTCCACCCCCTCCACTTTAGGAGAGATCTCAAAAGGAGTTTGGGGGTTTTGGTTTTCAGTTCTTACCCCACAACTCTGTCCATAGAGATTAGTTCTGCTCTGTCTCCATTAGACATTTCTCTGTGTCTTCCTTGGCTACATGCCGTCTCTGCTGCTTCTCCCTTATCTCTTGGCTTTCAGCCACAGTCTCCGGCCAGTGCTGTTTCTGCTGCTGCTCTGTCTGCTGCTCACAGTGGAGGAGAAAAAAAACTCCCAGCTTCTCAGCTACAGATACTTAGCCCAGTCTAACACTGTTCCAAGTCCCTGTAGCCCCCCAGCCAGGGGCTGGGGGGGGCCCAGCCCCCAGTGGGGCTCAGGGCCTCTCTCTCCTCATGGCCTCAGAACATGACTTGACTCAACCCCAAGGGTAACCACCCCCTGGGGGGTTACCATTTTATAACTTCAGGGAGAAAACTGGTTTTTCCCCCACCACAAGGTTTTATTTAGGAAAAAAATTGAAGTAAAGGCAATGAAATTTTATTCAATTTTTCTATTGCAAAAAATAACTGAGCAGGGGGGAAAGAAAAAATCTTAAACCTTTCAGATATACTGCACTTCAGTGTTATTTTTACCAGTATGAGAAAATAATTCAGGCAGAAATATAGATCTCTATTTTTTTTAAAGTTCATAGTGTCTTTTAGTGGTTTTGCAGGATAATTAGATTATTTTATCTGAGCTGCTAGAGTTAAAACTGGAGAACCACTCTTAACTTCAATGAAACAGGATCATATTTGGCAGTTATTTTACAAATTGAAATGTGTTTATTATCACTGATCTGTCTTGTTAATATATTTTGTCTCTTCCTGTAGCCACATACTGTAAATGTCTTTTTTTAAAAGTAATATTTCAAGTGTGTTAAGACATTAAATTCTAGCCCCATTGCTATTAAAAGTTTTCTGCTGGTTTTAATGGGGCTAGCATTTCATTTCATTAGAAATTAAACTTATTCTGTAGTTTTTGGTCAGATCCCTTAGCTGACTTTCAGGGGAGTCTTTGCCTGATGAGGCTGAGTAAATCAGGCCAGTTGAGTAGACGTTTCTAAAATAATTGGAGTCTGCACTGTGACCACTGCAGTTACATTTGGAAGCAGTAGAACAAATGCACTGTGTAATTTGTACTGTAGAAGCTACAATATTTGGGTTCATTGACAGAGATGGACAGTACCTTGCAAAACATGAAGCTAGAAACCAGTCTTTCTAACAAATTTTATTAATCACATAGTGTTAGATCAGCAAAATGAAGGTACATGGAAAATAGGCTTATTAAGTTAGAAGCAATTTCAAGTGCTCTGTTAAATCTCACAGACTGATGGGAGCATCAAAAGTTTTGCATCAAGGCTGTATCAGTCCTTCCATAGGAAGTTTCAGTTTGTACTTGCAAAAATGTGATGCTTTCTGGAGGGGTGTTTATAGGGTGCGTGTTTGCTGCCTTTTCCTAATATTAAGTTGTATTTACACAGGGAATTTTTTTTAACTGTCATGGCTATGTAAGAGTGTAGGGTGTGACAGTTTCCAAAAGCCTTCTGATACACTTTTGCAAGTAAAACTGGAGAAGAGATCTGTCTAATATATCTGCTTCCATAATTAATGAATCATTAGGTGGCATCAGGGAAAATAAATCCTATCATGAGATATAGAGGCCACTCCCCAATATTTTCAATGCACAGTCATGTTCCATGTGCCTTTGCTTAACACACAATGAAAAAGACTTTATGTCATCTTTATATATAATTTGGTAAAACAAATCCAAGATATTTTCCATCTAGTCATCAAAAAGCCCAAAAGAATGAATGTTGATCAGCAAGACTTGAATTTTTGAGATCTCTTTTGATGTGATATATTAAAAATGATCCAGTCTGAGAACAGATAATCATTTAATAATGTTGGTTTGATTTTATTATTTTATTATGGTTAAAAAAACAAACACAAAAGCTTTACTGCGTGAAATGAAGGAAAATGTGAGGAAAGTGGATTCACTGATAAAGTTAATTTTATGATTTTAGAGAGAATGTTGTTACACTCTTGTTTTTTTATTGTATTTACAATGTATTCTTTGTCTAACCCTGTAAATTTTGAAATGTAACTACTATAACCTCGAATAAATAAATAAACATAGTAATGAAGTGTTTCATGTTGCTAAACAACATCTCCTGCCCCCCATCCCCCCATGGGAATTGGTTTAGGGTTCAACTAGTTTATGCCATTTGAACTGTGCATACTTTATGAAACAGCAGCTCAGGATCACGTTTTAAATAATAGCAGGGTTGTATTGCTTATATAAACAAGAAGACTGTCAGCCTGTAGTCTTGTATATGAAGTCTTTCTGTTTGGATCAAAGTTACTGATGTGTCTACTGTAAAATATTTTGGCAAGTCACTTAAGATGAATCTTCTAGTTTTTGGTACACAAAATATTTCAATTACTGTAATGATCATTTGATATAGGTATTAAAGTCCATTCCATGTTTTGTGTAATCTTGAAGTAAATGGAATTCTCTCTTAAATTTAAGTGCCAAGTGTAATTGAGGGCATTCTCTTATTATTTTAAAATGTCTCAGTATTCCCTTTTGTTATATAAAAATAAATCAAATTTAGTTTAGAGTACCAAGACTGAGACAAAGTAGTGCCTATATTCACAGTAAAGATGTAGAGGTGAGGCTGGAAGAAGCCGTGTCTCCTTGGGCTTGCAGTTACCTAGGTGCCTCTCTTTAGCTGTTTAGTTTTTGCACATTTCACGAAAGCATTCCTAAACACTATTTTTAAACTCCTCAATAATTTACTAGTTAAAAATAGCTCAGTAATTTGAGGGGAGTGTTGTTTTCACCAAAGCTGAGCTCTTCTGCTTGTTAGCCTTGAGCAAGCTGCAAATCTCTGCTTGTCTCAGTTTCCCCATAGGCAAAAGGAGGTTAATAAGCACCTCAGAGCTCCTTGAGATCCTCTAATGGAAAGCTTTCTGTAAGAGTAAAGTGCTATAAATATTATTGCTATTATTATTGTACCCGTTGTGTGTTTTTTAAAGCTTAGGGTGACATTCACACCTAAATAAGGCTCCACATCTCCATTGATTCAGGACACCAAAATTAGGTTTTTAATTTTGAAATTATTTTAATCAGGAAAGTCCTCTGGAGATTTCAGTCTTTTTCCTCTACTTGTGGAGAAAACATAGCGAAGTTTAAATCCCATTCCTAAAGCTGGAATTCATTTTGCTGAACTTCAGTGGTGTAAAAGTTAGGTGCCTTGGCTACAGTGGCTGTCTAAGCTCTTTCTGTTTACTGGGGAAGGAGGGGAGATGGTGATGCTCCAGGCTGTAGTTTCCAGACTGAGATTACCTTACTCTGAACAACTTCTCTCTGGCTACAGTGGGAGTGAGTTTAGGTGATAAGCTTGACACAACATGCCTAAATTTAAGAAAGCTAAAGACAAATAATAATTTAGAATCAGTCATGGAATGGTTTGGGTTGGAAAGGACCTTAAAGACCATCTAGTTCCAGCCCCCCTGCCATGGACAGGGGCACCTTCCACTAGACCAGGTTGCTCCAAGCCCTATCCAACCTGGCCTTGAACACTTCCAGGGATGGGGCAGCCACAGCTTCTCTGGGCAACTTGTGCCAATGCCTCACCACCCTCACAGTCAAGAATTTCTGTCTAATATCCAATCTAACTCTGCCCTCTGTCAGTTTGAAGTTATCCCCCCTTTTCCTATTCCTCCATGCCCTTGTCCAAAGTCCCTCTCCAGCTCTCTTGTAACACCTTTAGGTACTGCAAGGTGTTCTAAGGTGTCTCCCCAGAGCCTTCTCTTCTCCAGGCTGAACAACCCCAACTCTCTCAGCCTGTCTACATAGACGTAAAGGTCTAAATTCCCCATTCAGGTTCTGCTAGCTAATATCTTTTGTTTCCTGTGCATTGATACAGAGCTGTTGCAGCAGAAAAGTACAATGCTTTTTATAGAATCGCTGCTTTTAACCTACAGCTGAGATTTTACTTTTGATTCTCATTTTTTTGCTTGTGCTGCCATTATAATAAAATAAGGGATAATAGTAGTGTGGATCTTACAGCACAGTTTAGACCAGTGAATGTTGAGATGTGGCTCTATGAAACATGGGAGAAGATAGTAGATAAGGAATTATTGAATTTTCTATGTTGCAAGCCTAAAATGAAGGCTGATATGTGTAGACATGGATGTTCGTGAATGTGACTTCTGATTCAGTTGTCCTCTGATATCTTTAAAAATAAAAAATGCAGTCTTTCCCTACTCCTGTTAACATTAAATGTCAACATCTATATTTTGCTGTTGGTATTTATTAACTTTCATCTTTGCCTTTTTCAAGAATTTATTGCTTTAGAAATGAATTATAGCTTATCACCAGGGATATGTACATCTTCCAGCTACCTTGGCTTCTCAAAAGACATGATTTTTCTTAAATAGATTGTTTAAATTACTGACCAGGGAACCTCCTAATTATGCTACATTAAGTTTTGATTCTGGCATGGTTTTCTTTTGGTGTCTGTTTTTCTATCTGATGAAATCCTGTTGCAATAAGTAATTGCAAGGTGTGGCTCTATTGTAAAGAAAAGATGATAAAGTACAATTTCGCTTGTAGTTAATCCTTTTACCTTTTCAACCTGAAAGCATTTTTAAACTTTATTTCCTAGCTGAAGCCAATTGTCCTTATTTCTTGGTACCACACATTCACTTGGTATCACGTCACTGGGTGATCATGTAGTTGGCTAGGGAAGTATTATTTCTTTCCAAATTTAACTGCTCCTGTCCAATCATTATAGCACTGAAAAGGAAACAGGCTTTTGGGAACAGAGGATGTTTTAGAGGATTTTTTTATATGCCTTCACTGCAACTTTCATCTAGTTGTAGTCATCTACAATTTACTTATTTTTTGGGTTTTTTTAAACACACATAGGCATTTATTGCTTATTTCTTCTTTTATACATGCTGAGAATCTGGGGATCTGTTGCACCATCAAGGCCATTATCTTGGCTTTGTTGGTCATTTACTGGTGATAGGTATAGTTAACACTGGTGTCAGGCCCTTTGGTTTTCAAACCTGATCCTGAAAGGCAAGGCTAAGAAAAGCAAAAATAGATCTCTGCTGTTATTGCTTTGTATATAGGCAGCTTGTTTTTTCCAGATTGTAAAATTGGTGGCTCTTACATGGACATATAATTACAGTATGTAAATTATACTGAAAATAATTTTTGTCTGTTTGATGTATACTAAATTGAAGCAAAGTTATAAGGTGTTCTGTTTGGAAGTGTGGAAGATACAAGAGTGGAGCTACAGATTACAAGTTTATGCTTGTATTCCCTACTGATGAAGACTTTCACACAAGTTATTCCTATGGGTAGGTGATGAGAATATCACTCTGCATGTATATACATTTATTATATATTTTTGCATGATTATACATGTAGGAGTGGTACAATTTTGACTTGAGACTATTGGTGCCTTTTGTCCCAGTACAATTTTACTTGTGTAGACATGTCTATCTAAAAATCAAATTTTGCTTCTGTTTTTGGACATCTTCTAAGAAGTGAGAGAAACAAAGACCTGAAGGAACAGTACATAGCTCCTTAAATTTTAGATAACCTTTTGAAAAAATGGGCAAATAGTCAATATTGTACTTCACCCTCGTATCTTCTGTACTGGACTGTTTATTTTTATAGCTCACGTTATATATGTTCATGCTGAACTCTAATGATAAGACTGAAAGAAAACATCCCTCTCATGATTCAGTCCAGTTGTAACTTCTGCATGTAATTTAATCATCAGCTGTCACAAAAAATTAACTGAACATCAGCCAGCTTAATTTTGAACTTGGTATTCCATTATTTTGTAATTGCCTTTTAAAAATACAAAGATTGCCTTTCAGTTAATTATCAGGACTTCTTTTCCAGTCATAATCATTATCTGTTCATGTTGCAGTTTGGTCTTTAATACACTGGCATTTAACTACCCATTTATTTTTGTCGGGTCTGTTTTAAGTTTGTAATATAACATTGCTTTATGAACTTGTTGTTTTGGAGACAGGTCTGATTGGAAATATTTTGTGAATTTCTTCATACCTTGTTGCAAAACTGATCTTTAGCATGAGTTAAACAATATGGTCACTCTTCAATGAAGTGTGTTGCTAATCACAAAATAGGTGCTTCTGAAAATAGCAAGTTGAATTATGTTTCAGGCACCAAGTTACAAAAAAAAAACCCAAACAAAACCAAACCCAAAAAACCCCACCCCAAAAACCTCAGGAGAAACAGCTTTTCAGAGAAGTAAATTTGAAACTTTTTTCTATTTCATCCTCGTTTTTGTTGATGAAGTCTTGGCCCAAAGAAAGTTTTGATTCTCTAATTTGGGGAGTGGGAACTCCAACAACTTTCATCCAATCTGAGTCAATAAGCTGTAGCTGGGATGAGGCATTTGAGTTAAATCACACATGCTTTCAGAATTATTTATCCATTCTCTCTGCTTCCACATTAATCTTTGTCTTGAATTTGACTATGTTTTTGCGCCTCTTCTGTTTTTAGCATGCTTTCCAATTAGAAGTGATTTTCATTCATCACAAAGAATATAGTTGGTCCTAACAAAATAGACCAAAAATAGCTTTTTATTATTCCTCAAGAACAGATTTCAGAACCAGATAAGCTATTTTCTCTCCCTCTTTCTTCCTTCACTTTGGTGGCCACAAATGCATATGGTTATCATATTGAATTAAAAGCATATTTATCACTGCACGTTATAGTTTTGTTTCTTGTTATCCCCAATCTATAAAAAAACAACACCAAAAAACATTGCCACTCGGAAAAATTCCGCTGCCTTTGACAGGTAAATGTTATGAAAGGAAAGTTGCCTAACTTTAAATTTATTGTCACTGGATCAGTTATATCAAAAACTTAGTTTTATTCAATCAACCATAAAGTAATGTAAGATCTCACTTGACTTTTGTAAAATTCTCTAGATAAATATTTTGTCTTGCGAAATTTAATGTCCTGTAACTTATTATTTTTGATTTAAACTGAAGTTTATCCTTTTAAAATGGTAAATGTAACGTCATCAGATATGGAGATGTTGATGTGTTAATGTAAAAGATAATACACAAATAACTGGTAATTTCATAAATGTGTTTTTCTTACATTTGTGTTTTCTGTGTATGCAAAGGTTAAAATGTCTCTAATCTCAGACTATGTTCATTAACTGAAGTTTAATTATTCATATAATGTATCACTATAAACTATAACTTTATGAGCTTCATGTAGGACATTGCATTAATCCTTACATTATTGTACTTTGTACTTTTAGAGGTGTTTTTCACAGTATAATGACTTCTAATCTACGTTGCTTTTCTCTCCTGCAGATGGACCTCCAGTTGTAGCTCACTATGATATATCAGACACAAACTCAGACCCAGAAGTGGTAAATGTGGACCATCTGTTGGCAGCTGCAGTAGTTCAAGAGCACAATAATTCTTTAGGAAATCAAGACTCAGGATCTACCTGGAGAACCAGAGGACTGCTAGATGAACTGAGTGCTGACACAGGTTTGTTTAAATTCTCTTCCTCTGACATTTGTTCCAACATCTCAGTTGATGTCTCGCCCTTTCTTGCTTTCAGTATTTTTATAGTTTGTACAACTCTAAAGGCAGCGCGGGGCCAGGCCCTGGGCACGCGTGGGGCCGGCCCCAGCAGGGAAAAGGAGAGGGGAGCTTCGCCAGCAGGGACTGTGCCCTTGTGGGAGAGGAGAGGGGGAGCTTCGGAGCGCACAGAGGTTTGCTGGTCAGGTTTGGGGGAGGAGAAGGGTGTTGGGCGAGCCGTGGGGGTCCTCAGACCGGCGGGAGGGTGGACAGGGCAGCCCTGTATGGAGTGTCACAGGTGAGCAGTATGAGGGAAGATCTGTGGTAACACGGTGAGGAGAGGATAAGGTCAGGGTGGATAGCAGGTTCTTCTGGGGGGTTGGGGGGTTTTGGCTGGGCTGGGGCCATGGGAGATACCCGAGCCCCGGGTGGGTACGGGGGCTAGAACGGTTTGTTTTTGGCTCACCTGTGGCTACTGCCCAGGTTCGGTTTGTTTTGGATTTATTTATTGCGTCCTGAAAGGGTGGTCAGGACAAAGGGATGTTCCTGGGTATTTCCCTGGGATTGAATAAAGATGGGTGGCAGAAAAGTAGGGAGTGAAAGGCTTGCCCTAACTGTTTTAATGGGAAAGAAGCCTGTGTACCCCTATGCGGTTGCGAACTATGCTGGCGATGGTACATGCCTTCGGTAGGGTCTCCCATGCCAGACAGGTCAAAACTGAAGGGTCAGATAAAATCTGTCCATGGGCAGGATGAGCTCGCTAGCCTTCTGGCAGTCATCCTAGGAGAAGGACAACTCTAATCCCAAACCCGGGCAGGTGGAGCTCGCTTAGCCCTGTAAGGCCATCCATCTAAGAGAAGGATACTCTAATTAAACCTACGTCCTGAGGACCTCGCTGCCACCGTCCAAGCTCGCTAGGCCCTGGCAGATGAACCAACCTTAGGATTAAAGGGTGGGTCCAGTTCCATGCATACTGCGTCTCACCTAAAAAATCCACTGCGCGGGCTTGAAGGTTATACCCACATTTGTAAAGCCCTGTAGCGACGGGCGAGGGTCGAAAATGCAGGTGATAAGGTGCACTGGAAGTTGCAGACCCAACCCCGCATGCAGGCGGTTCAGGACATGGGTCGTTAGAGACTTGTGCAAGTTTCGAGCTGGCTTCCCACCAAGTCCCCGAAACCCGACAACAAGGAACTGCTTCCCAGAGAGAGAAGAAAAAAAACGACCTAAGCAGCCAAAGCTATAGCAAAAAATATATATATATTTTTCATATAAGACAGATATATACAATGAGAATACTATACACCACAACTCCAGAAATCCCAAACAGCTCCCCAAAAGGGAAGAGGGGGAAGGAGAAGGGAAAAGGACAAAAAGGGACAAAGACCAAACAAGTCAACCAGCCAACTGAAGGTAAATTAGCAAAATCTCACCACTTCCCTTTGAACAAGCAGGATGGCTAGACACGGCCCAGCACTCTCCCCTCATGCGTGGCAGATAACAGCAGTCGCTGTAGGCCTCAGCTCCAGATAAGCCAGACTGAGACAGGGACCCACCGTTCTCGAACCTCAGCCTCCTGCTGGCTTTATTTATACCTCAAGTTGCGTAAAGGAATAGCATGGAATACTTCCGTGACCACTTTCCTAGTTCCTTCCTGGTTACAAGCTGGTCTCCAGGAAGGCCTGAGTAAAACCATCACAAGACTGACCGGAGATGACAGTCTCTTTCAGCAGCATCCTGAATGACCAAGCAACCTTTTTCAAGGAGAGCACTGCTTGCTCCACTCAGAGAGGGGCCTAGAAAAGGTGGTCTAACCAAAACTCATCTCCCCCTTCACCCGGTTGGTTAACTGCAGCCAATGGGCATCTGCTACTAATGCGGTCACACAAAGATCAAAACACAAAGGCATACACCTGCCTCCAAAGGTGTACCCAAATTGACTCTCGCATGCTGGAACATCAGAACCATGCTTGACACTGCAGATAGTGGATGTCCTGAGCGTCGCTCTGCCCTAATTGCCCACGAACTACCACGTCTCAATATTGACATAGCTGCTCTCAGTGAAGTTCATCTCCATGAGGAAGGCAGTCTTAGAGAACATGGTGCCAGTTGCACACTCTCTTGGTCAGGTAAACCCAGAACCGAGAGGCATCTCTCAGGAGTTGGCTTCATGATTAAAAACTCTATTGTCCATAAACTTGAAAATCTGCTGACAGATCATTCTGACCGCATTATCTCCCTACGCCTTCCACTACACAACAAGCAACATGTTGTCCTCTTTAGTATATATGCCCCAACTCTCCAAGCTGACCCTGCCGAAAAAGATAAATTTTACACTGACCTGCGCCTCCTTACCCAAAAGGTTCCTGCAGATGATAAGATCATTATCCTTGGTGATTTCAACGCCAGAGTAGGAAAGAACTTTGAACCCTGAATAGGAATATTAGGCAAGCATGGTGTTGGAAACTGCAACGATAATGGTCGACTTCTGCAAGAATTCTGTGCAGAGCAACAGCTCACCATCACTAATACTATCTTTCAGCAGAAAAATAGTCTGAAGACAACCTGGATGCATCCTAGATCTAAGCATTGGCACCTCATCGATTATGTCTTGGTGCGACGGAGAGATGTCCGCGATGTCCACCATACCTGCGTGATGCCTAGTGCAGAATGCCAAACAGACCATCATCTTGTGCGCTGTAAACTTAACTTCAACTTTAAGTTCAAACCTAAAAGGGGAAGTATTCCAAGAAGGAGACTCCACGTTAACAATCTCCAATCAGCCACAGTGAGAGACAGATTCCAGGCAAATCTTCAAACTAGGTTCAAAAACCATTTCATAGATTCTATAGATGCCTCTCCTGAAACACTTTGGCACCATATTCAAAACAGCATCCTGCAGTCCTCTGTAGAATCCTTAGGGTTCTCCTTCAAGAAGAACAAGGACTGGTTTGATGAAAACAATCAGAACATCCAGGAATTGTTGAGGAACAAGAGATCTACTCACCAAGCACACCTTGCACTGCCATCCTGTCACGTAAGAAAAGCCGCCTTTCGTCTTGCATGCAGCAAGCTCCAACAGAAACTCCGTGACATCCAGAACAAGTGGTGGATCAATCTAGCTGAAAAAACTCAATTATGCGCAGATACTGGTGATTACAGAGGATTCTATGAGACCCTGAAAACAGCATACGGGCCTACATACCAGGTACAAAACCCTCTACTCAGCGCAGATGGTCAAACGCTTCTGACAGATAAAACCTCCATTCTGAATCGATGGTCTGAACACTTTCAGGCTCTTTTCAGTACCAACCATGTAGTCCAAGACTCAGCAATTCAGCACATTACACCACAGCTCGTGAAGGATGACTTGGATATTGCCCCCACTTTGGGAGAAACCCTTAAGGCCATACAGCAGGTGAGAATTCGCAAGGTAGCTGGGGTTGATGGAATTCCACCCGAAGTCTGGAAACATGGGGGCCATGCACTCCATGCTAAATTTCTCAAGTTTGTGGTATGCTACTGGGAACTAGGCGAACTACCATCAGACCTTCGAGATGCAGTCATCATCACCCTGTATAAGAAGAAAGGAGTTAAATCAGACTGTTCAAATTACTGTGGTATTACTCTGCTCTCCATTGCTGACAAAAACCTGGCAAGAATACTTTTGAACAGACTAATACCCGCCATAGCAGAAGGAATTCTACCTGAAAGCCAATGTGGTTTCAGAGCCAACAGGAGTACCACAGACATGGTATTTGTTCTCAGACAACTGCAAGAGAAGTGTAGGGAACAGAACAAAGGTCTCTATGTAACCTTTGTTGACCTCACCAAGGCTTTCGATACTGTAAACAGAAAAGGTCTGTGACAGATTTTGGAACGTTTAGGTTGTCCCCCCAAGTTCCTTAAAATCATCATCTCACTCCATGAGGATCAGCACGGCCAAGTCAGATATGGCAACGTACTTTCTGAGCCCTTTCTAATAACCAATAATGCTTTCATCAACGCTGCCTCCGTACAATCCTCAACATCCACTGGTCAGATTATGTGACTAATACATCTGTTCTAGAACAAGCAGCAATCACAAGTATTGAGGCCATGTTGCTGAGAACTCAGATGTGTTGGGCAGGGCACGTCTCAAGGATGAAGGACTACCGCCTCCCCAAGATCATGCTTTATGGTGAACTTGTCACCGGCTGCTGCAAGAGAGGAGCCCCGAAGAGAAGATACAAGGACTCCCTGAAACAACATCTCAGCCTTGGCCATATTGATCAACATAACTGGTCTACTCTGACCTCCAATCGGGAGGTCTGGAGACACACCATCTATAACGCTGCTGATGCTTTTGAGAAAGCACGCAGGATCACTCTTGAGGAGAAAAAGCAACGCAGAAAGAATCGTACCTTGCAGAATATACCACCTAAGGAGTCTTTCTGCTGTGCCTTTTGCAACTGGACGTGCCTATCTCATATTGGCCTTTTTAGCCACCAGCGCGCTTGTAACAAATGTGAGTAGAGCCCTCCCAAAATCTTCGTTCACGAAGCCTAGTCATGACAACTTTAAAAGCTCCCTATGCGGATTTTGCAAAAAACAAGTACGGGTGCTTATTAAAAAGGTCTGATATTTATTCCAAAATATAACTCATAAAAATTGACAAAGATTCCTGCAATCTTTTTGACGCTCATTTTCTTAATTATTTTTTCTCCTTTGTTTCCTTCTAATTAATACTTGGAACTTCGGTCTGGAGTTTTGATGTTGCTTTTTTTTTTTTAATGAAAATGAGCTAAGCTTGTTTCTGAATGATTGATTATGATGACCCATGCCACCAGCTAGTAAACTGGTCTGCTAAAGAAGAGTTCAGAGCCTGGGTTCTGAGGCAGAGTTGGTTGATTTCAGCTCAATCTGGGTGCTTCCAGTGAGGGACCCTAAAGAAAGAAATTCCTGGGCCTTTATAAACCTCACAATCTGTGCACTCGATCTTCACATGCCCTGCATGCATCTCTTGGTCCTATGGTGATTTATGGTCTGGGATCATCTAACACCTCATTGGATTCTTTCTTCATGTCCATATGGGCAGGCCATTAACTGCTCTTCCAGCTTGGAGCCCTCCCGGATCTCAACCCTTATCTGAAGGTATCTAGTCTTTCTCTGTTTACTCCCCTGCTAACAAACAGGGTTCATTTAAAGTTCACCTATGCCAAGCTTTGAGCAGGGCCCACCCATGCTAAACTGTAAGCAAGTTACAATTAAACTTAAAACTACACAAATAATTTCTAATATTATATAAGTAAATGTAATTTAATCCCCAACAGGTCATAATCTCATTTTAAGTATTGGAATGGTCTGTGTGTGTGTTTTCTGTTTGCCTCTTTATTTATTTAAAATACAAGCATTAATTATTCCCATATTCCATCTGTACCTTAGAAAATTGGACAGACCAGCATCAGATAAAGATGAAGGGTATGAAGGTGCTGGTGAGCTTAACATCAAGAGACAGCAAAGAAATTTCATTTGAGAAAGCTGCTCAGGGAAGTAGTAAGGTCGGTCCCCTGGGAAAATGTTTTTGCAGGTGTTGGGGTCCATCAGTGCTGGTCACTTTTTAAACATCACCTCCTAAGGGCACAGGAGCAGGCAATTACAAAATGCCGGAAGGCAAGCAGGAGAGACAGAATGCTGGCTTGGCTGAGCAGGGATCTTCTCTTGGAAATAAGGCAAAAAAGGAAGCTGTATGCCCAGTGGAAGCAAGGTCAAGTGACATGGGAAGAATTCAGAGATGCTGCTTGCCAATGTAGGAAGAAAATTCATGTGTCCAAAGCTCAACTGGAGTTGAAGCTGCCAGAAATGTGGGGGACAATAAAAAGAGTTTTTTCAAATACATTAATGGCCATAGGTAGTATAGAAATATCATTGGCCCGTTACAGGATGAGGATGGTCACCTACAAACAGAGATAGAGACAAGGCAGTTTAATGCTTTTTTTGCCTCTGTCTTCAACACGGATGATGGACCAAGGGGGTCTCAGAGCCCTGAGCTGGAGGACCATGACTGTGAGAATGATCAACTCCCAGTTGACCCTGAAACTGTGCAGGATCTACTGCTCCAGGTGGATTCTCACAAATCTATGGGGCCTGATGGGATCCATCCAAGAATCCTCGAAGAGCTGCCGATGTCATCGCAAAACCTCTCTTGATGATTTTTGAGTGGTCTTGGGAATCCTGAGAGGTCCCATATGACTGGAAGCTGGCGAACATTGTCCCAGTTTTCAAGAAGGGCAAGAAGGAGAACCCTGGAAACTACAGGCCTGTCAGTCTCACTTTAGTGCCTGGTAAAGTCATGGAGAAGATTATTCTGGGAGGTATTGAAAAACACCTGTGTCGTAGTTTTAGTTAAATGGGAAGGATTTTCAGTGATAAATATTTCATACCACCACGTAATTTGGAGCTTGGGGACCACCCCTGTCCAAGTTGGATCAGGGGAAGACTGCCCCCGGGGTCTCAGAACCCACTGGAAAGGTGGGTCCCTGGAATCGAGCACCCTGGGAAATAGAGAGTCAGGAGATAAAAGGCAGGTGCAGGCCAAAACTGCTCTCTCTGTACTTGGTTTTTGCTTGCTGGAGCACTGTGGACTCTCAGAGTCTTTACCAGAGCGCTCAGCCATCCCTTTGCTGTCCAACCAAGCTCAGACACAGGGTAACCACCATAGAACTGTCTTTGGAGCACTTTTGGAGCTATTTCGCAATAGTTCAAAGGCTGCCGCCAGCTCGGGATTCCCCTTCCTGGAGTTACCACTGCCTCAGATGCAGACATTTCACTCTATGACCCACACAAAGCGCTGCAGCCCCACGACCGGAGCCCACTCCTCCCCACTAGGCCCCACGCCATGCTGGGTCAGCCCGGGCTCAGCCACCAACATTCACATGGTTGCTACGTCAGAACCCTCAGCAGCACAAGACTTTTGCGGACAAAATATCCTTCCAGGTTTTGTTTTAACCTAGGGGGAGGGGGATAGCTGCTATTGTTTTGAGGTTTTTTTATTTGTTTCCCTTTCTAGTAAAATTTTAATTTTTTCCTTCTTCATTCAGCCTCCTCTTAATTTTTACCTTCTCTATATTGGGAGGAGGGAAATAAAAAAGAAGGATTCATCTCATTAGATGTCCCATCTCACAAATATATTATCATTAAACCAAGACAACCTGAAAGACAATGCAGTCACTGGTTAAAGTCAGCACAGCTTCATGAAAGTCCTGCTTATCAAACCTGATTTCCTTTTATGACGAGGTAACCCACCTAGCTGAACAAGGGAAGCCAGTTGATGATTTCAGTAAAGATTTTGATACTGTCTTAAAAACACCTTCCCCCCCACCCCTCCTTCCTTCCTTCCAAGTTCTACCTCCTCCCCCCAGTGGTGCAGGGAGATGGGGAATGGAGTTTCAGTTGTTTCTGCTGCTGCTCAGGGAGAGTCGTCTTTCCCCTGCTCCCATGGGGTCCCTCCCACGGGAGACAGTCCTTCACGAACTTCTCCGGCGTGAGTCCATCTCACGGTGACAGTTCTTTACAAAACTGCTGCCATGTGGGTCACTTCTCCATGAGGTGCAGTCCTTCAGGAACAAGCTGCTCCAGCGTTGGTCCCCCACAGGGCCACAAGTCCTACCAGCGAAACCTGCTCCTGCGTGGGCTCCTCTCTCCACAGGTTGCAGGTCCCTGCCAAGACCCTGCGCCAGCATGGGCCTCCCACAGGGTCACAGCCTCCTTCGAGCATCCACCCGCTCCGGCGTGGACTCCTCCACAGGCTGCAGGTGGATGTCTGCACCCCGGTGATCCTCCATGGGCTGCAGGGGGACAGCCTGCCTCACCATGGTCTGCACCATGGGCTGCAGGGGAACCTCAGCTCTGGCACCTGGAGTACTTCCTCCCCCTCCTTCTCCACTGACCTTGATGTCTACATTGTTGTTCATATGTTCTCATTCCGCTCTTCTCTGGCTGCAATTTTCATCTGCACAATAACTTTCTTTCCCTTCTTAAACATGTTATCACGGAGGCATTGTTATCACTCCTGATTGGCTCAGCCAGCAGTGGGTCTGTCCTGGAGCAGGGTGGCATTGGCTCTACCAGACATGGGAGAAGCTTCTAGCAGCTTCTGACAGAAGCCACCCCTGTAGCCCCCCCCCCCCCCCCCAAGACCTGGCCACAGAAACCCGATTCACCCTGGAAGAGGACAAGCTCTAAGAGAGTCATTAATTTGCTTGTCATGTGTTTGTGAAGCCCACATATCTTGCCGCCCCCCCCGTACATGTATGATACCAAAGCAGTGAGATGAAGTGTGGAGAACTCAACTGTCTGACAGCAATCATTTTTAAGCATCATTTTCTAATTATTTCTCACCTCTAGGGATCTAGAGCAGTCTGGTGTTGGCAAAAGAAGCTCCAAAGGGGGTGATTATGTGGCTGCTAAAGGCTAATAAAATACTGCTTTTTGTGGTTCTGATATACCAGTAACACTAGTGTTCTGTCTGGGGAATTAGGAGGAGGGACAGTGGGGGTGATGGAAGATAGTATGTGAGTTTGGGCAGCTGGTATTTATGCCCAAATATGAGGATAACAGTTCTGACTTATTTTTAAACACTTGAATTTTTAATTATAATGTGTTGACTATTTCTGTTTGCTCTTTAGCCTAATTGTTAGTTGACATCATGAAGAGGTGCAATGAGAAATTCCTGAGATATTAGGAAGAGGAAAGCAGCTGTAGTCTTACACATTCAAGTGTATGATGTGTATTGCAGTACAGCCTGGGCATCTATGCTTTCGCTCCATAAGTGCATGCAGTCTGCCTGCCTAGTAGAAACTAAAGTGCACAAACAACCTGGGAAATGAGTGAATACGTTAAACTGGGTACTGCGAAGAGAGGGTAAAAGGGAAGCAACCTGATGCCAACCAGAAGGCAGTTGAGAAAGGAATCACAACACAAAGAAACCAAGCTCTGCTCTTACTGATAAAACAGAGGTAGGAAGTATGTTTGTGTGCATTTCACAAATGGGCAGATCACGCTGGCAGCTGACACTGTGGAGGAGGTAGGGATTAATGAGGTAAGATGTGATTGAATGAACAAAGAGTAAATATAGAGAATCATGAGGGGCTTTGAACACTAAACCTTAGGGAGATAAGTTGATATAACTTGATCTTGTTATAATGGGATCTCATTGTAACTTGATCTTGTGATTGGTAGCCATCTTGGCCACAGCGACCACAAAGCGATCGAGTTTAAAATCTCTGACAGGAGGAAAAGTGCCATCAAAACTTCAACCCTGGGCACAAGGAGAGCAGACTTCAGGCTGCTCGGGGAATTAGTGAGTAAGGTCCCCTGGGAAAACACTTTTGAAGGCGCTGGGGGTCCACCAGGGTTGGTCACTTTTTAAATATCACCTCCTAAGGGCACAGGAGCAGGCAATTCCAAAATGTCAGAAGTCAAGCAGGTGAGGCAGAAGGCAGGTTTGGCTGAGCAGGGACCTTCTGGAGCTAAGGCAAAGGAAGAAAGTGTATGCCCAGTGGAAGCAAAGTTGGATGACATGGGAGGAATACAGAGATGCTGTTCGCCACTGCAGGGAGAAAATTTGTGCGGACAAAGCTCAGCTGAAGTTGAAGGTGGACATAAATGTGAGGGGCAATAAAAAGAGGGTTTTAAAATACATTAATGGCAAAAGGCAGTGCAGAAATAACATTGGCCCATTCCAGGATGAGGATGGTCACCTCCCAAACAGGGGCATAGACAAGGTGGAGATGTTTAATGCTTTCTTTGCCTCTGTCTTCAACATTGATGACAGGATAAGGGGGTCCCAGAGCCCTGAGCTGGAGGACCGTGGCAGGTAGAATGATAAAATCCCAGTTGACCCTGAAGTTGTGTGGGATCTGCTTCTGCAGCTGGATCCCTATAAGTCTATGGGGCCTGAAGGGATTCATGCAAGAGAATACTCAAAGAGCTGGCTGATGTCATTGTGAGCCCTCTCTTGATGATTTTTGAACAGAGAGGTCCCATCTGACTGGAAGCTGCCAAATGTTCCAATTTTCAAGAAGGGCGAAGAGTAGGACCCTGGAAACTACAGGCCTGTCAGTCTCACTACAGTGCCTGGTAAAATCACGGAGAAGATTATTCTGGGAGTTATTGAAAAACAAAGGACAATGCAGTCATTGGTTACAGCCAGATTAGCTTCATAAGGGGAAAGTCCTGCTTGTCAAACCTAATTTCCTTTTATGACAAGGTAACTCACCTAGCTAATCAAGGGAAGCCAGTTGATGTCATCTTTTTGGATTTCAGTAAAACTTTCCATACTGTCTCTCACAGGATCCTTCTGGGCAACAAAATGTCCAGCACACAGCTGGATAAACACATCATGCGGTGGGTGAGCAATTGGCTCACGGGTTGAGCACAAAGGGTAATAGTGAATGGGGTAACATCAGACTGGTGACCTGTCACTAGTGGGGTTCTGCAGGGCTCCATCTTGGGCCCAGTGCTCTTCAAAATCTTCATAAATGACTTGGATGAAGGACTGGAAGGGATTCTAAGCAAGTTTACAGATGACACAAAACTGGGAGGAGCTGTTCACTCCCTCGAAGGCAGGGAGGCCCTGCAGAGAGCCCTCGACAAATTAAGAGGACTGGGCAATCACCAACCATATGAAGTTCAACAAGGGGAAGTGCCAGATTCTGCATCTGGGATGGGGCAACCCTGGATGTACGTGCAGACTGAGGAATGAGATGCTGGAAAGCAGTGCCGCGGATAGGGGCCTTGGGGTCCTGGTTGAGGGCAAGTTGAATCTGAGTCAGCAATGCCCTGGCAGCCAGGAGGGCCAACTGTGTCCTGGGGTACATCAGGCAAAGCATCGCCAGCTGGTCGAGGGAGGTGATTGTCCTGTTCTGCTCTACTCCACACTGGTGTGGTCTCACCTTGAGTACTGTGTGCAGTTTTGGGCACCACAATATAAGAAAGATATAAAGCTCTTCGAGAGCATCCAAAGGAAGGAAATGAAGATGGTGAAGAGCCTTGAGGGGAAGCCTTATGAGGAGCAGCTGAGGTCACTTGGTCTGTTCAGCCTGGGGAAGAGACTGAGGGCAGACCTCATTGCAGTCTACAACTTCCTTGTGAGGGGAAGAGGAGGGGCAGGCACTGATCTCTTCTCTGTGGTGACCAGCGACAGGACACAGGGGAATGGTATGAAGCTGTGTCAGGGGAGGTTTAGGTTAGATATTAGGAAAAGGTTCTTCACCCAGAGGGTGGTCGAGCACTGGAACAGGCTCTCCAGGGAAGTGGTCACAGCACCAAGCCTGCCAGAATTCAAGAAGCATTTGGACGATACTCTCGGGCACATAGTGTGACTCTTAGGGGCTGTCCTGCACAGGCCAGGAGTTGGACTTTGATGATCATTGTGGGTCCCTTTCAACTCAGCATATTCTGTGATTCTCTGATTCTGTGAATTCAGAGAAGTTCATGTAGCTCATAAAAACTGTTCAGCTTCACTAAGTGCTTGCAGCTCTTCACTAACAAAGGAGTTAAACAACATGAAATGCTTCTGTGTTTTGGATGCAGGGAGCTAACAGGGAATATTTCCTATCGACTTCATCCTGCAGCCTTGTATGCCAACTTATTGCCTTCTTTTCCACTAATTTTTTTAATACCCATGTTAAGATTTTTAGCTGCATAAGACACTGTCTTGCCTGTCCTGGTAGGTCTGAGCTACTTTTGACTGTCTGTAAGGCCTGAAGAAATACAGGTATGTGGCTGATTTTGAAAGAGATGTTCCGTTATTATAGAGTCGACAAGACCATGATTTGAATATGAGAATTTCTGTTTCACTATTTACACTGTGGTCTGTGGCTGGATGCTGTTCCAGGCTTCTTGAAGCTAGACAGTGTTTTCCAAGCTCACAGGTATTGTTCGCAGGATAGCAGCTGACTGATAACTATTTGACCCCTAACAAGCCCAGTCCTTTATTAAGTGATTTATTAAACAATTAAACCAGCTGAACCCTGGTGCCAGCAGTTGAACTTGCATAATGGCTTGCATTGTATGCATTCTCTGGTCGGATTTAAGGTCTTATGGGGTAGGTTCTCCTGTCACAGTTGTCCTGACAACTTGACATGATAACCAGGTACAGTTAAGACAGTGCTATTCTCTTGTACTGTGGCTTTCTCATCAGCTGGTAATTCTGCTGACTCTTCAGCACACTCTCCTAATTCTTGCTCTCTTGGAATGCCAACTCTGGTGAGAGAGACAGTTCTAAGTAATCTGGCAGAAGAAAAATTTTAAGGGAAAAAGCTTGGTAAAGAGTAGGCCAGGAAGCTGTTTACTAATTCCATGTGCTTGTGGTTGGAAATAAATGAAACATAAGGGGAGTTTAGAGGCTGTCTCCTAATGAAGTTGGATAAAATGCTGGTAGCCTGAGGCCTCCTCATGTTTAATAAGATGTCTTTTGGAAATGAAGTTGTCATTGTGGGGAAAAAAATGGGCTTGTGGGTAGCAGTGCCCGTGAGCTGAATTACTGATAAACACAATTTGAATTGTCAGTTGCTGTGGTTCCTCCAGAGGTGGTAACACCTTTTGACCAGCACTACGCAGAATATGTGAGCAGTTATAAAAAAAGTATTTTTTTGAGTATTGTTTTTAGAAAACCTTTAAGGTGAAGTTTTATTTTCCATGTTTCCACTTACTGTTATTAATAAGTCATCTTAAAGGCAATTCACAGGCTTTGGATCCACTCACTGTAATAAAGAAAATCCAGAAATTGTTGAATGCCATAAAACTAAGCTAGGGAAATTCATTAAGTATCTTGACAGAGTTAATTTCATAAGCCCTAAATAATTAGCTATAGACCTCACCTCGATTTAAAGTTGGTTTGATAACAGACACTTGATTTCCTTTTTTTGTTTTACAAGATCAAAATGATTTCTGCTTTTTAACACCTGTAGTGGATAGTGGATTGCACTCTTTGTCTGTATGGAACTCATCAAGCTACAGCAATAAGACTGTTGAATGAACAGAATGGGATTGAATTAATACTCCAGACATGATGCTCTTTTTTCTTTTATCTCCCCTTTTGCTGGGGAAATTGTATATATTGTTTATGTCTCCTGTTGCTAATCATTAGTTTTATTCTTAAGAAAGCTCTGCCAGCTGAGCCACTTTTTCCTAAATCAAGAACAATAATGCAAGAAATCATTTTAGGGTAATTGTTGCTTTTATTTAAGGATAAGTAAGGTGTCTCAGTTTAACGAGACAGAAATGTTTGCTAAGGAGGGCGGGAGAGGAGAAAGCTCAAACTCCTCCCTCTGAGTAATTATAACTTTGAAATTAAGAGGCTTCAGTCGGAAAGGTGTGGAAAATAACAGCTCTTTACTAAAATATATATATACATATATATATAGGCCGGGCGTGTCGCACTGGCCGCCGGGCATGTTGGGGCCACGCAGCCGCCAGGCACACCCCACTGGCCACTGGGCAGGGATTGCGCCTTTGTGGGAGAGGAGAGGAAGAATTTCGGAGTGCACAGAGGTTTACCAGTCCAATTTAGGGGAGGGGAAGGGTGTCGAGCGAGCCGTGGGAGTCCTCAGACCGGCGGGAGGGTGGACGGGGCAGCCCTGTATGGAGTGTCACAGGTGAGCAGTATGAGGGAAGATCTGTGGTAACACGGTGAGGAGAGGATAAGGTCAGGGTGGATAGCAGGTTCTTCTGGGGGGTTGGGGGGTTTTGGCTGGGCTGGGGCCATGGGAGATACCCGAGCCCCGGGTGGGTACGGGGGCTAGAACGGTTTGTTTTTGGCTCACCTGTGGCTACTGCCCAGGTTCGGTTTGTTTTGGATTTATTTATTGCGTCCTGAAAGGGTGGTCAGGACAAAGGGATGTTCCTGGGTATTTCCCTGGGATTGAATAAAGATGGGTGGCAGAAAAGTAGGGAGTGAAAGGCTTGCCCTAACTGTTTTAATGGGAAAGAAGCCTGTGTACCCCTATGCGGTTGCGAACTATGCTGGCGATGGTACATGCCTTCGGTAGGGTCTCCCATGCCAGACAGGTCAAAACTGAAGGGTCAGATAAAATCTGTCCATGGGCAGGATGAGCTCGCTAGCCTTCTGGCAGTCATCCTAGGAGAAGAACAACTCTAATCCCAAACCCGGGCAGGTGGAGCTCGCTTAGCCCTGTAAGGCCATCCATCTAAGAGAAGGATACTCTAATTAAACCTACGTCCTGAGGACCTCGCTGCCACCGTCCAAGCTCGCTAGGCCCTGGCAGATGAACCTTAGGATTAAAGGGTGGGTCCAGTTCCGTGCATGCTGCGTCTCACCTAAAAAATCCACTGCGCAGGCTTGAAGGTTATACCCACATTTGTAAAGCCCTGTAGCGATGGGCGAGGGTCAAAAATGCAGGTGATAAGGTGCCGAAAAAGACAAAATTTACACCGACCTGCGCCTCCTTACCCAAAAGGTTCCTGCTGATGATAAGATCATTATCCTTGGTTATTTCAATGCCAGAGTCGGAAAGAACTTTGAAACCTGGAAAGGAGTATTAGGCAAGCATGGTGTTGGAAACTGCAGCAATAATGGTCACCTTCTGCTAGAGTTTTGTGCGGAGCAGCAGCTCACCATCAGCACCACTATCTTTCAGCAGAAAAATAGTCTGAAGACAACCTGGATGCATCCTAGATCCAAGCATTGGCACCTCATTGATTACATCCTGGTGCCATGGAGAGATGTCCGCGATATTCACCATACCCGCGTGATGCCTAGTGCAGAATGCCAAACAGACCATCGACTTGTGCGCTGTAAACTTAACTTCAACCTTAAGTTCAAAGCTAAAAGGGGCAGTATTCTGAGGAGGACACTCCAAGTTAACGATCTTCAATCGGCTAAAGTGAGAGAGAGCTTTCAGGCAAACCTTCAAACTAGGCTCTAGGATCATTCCATAGATCCCTCTCCTGAGTCACTTTGGCAGCATATTAAAAATAGCATCCTGCAGTCCTCTGAAGAATCCTTAGGGTTCTCCTTCAAGAAGAACAAGGACTGGTTTGATGAAAACAATCAAAAGATCCAGGAATTGTTGAGGAAAAAGAGAACTGCTCACCAAGCAATTTAGCACATTACACAGCAACTGGTGAAGGATGAATTGCATACTGCCCCTACTATGGAAGAAACTCTTAAGGCCATACAGCAGGTGAAAATTGGCAGGGCAGCTGGGGTTGATGGAATTCCACCCGAAGTCTGGAAGCACGAGGGCCAAGCACCAAGCACTCCATGCTAAATTCCACGAGTTTGTGGTGCGCTGTTGGGAACTAGACGAACTACCATCAGACCTTCTTGATGCAGTCATCATCACCTTGTGTAAGAAGAAGGGAGATAAATCAGACTGCTTTAGCTACTGGGGTATTACTCTGCTCTCCATTGCTGGCAAGATCCTGGCAAGATTACTTTTGAACAAATACCAGCTATAGCAGAACTTCTTCCTGAAAGCCAATGTGGTTTCAGAGCCAACAGGAGTACCACAGACATGGTATTTGTTCTCAGACAACTGCAAGAGAAGTGTAGGGAACAGAACAAAGGTCTCTATGTAGCCTTTGCTGATTTTATAAAGGTTTTCAATACTGTGAGCAGAAAAGGTCTGTGGCAGATTTTGGAACGTTTAGGTTGTCTCCCCAAGTTCCTTAAAATGATCATCTTACTTCATGAGGATCAACGCTGCCAAGTCAGATATGGCGATGCACTTTCTGAGCCCTTTCTAATATCCAGTGACATGAAACAAGGTTGCGTTCTTGCACCAACCCTATTCACAATCTTTTTCAGCATGATTCTCCAAAGGACCACTGCAGATCTCGATGGTCAGGATGGTATCTACATTCGATATTGTACCGACAAAAGTCGACACAGCTCTTTGGGCTGGAAGTCAACTTGAAAAAGACTGAAGTTCTCTATCAATCTGCACCTCAGGAAGTCTTCCATCATCCCCATATCACCGTTGGCCAATCAGAGCTCAAATCAGTCCAGTAGTTTAATTACCTAGGTAGCCTCATCTCCTCGGATGGTAAGATTGATGGAGAGATAGACAACAGGTTAGCAAAGGCATATAGAGCTTTTGGAAAGCTTCATAAAAGAGTTTGGCGAAATAAACACTTGAAGAAAAGTACAAAGATCAGTGTTCACAGAGCCATAGTGCTGTCTACTCTTATATGGATCCGAATCATGGGTTATTTACCGCCACCACCTGCGTCTCCTAGAACGCTTCCATGAACGCTGTCTCCATACAATCCTAACATCCACTGGTCAGATTATGTAACTAACACATCTGTTCCAGAAGAGGCAACAGTTACGAGTATTGAGGCCATGTTGCTGAGAACACAGCTGCGTTGGGCAGGGCACGTCTCCAGGATGAAGGACTACCGCCTCCCCAAGATCGTGCTCTATGGTGAACTTGCCACTGGCTGACGCAAGAGAGGAGCCCCGAAGAGGAGATACAAGGACTCCCTGAAACAACATCTCAGCCTTGGCCACATTGATCTTCAGCATTGGTCTACCCTGGCCTCCAATCGGGAGGTCTGGAGACACACAATCCATAACGCTGCTGCTTCCTTTGAGAACGCACGCAGGATCACTCTTGAGGAGAAAAGACAAGGCAGAAAGAATCGTATCCTGCTGATACCATCCAAAGAGTCTTTCTGCTGTGCCTTTTGCAACCGATCTTGTCTATCTCGCATTGGCCTCTTTAGCCACCAGCGCGCCTGTAGCAAATGTGGGTAGAGCCCTTCCCAAATCTTTGTTTGCGAAGTCTCGCCATGAACATGAACATATATATATATATATGTAGCACAACAAAAGAAGCAACAATTCCGTAACCAAACTTTTACCAAAAACAATTAAGTACTTTTTTGCCTTTCAGCGCAGTTATAACCACACCCAGCAGGGGGCACTGGCATGCTTGGGAGGCAGGGGCTGCAGTGCCTCACTGGCGGTCACCAGGTGGCGCTGCTGGGCTTCCAGAGGAGCAAAGGCTGCAATTGCTCAATGGTGGTCAGCAGGTGGCGCTGTTGGGCTCTGGTGGTCGTCGCGTCTGTGGGGCCCGGAATGTGGGAGGCAGCTGAACGCGGGCCACCCCTGAAGGGGGAAGGGAGAAGGGGAAAGGCTGGTTCCTCCTGTGGACTCTCACTGTCAAAGACTGGCTCTGGCTGGAACTCCCCTTCTTTGTCAATGGGTGCGAACTGCCACCGGCACGGAGAAGGAGGAGGAGGAGGGGAAGAACAGCCTTTCCCCTCAAAAGTTCCTCCGCAGATGCCACCGGCTTCTCCGATGAAATCCGAGGCAAGTCCAGGCAGTGGGCAGAGCAGGGCATGAGGGAACGGAGGCGAACCGGGACCTCCCTAGGGGCCAAAAGAAGCTAGTTACTTGGCTGAAAAAAATGAACCCGGAGCTCCTCACCTCCACACCACTCCCTGAGTCTGGGCAAAAGTAAAGTCCCACCCCCAGAGGAAAAAAACCTGAGCTCTCTCTTTCCCCCAACTGTGGTTACAGGGGGGATGGAGTTTCCCTTATGCAATTTAACTGGTGTACCGAGGTTATTTAGCATTTCAATGAAGCAGTCCAGTTGTTAAATCCCAAGTCCCAGGCTCGCCTAACAGTGGAGTCTTAGTTTACTAGCAAAAGGCCATTGGTATGGGAAAATTCACCAGGAAAAAATAAAAACTATAAAACTATAACATAAGGAGTTTTTTGTTTGTGGGGTTTTTGTTGTTTGTTTGTTTTTTTATGCTTTGGGGTTCTTTTCCCCCCTATCAGTACTTGCATGGTACTGCTGAAAACTACCTTTTAATTTTCTTTACTCTTTTTATAAGTGGTAATTTGGTATCCTCTTACAAACTGTGATTTAATTTCTGTAATCAAACATATGCAAAGTCTTCTGTATATCTAGGGAAAGAAATGCTTGTTTCCTGGTCTGTCTGTTACCCTCTTGAAGTAGAGGTTGAATTTCTTCACCTCTGCCACTGGGAGTAAATACTGTAGAAAGTATCTGATAGTAAAACCCATATTAGAGACATTATTCATCATCATGGCTAGGCTTCGCGAATGAAGACATTATTCATAATGCACATGCAACTGACTTTTTGTCCCAGTCAGTTCTGTTTTTTTGAAATACCCAAAATAGCTTTTGTTCATTTGTAGAATCAACTTGTATTTGCTTCATACTATTTTTTGCCTTTTGTTTGTCAAAAGCTTATTCTAAATTAACCCTCTCCTGCATTGTCCTTTTTCTTTACCAGGCTTCGTTCTCCTTCCATGACAGACTGTGCCACAGTCCATCTTATTCTTCCAGTGCTCACAGACATTCGTCTACAGCTGCAGCATCCTATGAGAATTTTATCTTTTTTGTTTGTGCTGGTTTTGGCTGGGGTAGAGTTAATTTTCTTCGCAGTGGCCAGTATGGCGCTGTGTTTTGGATTTGTGCTGAACGCAGCATAGGGTTGATAATGCAGAGATGTTTTTGTTACTGCTGAGCAGGGCTTACACAGAGCCAAGGCCTTTTCTGCTTTTCGTACTGCCACGCTGGCAAGGAAGTTGGGAGGAGACACAACCGGGACAGGTGACCCAAACTGACAAAAGGGATATTCCATACCATATGACATCATGCTCAGTATATAAATTGGGGTGGATGTTTGCAGTGATGGCGTTTGTCTTTCCAAGTAACTGTTGGGTGTGATGGGGCCCTGCTTTTCTGGAGATGGCTAAACACCTGCCTGCCATTGGGAAGCAGTGAATTAACTCCTTGTTTTGCTTTGCTTGTGTGCACATTTTTTACTTTCCCAATTAAACTTTATCTCAACCCATGAGTTTTCTGGCTTTTACCCTTCTGATTCTCTCCCTGATCCCACTGGTGGGGGAGTGAGCGAGTGGCTGCGTGGTACTTTGTTGCTGGCTGGGGTTAAACCACAACATCGTTGCATTAGTTTCTTAGGAAAGCTTGACTAAGGAGGAGAGTGTTAGGATTTGTAAAGATATAGACGCAAAGGTTAGCTATCTTGAGCTAGCTGTGCTCTTGAGTATGGTTCAGTGACACGGGTGCGCTTTCTTGGTGAGAAGGTAGTGTGTTGCTTCCAGTGAAGCTATACCTGTTGCTTACTGAGTCCCGAGACCACTGTCACAAGTGCTTTCTTCTTTAGGAACACTTTGGACATGTAAAGATTGTGGTATTGATTGTTAACAATCTGGTGGATGCTGAAATCAATTGGCACCTCTTATTACTGGTCAAAAAAGATCAAGGGTTTGGTGTCAAGAGCAACCCAACAGCAGTTGGTATCTTACTGTCAAATTTTCATAATTTGAATGCAACATGACTTTGCCTTTAGTGTATTGATACCATTTATTTTTCAGTAGTATGCCTACTGCAAATCCGTGTTGCAATATTTAGATTTTATACTATGAGCTTAATAATTAAAGAAACAAATGAATAATATTGGTGGCTTGTGGATGAGAAAATGACTTGAGGGTTTGGTTGTCTTACAGCTCCTTTCCAGCCTTTCTGTAGAATTTGGGCATGTCACCGGATCTCTCAGTTGGCCAGACCATATGTCCTGGTTTCAACAGGGATAGAGTTCATTTCTTCTCAGTGGCTGGTACAGTGCTGTATTTTGGATTCAGTATGAGATAATGTTGATAACACACTGATGTTTTGCTTGTTCCTAAGTAGTGCTTTCCCAAGTCAAAGACTTTTCAGTGTCCCATGCTCTTACCAAGTGAGGAGGTGCACAAAAAAACCCTGAGAGGGACCATAGCTGG
The DNA here is from genome assembly GCF_036250125.1 of Pseudopipra pipra. NCBI lineage: Eukaryota > Metazoa > Chordata > Aves > Passeriformes > Pipridae > Pseudopipra > Pseudopipra pipra. Next base: position 58,011,426 of record NC_087580.1, on the reverse strand, counting down.
GACAGGTGACCCAACTGGCCAGAGGGATATTCCAGACCATAGAATGTCATGCCCAGTATATAAACTGGGGCAGTTACCTGGAAGGGGGGGCTGCTCGCAGTTTGGGGATGGGGTTTGGCATTGGTCAGTGGGTGGTGAGCAATGGTATTGTGCATTACTTGTTTTTCTTTTGTTTTCTCTTTCTTATTTACTATTATTATTATTTTTATGTTTTGCTTTGTTTCAATTATTAAATTTTTCTTATCTCAGGCTACAAGTTTTACCTTTGTTTCTCACCCCCATTCTACCAGGAAGGGGGGGAGTGGAGGGTGGGGGTGGGGTGGTGAGCGAGCGGCTATGTGGTGCTTAGTTGCCAACTGGCCTTAACCATGACATCATAAAATGGGTATGTTACTGCTCTATTCTAGGAAGATACTGGCTTAAAGCCAAGACATTCCTTGGTGTTGAATTAAAGTATTTGAAGCTTTAAAATACCTGAGAGTTGGTTTTGTTTATTTCCTGTGGCAAATATGTGTAAAAATGTCTGATCATAAAATAATTACTAACTGTAGTCACTTAATATCTCGTAACTCATCTTCATTAAATGGCTGTCATAAGTCCATACCACTTCTAGTTTGGTGCCTTGAGCTCTTAGATAGCTTTAAGAGATTGGGAGATGCTGGCGAGTCCCTGTGTGAGCTTGCAGAAGTGCCCACAAGACAGTCTGGGCAGTTGTAGTGTCAGTTAAGTAGGCAGCACTGCTACTGGAAAGGAACATTACACAGAACTTGACAAAACAGCTCTCTTATCTGCTGAGAGTATCTCTCCTTCTGATGTCACAGTAGAAGCAATTGTCTTTTTTTGTTCCCCCCAAAAAACCCAAACTAGACGTTATCCTTTTTAATTGAAATCCTATTTTTATTTTTAAAATAATGTATTTTCTGTAAAAGAAATTATTTTGTCTCTTTTGTGTACATGCAAGCATTATTTAAAATGTCCCAGCACAGTTTTACTAATTGGGGTGAAGAACCTTCTTAGAGGTACTCGGCAGAAAAAACAAAAACCTGCCACACTTGTATTTAGAGAGGACTTGTTATTTGATAGACTGATGAACTGGTTGTCACTGAGAAACTGTAATAAAAAAATAGTACTTTATATGGGACTTGAGAAAAACAGATTTTTTTTTCAAGTATTTGTAATAATGTTAGAACAGATGTGTGCAACAGCACAGTGAGAAACTGATGGGTTTATTGTTTTTTATTTCATTTACTGGCTTCCCCTATTAAAAAAATATTCATTGTCCTCGGTGTGTGAAATTTCTGTCCAGCCTATAGGGTTTGTTTGCCACAGTATCATTGAGTTTGATTTATTGGCATTAGATTGTCTTGTTTCTTTATGTCAAAGAGGTTTAGGCACAGTCTCTCTCAGCACTGTCCTAAAATAACAGCTGGAAATCCTAATTACATCGAGTGTTCTTGATGCAAGTCAGACTTTGTTCACATTTGTGTGATAACACCATCACTAGAGCTATTGAGACTCAATAAATCCAGTGACCATCCTGTATCAGGTGATAAACAGAAAGTTGGATAACTTGGTCTAATAAGATTTTCCAGTTGCAGTGTTTCAGTGGGGTTTTTTTGTTAGCTTGGGAAATTCCTTTTTCAGCTGATTTCTGAGTTGTGTACATTTTTAAACATTGGTTGTATTTGCATTTTCCCCATCTATAGGTCATTTGGATCCAGGCTTCCTTGCAGGTGACAAAACCTCTTCTAGTAATGTCCAGATCAATGAAGAAATTAATATTGCCTCTTCTGATAGTGAAGTAGAGATTGTTGGAGTTCAGGAACATGCCAGGTATGAATTCCTTTTTCTTGCTCTAATATTTCATTTTATCAGAATATCTGTATTGCCAAAATTAATAAAGAAAAAAATGCTGACTTTCACTTCTATAGTTATCCATCCATGACCGATGCCCAAAAGGTAGCAAATGTTGCACTTTTTTTTTCGCTGGTCACAGTGATATCAGAATGTGTTTTTCTTTAGAACATTACCAACTTGATAAGTGTAAGGATAAAATACTCTTCCAGAAGATTTCACTAAGAGGAGATAGAGTTATTCACTTAAAAAAGCTTTCCTGCCTAAAAGAAGCATCTTTCTCAAAGACAGTTTTTGATGTTTTCTCCCACTGCATTCCAGAGAGACTCTCAGGCTCTCTGTGGTATGTGAGTAGAGAGATAAACACTCACAGACATGTAAGGGGCCTCCAAGGCGGGGAGGGGGCAGCCCTGAGGAGAACACGGACTGTGTCTTTCTCAGGCCCGATGTTTGAAGCGCCATTAGGAATTTTCTTTTAAGTCTAGTGTTCTTGACTTCGGAAATAAATTTTCTTGCAATCCTTCCACTGCTTGGTATTTCAGGGGTACCTGAGTGTTATCTTACTTCCCAATAAGTATTCATATTAAGCTTGTGATTTTATATCAAACATTAACAGGCTAAAGATATGTAGTATAAAAATGCCAAATATTGAGATACCAAATGTATATACATCAGGAATTCAGATTTTAAAGGCATAGTGTGAATATGCAAATAAAGAAACTAAAATATTTATGTGGGTTCTTGTTTCCTTTAAAAATATTAACTCTAAGCATTTAATCAACTTCCACTTTATTTAATTAATCAGTAGTTGTAAAAATACTATTAACTTTTCAATAGCTTATTTCAGATAACCCCTTTAGATTGAAAATCGTATCTTTATGAATCTTGGTTTTATTTCAAGATACAAGAGTTCAAATCCCCAAAGTAGAGGAGGGTAAGGAAGCCAGAGGTTTCTCTCAAGCTCAGATAGAAAGCTGTCCAGCTGTGCTTCAGTTGTTATTCTTGCTAGGCATTTTTTGATGTTATTCTTCATCTTTAGTCTATGATCTTTCCTTGGCTTAAGATACTATGAAGCAGTTGAACAAGACTGGCATTTTCATGTAGTATGGAGTGTTAATTTGGTGGAATAAAAGCAAGTTAAAACAATATACAGACAAGCTCCTTCTAAAACTAGTCTGCTGCCTGGTGGAGGATTGGAGTCAGAAAAGGGATGTGAGGGACAAAGAACAGAGCTGTTCCTTGTTGTCCCTTCACCACATCTTTCTTGAGGAAAGGAAGAAGGAAGGTGTGCAGGACCCAATTTCCCAAACAGGAAACTGTACGGATAGTATGGGCATAGTCCAGTGCTGTTGGATATGAAAAAAGGAAATTTTAAGGTCCCAAAGGAATAGTGAAAGTCCTTGCATGGCTAACTCTTTTGGAAGGTACTAATTTCTTAGGTAGTAGCTCTCCTGACTGTTTATCCAGCAGATCCAGGTCTTGGAGGATCTTTGTGCTAATAAGCAGTGTGGACTTGTCCTCCAATGCTAGTTTGTGTAAATCTGTCTAGCACTATGTACACACAACTCCTTTGCTTGCAGTCCCCTATTGAAAAGCTTTCCATGCAGTTTGCGTTGATAATATTTACCATGTACAAGAATGGAAATGTGAAGTAAATACAGAATTGCTGTTTAAAATCAGTTTTCGTGGATATGGACTGAAATAATTTCAGCAAAGACAGACTTAAAGCACACTTTTTTGCTTTCCTTTGTTCATGTAACCATGTACCATCTCCCACAGACTAGTTTTTACTGGCTCTGTTGAATACTCACATGTTTCAGTTGTTCAAATCCTATTTAGAATTTTATTTCTCTTGCAGGTCTAGGCTTGCAGCTATGAAGTATTGATGGGCTTCTGACAGGGTTGTCTTTTGAAAAAGGTTTAGGTTTTTGATCAGTATTTTTTGCATGTTTAGTTAGTATGGTGTTTGGATTCTGTTCTTTTGCTCACACTGTTTTTTATCATGCTCCATATTCCATGTCATTGTTGGACTGGTGTGAGTCATGACACCCTAGAGTTTGTCCATCATTTGTAGTTTTTCAGATTATTAGTGTACTGATACTGTTTCTCATCATTGGAATATTATTTGACATCTACTTAGGACACCAGGTCATTTTTTTTACTTTGTTCAATTTTTCCAGTTATACTTAAAAATATTTCTTCTTAAAAGAAAGCTTTAAAAGAAAGAAATCACCTACATTTTTTAGAGTTCCAGTCTCTTATTGCTAATTCTTTGTAGTTGTGGACTTTTAAGTATGTATTTTTTTAAGACTGAAGAAGTAATAAAAAAGTCATTCTAAACATCACATCCAAAACTAAATAGCATATCCGAGAAGACAATGAGACATTTATATTCAGAGAAGTTACAGCTCAGAGAATGAGATTTTTCATTTTATGTCCTGAAACTAACCAGAACCAAGAAAGATAAGTAGTTCTGGAGAAAATAAATTGCATGACCTTAAAATGAATAGATAAATAAAATGTAAATGTCAGGGATATTTGAGCAAGGCAGAAAATTTGGGTTCCTGAAATACAGTACATGTACCTTCACAAAGAAATGGGAAAAGCTTACCCCAGCAACCAAAACACCTCCAACTTATGTGTGCAGCCACTACCAGTGCTTACAAGAGCAAAACAATTTTTGGAGCACTAGGTATCAAGTTTTACTAGTGCTTGTTTAAGATTTACAGCTGAAAATCAAGTGATCATCTTAAAGACTCCAGTAAATTCTTGCCATCACTTCATCATATAACAAAATTAGTTTATCTTTCATTTTGAGGGTTTTTTTCTAATTATTATTAGCTTGTACTTCAATCGTCACATATCTACTATGAATGTAATAGGAAAAAATACTGTGGAAATAAGTAGATATTTACCTTGCTTCATAAAGGCACTTGAGTATGTGTTTAAATACATGATTTATTCTCATTGACTATAATCACTGAAAGCTTAAATGTTTTGCTGAAGTGGATCTGTATCGTTATCATTGAACATTTCCCAGCATGTTTGCAATTTTTTGTTAAGAAGACCAAAAGAAAAATCAAATGTAATGACTGTAATAATGTAATTGACATCTCTTTTGTAATTATTGTAATGAAAGTATCATTACATCCTTATTTTAACATGGCTTTGATTTCATATAGAAATCCCTTTGTCTCATCCAGCCTCACTTAAAATTTTTCTCTTTTTAAGTCCAGCAGGTAAAACTGCTAACAGGAAACTATGCTTCTGAATAATGCATGATATTGCACATGATGGGGCAGACTTCTCCAAGATCCTTGGGATCAATGCACATATTTTGTAAGGAATATCACTTTATACCCACTGGTAGAATTCAGTTCTTAAAAATAATTTAATCACTACCTCCAAGTTTAAATTTAGTCTCAGCTTTGTTTACTGGGTATTTAAGATGTCACGGACTCTACAAATGGAAAATCCATGTGAACATTTTGAAGGGGAGCATGTTAAGATGCCTAAATGATAAAACACTGCAGCTAAGAATCTTGTGCCTGAATTCAATGGTAGCTTTAATCCTTTGTGGTTTTTGCCTTGCTACAGGTATGTGCATCCCAGGAGAGGTGTGATTCAGAGTGTGTCGTCTTGGAAGCATGGCTCAGACTCACAGTACATTAACGCTCAGCAAACACAGTCATGGACAGCAGTGACTCCCCAGCAGAACTGGTCTGCACCCCCCGAAGTAGTAGACCTCACTCTGGATGAGGATATGAGACGCAAATATCTACTGTAATGCAATGTCCCTGTGTTTCTGTCCCCACCCCTTCTCCCCTTTGTGGCACAGAAGTTCGTTGTTAAAGCTTCAGCTTCAGAAGCTGTTCAGAATGCCCTGTTCTTGGCATTATGAAATTCAAACTCATTATGTTTTTCATTTCCATAAGAATGTAGTATGATTTCAATATAATTTAAAATGGTTTTGCCTTCTCAAAGGAGGATTCATTCCAGAATTAAAACCCAATAGCACCAAATTTAAAACACATCTACAGTTAATAACGTGTGCATGTTAATCTGAAGAAATAACTGTGTGCAAACTTATGTCCCCCCACCCTTTCCCACCTCCAACTTCAGAACATTTTTAATTTATCAGTATATTGAGTTTGTTAGTAGAAGTTAGTGTTTTGCTGTGTGAATATCAGTGATTTTGAGAAATGCTGTGTCCTCACTGATTTCATTGGAACTGGGGGTTTTCAACACTTCCAAAAATTGGGCCAAGAGTATTTATACCCAAGCTGATTTGGTTATTTTACCAGCAGAAGGGACTGTCTTTAATGCAAATGGCTCATAACATATGCGCTGAACAGCTTTTAATTAAAGAAGTTTTATTTTCAATATAATTTATAGTTTACACTCTTTTAGTTCTAAATTTCCTATCTGACTGTGTTTCACTGATCATTTCCCATGGCTTGTTATGGTTTAAAATAGTAATAGTAGTGACTTAGTAGCAGCTGATTATTGCAAAAGCAAAGGAAAAAAGAAGTAATAAAAAGGTCCAGCATCCCTCTCCTTTTTAAATAAAGCTGAACTTTTTTACCTAAATCTGAGTCTTGCCTGGAGTAGAAGGAGAGAAATGAAACATTTTGCTCACAGTCCTCATTTCTATTGATAATTATTTGCTTCATTCACCATATCTAAAAGCCCCCAACCAAACAACCCTAAACAAATTCAAAGCCCCAGTCTGGCAAAGCACTTTAGCAGCTGTGTAGCATTTAGCAGGGACAGTTTGCTGCAACTCGTAGGACCATTCAAGTGCTTAAAACTCTGTCCTAAAAGGTGTTGCAGGATCAGAACCTAAGGTTGTGATTTTTTTTTTTTAATTTTTTAAATAGATCTGTATTATTTTCCTGGTTTTAGGTCATGTCTCTTATCCTAGTTTTGGAATTGTTTTTCAGGTATGATTCAGGAAACACTTTCTACCCAGAATATTTACTGAAATTAGTGGAACTACTTACTTTAGCGGGTTGTAGTTTCTGTAGTGTATATGGAAATTCCTGCCACTCATCTGTCATTTTGAGCCTTTCTCAAGGCAAAACCCAAAGATTAGACTTTAACAAGATGATATTCACTTTAAATGTCTATTGTGCAATTAAAACATTCCTCTGTATTCCAGATGTTTCTAGTGGGAATTTTGTACAACTCTATCATCAGATTTTTCTGAATAGGCGTTAGTCAGAACATGGGAAGTTCTGCTTTGTTTTTGTGTTGTCTGGTTTCTAAATTTATTTGACTTCCAATAATTTTGTCTGCGGGTAAAAAAAACCCTAAGCAGAACAGTTCAGACTGCACTTTAAAGAACAATTAGGTAAAGGATTGATATTCCAATTTCAAGCTTTCTAAAACATTGTATTTAAGTGTATTGCATGGCCAGAAAAATGTATGTGGTGCTTCTAGTGACCAATTTCTTTCTCTAGGAGAGGGAAAGAGGGAGGGAGGGGAGCATGGATGAAGCTCATTCATATTGCAGTAGGGAAAAGCCCCATGCTATTGGGGCACTATAATCAGCAGTGGCTGTCGATCTTTTCTCCTCGTATTTTAGTCATGCAACTCAGTCATCATTTTAGTGAGCTAGCACACATTTTGTAACGGTAACTTTGGAACTCCCATACTGTGGCTGCATTTTCCTGTTTCACCAAGTCTTTTGAAGATTAGTTGTGAAGAAAGCTGCAGAGACCCATTTGTAGTCCTTCCATGAAAAATGCAAACTAACTCTCATTTTTCAGTTTGTATATGATGTGACTTCCATGTATATATAAAAACAACTGCATTCTAACCAAACTTAGTTCAATCGTGCACTGTGTTTGTTTAAATAATACATGTATTGTAGCCTGATGCAAGTTTTCTTTTATTTAAAACACTACATATTTTTTCTTATTCTTAACAGATTTTAAAGGGTAGTGAGTAATCTGAAAACTGCAATCACTGGATAGCTAGGAAGTGGTTTGGTTTCATTTTTTTATTTTCTTTTTTAAAAAGAGCAAAAGGTGCTTGGATGATTTTACTCTTCTCAGCAGGAAAGTGAAATGTTAGCCATTGTATGGCTAAGAACCAATGCACATGGGACCTGATCCAGAACCCATTGGAGTTGATGCAGGGCCTTCCATCAACCTCAGTGTGCATTGGCTCAAGCCCTTCAGGGTTTAGCAGTTCCTGAATTGCTAGAATGTGAACTTGGAATCTTCTATAGTGAAGACAAATCATTGCCTAGAATATAAATGTTTAAAACTGCGACTCTAGTTAAAAATTTTGATTCTTCTCAACACTCATTATTTAGTTCTCATCTTCCATCCAGTATTTAATGGTCTTTGAAGAAATAATAATAATAAAACAGAGTGTTTTATATATATATATATATAAATATATATATTTTTGGTTCAAGAGGAGACCTTCTGTTTTTTGAAACAAGTCTGTAGCATAAACTATTTTAAGACAAAATAAAATAGTGTATTATTTAAATAATATCAGTTTGTTTGGGATTTTTTTCCACTTCCATCAGATATGCTTTGTCACATCTCCAAATTAAAGCCCAAAGTTCTGGGTTACAGCTGTCCAAATTCAGCACTGTTCCCCACTGTAATGCATTTAATTTTGCATGTTCAGAATATAAAAGTGATTTCCTGACTGCAAACCCTTGCTTTTATCACCCAGACCAGGGCAGGACCATCACTTCTCCCTGTAACGCTTGTGGGGGATGCCAGGGGATGTGCAGGTGCCAGTAATGAGCAGCTGCTGCCCATCATAGACCCGTAGAATGGTGTGGGTTGAAAGGGACCTTAAAGACAGTGGGCAGGGACACCTTCCATCAGACCAGATTGCTCCAAGCCCCATCCAACCTATCCTTGAACACTTCCAGGGATGAGGTAGCCACAGCTTCTCTGGGCAACCTGTGCCAGTGCCTCACCACCCTCACAGGGAAGAATTTCTTCCTAATATCTAATTTAAACCTGCCCTCTGCCAGTTTGAAGCCATTCCCCCTTGTCCTATCCCTTCATGCCCTTGTGAAAAGTCCCTCTCCCACTCTCTTGCAACCCTGTAGGTAAAGTGCTCTAAGGTCTCCCCAGAACCTTCTCTTCTCCAGGCTGAACAACCCCAACTCTCTCAGCCTGTCTCCATCGCAGAGGTGCTCCAGCCCTCTGAGCATCTTTGTGACCTCCTCTGGACTTGTGCCAACAGGTCCATGTCCTTCTTATGTTGAGAGTCCATTGTGCTCTGCAGGATCCCTTCTAGGCATGCCGTTTCTGTGCAGCCTCCATCTCCCCACACACCGCAGTCTGAGCAACCTTCACACCAGTATTTCTCCAACTGTATCCTCTTGTCCCATCCTTCCAGCTTTCTTCTGCTGGTCTTCCTTGGAAATGCATGTTTTCTAATGTTACCACTGGCAGATTTAACTATCTGCATCCTAAAATACTCTTGATTCCCCTTGATCATTACTACAGCCCTCTGGATGCCCCAGCATTTGGCCACATGGACCTCCAGGAGAGGCTGCCATTTCGAAACAGGGTGCATTCAAATCCTCCCTCTGGGGTTGTAGATACATAGGAGATGTTTCTCCATGGTGTGGAGAAACAGTGGTGCTCTAAACCCCAAGAGGAGCTTTTATGCCTGAGGTGGTTGGGCTGGAATGATGCTTTTCAGATCCTGATGGGAAATGTGTCGCTAGTGTTATGTGATTACACTCAAAGCTCATCTTACCTAGCACAGAATATGACAGAGATTCATGGAAGGGAAACTTTCTTGCTTTTCCACATGATTACACTTCCCATTTATGTCCATTTATTTACACTCTCCCTGGACCGTGTGTGACAAAAACCACCAAATAAAAAATACCCCTTGCAGAAGCTCTGCCAGGTCAAAATCACTGGTTGAGTGCCTTGGATCTGTTTTCGGACATTTCACTAACACCTCCCTTATGCTAACATTTTGCAGCTCTAATGGGATCCATCATCTGCACAAAGAGCAAAGGTGAAGATGTCCATGATGCATGGGAAACCACCTCCTTGGCTGGGCTTTCCTTCTTGGTCAGCAGCACATCTCCAGGAGGAAGATACCCCCTCCTCACCTCTGTATTGCTCAGAGAAGCAAGAGGGAAGGACACCTTAAGAAAATTGGTATGTGCTTAAATAAAGTAGTGATGTGGGTTAATGAATATATTTGGGCAGAGCAGTGGTTCTTCTGAGCATTCAGGGTTGGCTCTTGAAGGTGAGGGACTACACTTGCTCATCTTCCCATCTTGGTTGTGTGGGAGTGGGGAACAATGGAGGCATCCTCACAACATGGAGTACCAACAAGGATGAGACACACGGGAGTGGGATGTCATCGAGGGCAGCTGGCGAGTGACTCCTTAACTGCCCCTCCAACTTTGCCTCTTGCTTTTGGAGGAAATTCCCAACCCCTGGGCAGAAAGGTCATCTCCAGCACAGTGGCATAATGCAGCCAAAACTTCAGTTTCTAAAGACATCCCTGGAGGGGATGGTGTCTCTTTTTCTGAGAAGGTGGGAGACAGGCCCTACCTGTCTGTGAGATGCATCCCAAGGAGGAAAAAATGGAGGTAGGAGTATTTTGTCAAATAATTTTTGTTTCTCATTGTTATCATTGTTTTGGAATGGTATTCTCCAATTTAGTGTTCCCACTGAAACCAGTCCAAACCATAGGCTCCTTCCTCACTCCCCCTTCCCCCTCCCCTACGTTGGGCTGGAGAGGACAATCGGAGGCACAAAAGGTAAAGATCGTGGGATGACATAAGAACAACTTTCTGGAAACAGCATCATTGCTAGGCTTCGTGAACGAAGATTTGGGAAGGACTCTACTCACGTTTGTTATAAGCACGCTGGTGGCTAAAACGGCCAATATGAGATAGGCACGTATGGTTGCAAAAGGCACAGCAGAAAGACTCCTTAGGTGGTATATTCTGCAAGACACGATTCTTTCTGCGTTGCCTTTTTTCCTCAAGAGTGATCCTGGGTGCTTTCTCAAAAGCATCAGCAGCGTTAAAGATAGTGTCTCCAGACCTCCCGATTGGAGGCCAGAGTAGACCAGTTATGTTGATCAATATGGCCAAGGCTGAGATGTTGTTTCAGAGTCCTTGTATCTTCTCTTCGGGGCTCCTCTCTTGCAGCAGCTGGTGGCAAGTTCACCATAAAGCAAGATCTTAGGGAGGTGGTGGTCCTTCATCCTTGCTGTGTTCTCAGCAACATGGCCTCAACACTTGTAACTGCTGCCTGTTCAAGAACAGACGTATTAGTCACATAATCTGACCAGTGGATGTTTAAGATTGTACGGAGGCAGCGCTGATGGAAGCGTTCTAAGAGTCGCAGGTGGTGGCGGTAGATGACCTATGATTTGGATCCATATAGAAGAGCAGACAGCACAATGGCTCTGTAAACACTGATCTTTGCACTTCCCTTTTATGAAGCTTTCTGAACACACTATATGCCTTTGCTAACCTGTTGTCTATCTCTCCGTCAATCTTACCATCCGAGGAGATGAAGTTACCTAGGTAATTAAACTGCTGGACTGATTTGAGCTCTGATTCACCAATGGTGATATGAGGATGATGAAAAACTTCCTGAGGTGCAGGTTGATAGAGAACTTCAGTCTTCTTTAAGCTGACTTCCAGCCCAAAAAGCTCAGCAGCATCTGCAAAGCAGGATGTTAAACACTGCAGAGCTACTTCTGTGTGGGCGACAAGGGCCCACATAAAGCAGCTCCCAGACAAGATGATTTAAGGTCTTAGTATGGACCTTCAGTCGCCTTAGGCTGAATAGGCTTCCATCAGTACAATATCGAATGTAGATACCATCCTGACCATCGAGATTTGCCGTGGGCCTTTGGACCATCATGCTGAAAAAGACTGTGAATAGGGTTGGTGCAAGGACGCAGTCTTGTTTCAGATCATTGGTTATTAGAAAGGGCTCAGAAAGCACGTTGCCATATCTGACTTGGCCGTGCTGATCCTCATGAAGTGAGATGATCATTTTAAGGAACTTGGGGGGACAACCTAAATGTTCCAAAATCTGCCATAGACCTTTTCTGCTCACAGTATCGAAAGCCTTGGTGAGGTCAACAAAGGTTATGTAGAGACCTTTCTTCTCTTCCCTACACTTCTCTTGCAGTTGTCTGAGAACAAATACCATGTCTGTGGTACTCCTGTTGGCTCTGAAACCACATTGGCTTTCAGGTAGAATTCCTTCTGCTATGGCGGGTATTAGTCTGTTCAAAAGTATTCTTGCTAGGATTTTGCCTGCAATGGAGAGCAGAGTAATACCACGGTAATTTGAACAGTCTGATTTAACTCCTTTCTTCTTGTACAAGGTAATGATGACTGCATCACGAAGGTCTGATGGTAGTTCACCTAGTTCCCAGTAGCATACCACAAACTTGTGAAATTTAGCATGGAGTGCATGGCCCCCATGTTTCCAGACTTCAGGTGGAATTCCATCAACCCCAGCTGCCTTGCCAATTTTCACCTGCTGTATGGCCTTAAGAGTTTTTCCTAAAGTGGGGGCAGTATGCAGCATTCATTCTTCACTGGTTGCTGTGTGATGTACTGAATAGCTGAGTCTTGGACTACACGGCTAGTACTGAAAAGAGTCTGAAAGTGTTCAGATCATCGATTCAGAATGGAGGTTTTATCTGTCAGAAGCGTTTGACCATCTGTGCTGAGTAGAGAGCTTTGGACTTGGTATGTAGGCCCGTATGCTGTTTTCAGGGCCTCATAGAATCCTCTGTGATCACCAGTATCTGCGCATAATTGAGTTTTTTCAGCTAGAATGATCCACCACTTGTTTTGGATGTCACAGAGTTTCTGTTGGAGTTTGCTGCATGCAAGACGAAAGGCTGCTTTTCTTACGTGACAGGATGGCAGTGTATTGATGTGGAGGTGCAGAGACATAGCAACATGACCAATGTGATCAAAGCAATGTCCAATTTATTATTTAAATCAGTTAACTTTTATACAGTTTAGTCGGCTCAGGTGTCATGGTTTGAGAGTTTCAAAAATCTAATTCCCTATTCAAAGCCCCCTGGTACATCTCAATCCAATGTGAGATGGGTTTTCCAGACAAACACACAAGACTCAAAATGGGGAAAGGGAATATATTACAATGACTGTACACATAAATATTATAATACATTATACACATGATCTCAACTATCTCTACCATGACATAAGTATTTACAATGGATCAGATCTCTTCTCCCCTCAAAATAAAAGTCCAGGAGGGAAGAAGGACAGATCCCTTCTAGTCTCTGAGCAGTTTCTCTACGGCAACAGTCATCTGTCCTCTTCACATGCAGCAGCTGATAGCTGGATTATTGTAGCTGGATCTCTTTTCAATACACACAAGGGGGTCTCCAAGCCCCTTGGCCCGTCGTCTCCAAACGAGGGTCTTCCAAGACACAAGGGGGTCTCCTTTCACCCCTCTTGGGTCTCCTTTGACTCCAAGTGAAGGTCTCACCTGTGGACTGCCAGCAGGGACAAAACTTGCTTCACCACAGGCATATCACGAAATGCAGGGGCATCTTCGTGAAAGTCCCTTCCTCAGGGGGGTTCACCCCTGAGTCAGAACATCTTGGGCAGCATTCAGTTGAAAGCCTTTGCCTCAAGAGTTCTACCAGAGCTCCTGTGCTCTGTCTCAGGCTGCTAGACTTGCCAGCAGCAGCGAGGGGGGCCACGTTCAACCCCCCCGCATTCCTTCTCCGTCCCGGTCCAGCTTCAGGACATCTTTGAGCTTCTCAGCTCCTCTCTCTCTGGTGCTGCAGCACTCCAAGGCTCTTTCAAGTAAGAGTCCATCATCTTCCTCCTTTTCCAGGAGGGGTCTCAAAGGAGTCTGGGGTCTTTTAGTTCAGTTCTTACCCCAAACTCTGTCTCTCTGCTGTTGACTCTCTTTCCTCGGTTCTCCTTCCAGGAGTCCTCTCTCTGTGGTGCTGCATGCCCTTGTTACTGCTTGGTCTTATCTGTTGGCTTTTAGCCATAGACTCTGGATGCTGCGTCTTCTGCTGCTCTGTCTCAGCTCACTCACGGTGGAGAAAACTTTTCTAGCTTTGAACCACAGGTACCTAGCCCAGCATTACGCTGTTCCAAGTCTCCGTAGCCCCCCCGCTGGGGCTGGGGGGGACCCAGCCCCCAGTGGGGCTGCTGCTGTCTGCTCCTCGTGGCCTCAGAACATGACTACCACTTCTACAACCCAACTACAACTAACCTTCTCTTCTGTTTGCTTGTGGTATGTTTACATTTCACAGAAGCGCCCACTGGACAAAACTTCAAAACTTCCAGGGGTCACCACCCCCTGGGGTCTACCACTTTCTTAGCTTCAGGGGGAAAACCTGGTTCAAACCACTACATCAGGGTACATGCTCACAAGATAATTGGATAGCTCAGTTTGTGCACGCATCTCATGCTCTCAGTTTATTGGATCTGAGGCTCTGTCCATGTGACCTGAAATCATTCGTGGCACAGAAACCTCTTTCTAATAACTCTACTTTTAGGGGTTTTCCTAAATCTGCAGGTGTTTCATTATCTTCAGTTTCTCAAGGTTTTCTTAATATAAACATATTATGTTCTCAAACCTTAAAATAAGACACACAGCTAACAAGTATAAACATCACATATTTTCACACAGTCTATAAGTATAAACAATACAGCTTGTCACTTCCATGGCAAGCAAGGCCTACAGAGTGCAGGAAAAATTGTTCAGAGAAATCTCTCTGTTCGAACAACAGCAGTGCAAGGTGTGCTTGGTGGGCGGTTCTCTTCTTCCTCAACAATTCCTGGATCTCTTGGTTGTTTTCATCAAACCAGTCCTTGTTCTTCTTGAAGGAGAACCCTAAGGATTCTACAGAGGACTGCAGGATGCCTTTTTTAATATGGTTCCAAAGTGTTTCAGGAGAGGCATCTACAGAATCTATGGAATGGTTTTTGAGCCTAGTTTGAAGATTTGCCTGGAATCTGTCTCTCACTGTGGCTGATTGAAGATCGTTAACTTGGAGTCTCCTTCTTGGGATACTGCCCCTTTTAGGTTTGAACTTAAGGTTGAAGTTGAGTTTACAGGGCACGAGTTGATGGTCTGTTTGGCATTCTGCACTAGGCATCACGCAGGTATGGTGGACATCGCGGACATCTCTCCATCGCACCAAGACATAATCGATGAGGTGCCAATGCTTAGATCTAGGATGCATCCAGGTTGTCTTCAGACTATTTTTCTGCTGAAAGATAGTATTAGTGATGGTGAGCTGTTGCTCTGCACAGAATTCTTGCAGAAGTCGACCATTATCGTTGCAGTTTCCAACACCATGCTTGCCTAATATTCCTATTCAGGGTTCAAAGTTCTTTCCTACTCTGGCGTTGAAATCACCAAGGATAATGATCTTATCATCTGCAGGCACCTTTTGGGTAAGGAGGCGCAGGTCAGTGTAAAATTTATCTTTTCGGCAGGGTCAGCTTGGAGAGTTGGGGCATATATACTAAAGAGGACAACATGTTGCTTGTTGTGTAGTGGAAGGCGTGGGGAGATAATGAGGTCAGAATGATCTGTCGGCAGATTTTCGAGTTTATGGACAATAGAGTTTTTAATCATGAAGCCAACTCCTGAGAGATGCCTCTCGGTTCTGGGTTTACCTGACCAAGAGAGTGTGTAACCGGCACCATGTTCTCTAAGGCTGCCTTCCTCATGGAGATGAACTTCACTGAGAGCAGCTATGTCAATATTGAGACGTGAGAGTTCGTGGGCAATTAGGGCAGAGTGATGCTCAGGATGTCCACTATCTGCAGTGTCAAGCATGGTTCTGATGTTCCAACATGCGAGAGTCAATTTGGGTACACCTTTGGAGGCAGGTGTAAACCTTTGTCTTTTGATCTTTTTGTGACCGCATTAGTAGAAGATGCCCGTTGGTTGCAGTTAACCAACCGGGTGAAGGGGGAGATGAGCTTTGGTTAGGCCACCTTTTCTAGGCCCCTCTCTGAGTGGAGCAAGCAGTGCCCTCCTTGAAAAAAGCTGCTTGGTCATTCTGGATGCTGCCCAAAGAGACTGTCATCTCTGGTCAGTCTCTAACGATCAATGTCCTGAACCGCCTGCATGCGGGGTTGGGTCTACGGCTTCCAGTGCACCTTTCACCTGTCATTTTGACCCTCGCCCGTCACTACAGGGCTTTGCAAATGTGGGTATAACTTTCGAGCCTGTGCAGTGGATTTTTTAGGTGAGACACAGTATGCGCAGAACTGGACCCACCGTTTAATCCTAAGGTTCATCTGTCACGGCCAAGTAAGCTTGGACAGTGGCAGCGAGGTCCTCCGGACGTAGGTTTAGTTAGAGTATCCTTCTCTTAGATGGATGGCCTTACAGGGCTAAGCGAGCTCCATCTGCCCGGATTTGGAATTAGAGTTGTCCTTCTCCTAGGATGACTGCCAGGAGGCTAGTGAGCTCAGCCTGCCCATGGGCATATTTTACTACAGGACTTCTCTCGCACTGCTCATCCGCGACCCTCCAAGCAGGACTGCCCTGTGCGCCCTCCCACCCCTCCGGGGACCCAATGTCCCACCGTACCCCCTCCCACACCCCAAATTGGACTGGTAAACCTCTGTGTGCTCCGTAGTTCCTCCTCTCCTCTCCTCTGTGGCTGCAGCCCCCCCAGCTGCTGGGAGAAGCCCCTTCGGCCGGGAGGGAGAGCAAGCCCCCTCAGCGGTGTGGCCCAGGGCCGGGCTGGTTGGGAGGGAGAGCAAAGCCCCCTCGGCAGCGTGGCCCCACTGGAAACAGTAATGAGATAAGAAAACATACAGTAACAGCAACAATATTATTAACAAATATCGATGGGGAGGCATGAACATATTATTCACAGACCCTTAGGATCGACAATATGTCAATTTATTATTTAAATCAGTTAACTTTTATACTGTTTAGTTTGCTCAGGGTACATGTTCATAATAAGATGATTGGATAGCTCAGTCTGTGCACGCGTCTCATGTCTCCAGTTCATTGGACCTGATGTTCTGTCCACGCGATCTGAAATCATCCTTGGCATAGAAACCCCTTTCTAATTAATCTGCTTTTAGGGTTTTACTAAATTTGCAGGTGTTTCATTATCTTCAGTTTCTCAAGGTTTTCTTTCTATAAACATATTATGTTCTCAAACCTTATAATTAGACACACAGCTAACAAGTATAAGCATCACATATTTTCACACAGTCTATAAGTATAAACAATACACGCTTGACACTTCCATGGCAAGCAAGGCCTACAGAGTGCAGGAAAAATTGTTCAGAGAAATCTCTCTGTCCCGGCGACAATTCCCCAGTTCTGCTTTGAACAATTTTTTACTGCATTCCTGCAACATTCTTCATCATACCTATAACATATTACCAAACACAATTACATATAATAATACCACTACCATTAACAAACTTAACAACCTGTTGATCTCAAAGTTTGTGCTCTTAACTCTGTGCTTAAAGATGTTTCTAAATATAGGACTTATTCTTGAAAGCTTTTATTCAATCTAAAAACACTTCTGCAAATGGAACTCCATTCAACTTAGGGTTATGTGTCTTGTTTTTATTTAAGGTGTTTGTGTCAAAGTTGTTTGTGTATTTGTTCATATATTCACACACATACATGCATACGCTTTCATTCATTCACTTTCACACGGTGGCCACCATCAAACAAATTTTCACACAGACATACTTTTGAAATTCATGTCACTGTGTTTTATGAACTAAGAAACCATAATTATTCTCTAGTACCTTATAATATCAAAGTTTCTCAACCAAACAGATAAAATTAACCAGATAGATAAACTTTCTTTTACCAATACCTAATGAGTAATCTAAAGGTCATACAATACATTATACTTAAATTCTTACCCTCTATAACTTGTATACCTCTTAACTTCTTATATACCTCTTAACTTCTAAAATTATGTGCCTTAAAAGTACTAAAAAATTGTACTTTAATAATATTGAAGAGACTGTTAGCTACAACAACTTCTGATGTCAAAGTCACCTGCAGGAACAACATCAACCTTGTTCTAAAGAACCAGCTTCTTACCAAGGCTTCATCCATCATGCAGATAACCAAAGAACACCTGTGTGCAAAAAACTTAAGCACATAAAACACTTTTGCAGGTCAATAGAGGAGAACTGATATTCTTCTTTCCCCCTTTTCGCTTTGCAAAAGTGTGTTAAGAATTACTTAATACCTTTGTGCTAATAACAAAAATCTATAACAGTTCTATTTCATAACAGAGTATGCTAATACTATCTACATCTTCTAACAATTCTGATAAAATTATAGGTTAACATGTTCAAAAATTCTACTTTCATATTCTCATCTGGGTCAGGATGGGTATTGAATACATGATGCAACCAATAAATTTCCCAAATGGTTCTGTTAGCTCCTGTCGTACTGTAGTAAAGGATGGAGCTGTCTTATCATCACGTTCTGCTTGTATTGCTTTTCTGATTACAACTCACAGCTGTGTTACAAAAGTCGTTTCAGCTGAAAAGTACAGATAGGTAATAAGTACAAAATAAGATTCATGGGTAAAAAGAAAGGAATTTCTATAGATCATTTAGGCCTACAGTTAAATGCGATTTGCAAAAGAAAAGTAATGTATCAATATTTGCTTTGGAATGTATAATAAAACTCCAGAATTTCTTAACAATAAAACAATAGGTTTTGTTAAAGCTGAGGAACTATTCATTGAAAGAATGAAACTACAGGATTGAAGAACTGATAAAAATCATATTTGATTGCACTGTAAAAAAGAAAGTCTTTTCCACAGACTTAATTACTCTCAGCAACTCTAAAATTTCATTAAGTCTCATTCAAAAATGTGATACAACCTAAGGAACTCTTCTGGTTTCATCTTCTATAACTAGTAAGATTTTGGATTTTGTCTCATATAAGCAAACATCACAAATGTTTACTCTATCATTTTACTTGAATTATCTGTTTTAAATTACCATAAAAAATATTCTACTGTTGCCTATTTGACACAATTCATAGGTATTTACACTATCATTCTATTTTTGTTTGCTATATTTATCTTGTCTGCAATATGCATGAGAAACTCTGTAGAATTCTCTCTCTTACATGTATTTTGTTTGGTTAAGGATGATTCCTTGTGGTATGAGACACAATCCATTATCATTTAACTTACAGAGAAAGTACTCTATGGAGATTGGATTATGTGCCGTGAACAAAAAAAAGGGCATTACTAAATTAAGCATTAAAACCAAACTGCTAATCTGGTTTCATCTAGCTGTGCAGAATTACAATATTTTGGTACCTGCTTAAGAGTTTGTTTTGACTGACATTTAAAAATGAATAGTTTTTTCTCTATTTAATCTATAGGGTATTTTGTGATACATTTTTCTATCACATTGCAAATTACACTTATCCATAATAGATTGCAAAGCCAATACTTGCTAATAATTCATCCTAGAGGCGTACAAATAGTAGGAATAGATAAAAGGGGGGGGGGGGGGGAAAGCATTGTTTGCTTTAAGAATGTTTAAGGAAAACTGCAGAACACTTTTTAAAATGATTTTGATTGCACTGATCACAAAAAAGTTGGATTTCTTACAAAGGCTTGGCTTGCAAAGAAAGGCTAGAGAAGATGGGTGCAAATCTGTCTTAGCAAAAAGAAGCAGCAGTCAGAGAAGTACCTTTTCTCTCTCCAGAGTGTTTAGATTTAGACAAGAGAGTCCTAATTATTCTTTTCAGCCTATAGTCTGAAATGCTAATGGATGATACATGCAAAGCAAAGCAAAGCAAAAGTCACTGGGAAAGGAGTGAAGAATCTTCAATACACATGCATTTGTGAATGTAAAATCAAAAAGAATACTGAGCATTCTCTGCTTAAAATCTCTAGAATGCAAATGAATCATACTAGCTAATAAGTTAAAACTATAACAGAGAAAGAAATATTTTCTTTACAGATGAAGTGATCAAAGATTGCAAGAGTGAGAATTTTTCTCACTCTTTATCAAGTCTGCATATGCAGATTGCAAGTAGATACTAACACCTGGCAAAGAAGGCAGTCTCAAAGGATTAGCAATTTTAAATTAAGAAAAAAGTTGCAAGAAAAAGGTAATTTCATGCTTCGAAAAGAACTTTCATTGATTTTAAAAGTTTGGATCCTAGAACCATCGGTTCAGAATCTTATCCAAATGATGATGTCTTCAATGCATTTTAAAGCAGCTTTCAATTAGGTTAAATAAAGAAAAGAGAAGCTGATAAAGAAAGCTCAGTAAGAGTTTCTATTAGGATGTGATACACATGACCGAGTTAATAGGCAATTAGTGAGAGTTTTGTGCTGCTTAGTATGTTACTGTGAAAAGTCAGCACAAAAATAATGTTATAAAAAAGTGGGTCTATAACTTCTACTCCTTCTCATTGAAAAAGGACATATTTTGCATCAGTCATACTCGGTAACATTTGCTCTGGGCTGCAACAGCATTTTGTGAGAAACAGAGACCCAATCGGGCAATTTCCAATCAGAATTTTATTATATGATAAAAGCAAATTCAGCGCTGGGTGATCAGGGAAGGGGTTCAACAACTCCCAACGCCTGTCACACCCAAAGAAGACATTTGTTCTACATTTATTTCCAGCTACTACATGAATATTCATTATACATAAGTATAAACATTACACATTGTTAAATTAGACTTTCAGCAGATGTTCGCTTCTTATCTATACAAAGTTATAAATTTTAAGAAAGGTGCTATTATCTAGCTAACTAAACAAAATTCTCTCACTATAAATCCTACACAAGGTAAAAGGGAGGTAACTTGTTTTATCTCTTTATAGGGGCCCAATTAAGTTTTACGACTTGTTTTTCTTTTCTCTCCAGGTCATATTGACCTTACACTGTTTTCTCTTAATTAGCCCGAATCATTTTCTCAGTTTATCACAATCCCTCCTCTCTTTCTATAAAATTATTGATTCGGGTTTTTTTGCTCTAATCTGGACAATATTAATTTGACATTTTCTTCATCCCGGGAAGGTGGAGTTCTAGTGACTAACAGTACTTTGGCACTTTGAGCCGTCTTTGGATCTATCAGCATTGCTGATATTTGCATTCCTTGTACCACAGAAACTATCAATCTAATGAAACAAGGGCTGTCATCAAAGGTCCATTACAAATCCAGCACTTAGGTAAATTTAAGGTTTGAATAATATGTTCCATTAGATCAATATATAGGTTAGTTCCATAACCCGGGAGTTGCCAATCTTCTCCTAGTTTGTCTTTCAATTTCTGGTATAAGTCACTTGTGTTGGAAGGCTTTCCTTGTGCCGTTTCTTTTAATGAAGTTTGCACCCTCTGTTTTATTATTTCCTCCCTTTTCATGTCCTGCATTCCACCACCATCAGAAATGTCCCAATGGCCTTCTTGAGTGAAACAAATCCATTCCTCTCCCTTAGGACAACTAAGTCCCAGCCTGGTTCCCCCTTTTATTAAATTTTTTGCTACCCATAGTTGCCGAGAACCCGTGTTGCAAGTGTTCAGTTGTCTAGAGCCATAGCAGACTTTGTTGACAAATGAGTGGTAGCTTAAGCTTTGAATCATACGGCCTTTATATCGTGTAATTTGGTAGCATTTTGTACACTCGTCAGACAGGACGTGAGCTTAAAAGCAGCAGAGTATCCAAAAGGGTCCAGCATAACTTAAGCCTCCACGGCCCATGCCCAAACGGGGTTGCATCCCGTGGCTGGCTGTCAGTGGCAGGTTCAGAGGTTAACCTGGTCTTGCCCCTTTTAGATTTTCTAAGTTAAATTAAGGCCCAGTTTTTCCTTTTCCAGGTTAATGTTCGCTTTATCTCACAACAACGGATTCTGTCAACAAAATTATTCCCACTAATTAGTCAATATATAAATTGCTAGCCATTGTGACATTCTTTACATGGGGTCTATAAAGTTAAAGTCATCCAGCGGGCAGTCAATTTGGGCTGTTTCTTCAGAGAATTTCTTCGCACTGTATCTTAATGCTGCATACCAGTCAGTTTCAAATATTTCCCAATTTACTGGTAATAACAATTCCCACCCACAGAACAGCTTATTTATCTGTACTGACTCCAATTGGGGTTGACCTCCTTGTGTGTCACGACACACAGGGCAATGTATATGTCGGTTAAAGGCCACACAGGACCATTTACGGTGACAGTGCCTACACTGACACTCTACCCAACCATCATGCTGAGCCCACGGATGTTTTATACAGTGTATTCGATCTGGTGGTGGCGGTCCAGGAGTTAGGGGATCTTCTTTTTCAAGGTCACAAGCTAACACCAGGATTGGGTTAATTAGGTGATTAGTAAAATATGCACCTGCCCCTCCACTCTGCCAGGAGATGGCTCCTTCTTTCCAGGAAACAAACTGCTGTCTCCTAAAAATTTGTCCTGGGGCCAATTGAAACCAAGATCTCAGGCTAGGTTTTATACAGAAACTTTCAGGAAATACCTGTCAGGCCTTTAAGTCTCTTTGTTCTGGGGATAACTCATTCCAGCCTTCGATATGTTTTCTCCATTCAGGTGATGGATTCATAAAGGTCCTTTTTGGAGTTTAAGTCGTAGGTCCCCAGGCGCTGACGACACAGTCCACTCTTTCAGAGGTGATGGAGCAACAAGTCCCTTCACTCTGGTCGCGTGTTTGCATTTGTAGTTGAGACATGTGTCTACTCCTGCATAAAAGTTGTTCTCTTGGCTTCTCAGTTTGAATTTTAGTGGTACAGCTTCCAGGGTTATTTGCTGGAACAAACTGCCTGTGAACATTTAACTTCTGACACATTGTTAGTTTACATTTAAGACAAAACCCCTTTCCGAGTTAGGGTAGGAAATATTCTTTCACAGGTTATGAGCCTGCGGCAGTTTTAAAAGACAGGGGATGCAAGGGTTAGTAAATAGTTTCTTTTCCCTTAGATAGTTCTCACAGTTTTCAAAGCATCACCTTATTACCTTATGATATATATATTGCACTGGCGGGTTTTAGTTTTTGTGTTTGCCGGGAATTTACACTGCTTTTGTCTTCCCCCCCTTTCGGTCTGATGGGGGAGCGGAGGGTCCCGAGTTAGACTGGACTGGGACTCTAGCTACTGACACCGCTCTTTTGTTCTCTTGCAGCCTCTGCCCCCCAGCCGATCTCTTGCTCGCAGCCGCTAAGGTGTTATGAGTTGCTCCGCTCGTGTTGGCCACAGCCAGGAAAAAATTTGCCTTTGCCCCTGCTACGGCCCCCGCTGTGTCTGCGAAGGTGGCAGCAGCTCCTGTACTAAACTTAGATTTTGCCTGTCCCACAGTTGGATTTATCCTTTCTGTGCACGTGGTTAACGCTGTCCCGGCACTCGCATCTGCTGTCTCTGCCTGGACCACAATAGCAGGAACTAAAACTTCTTCACTAGTCAGAGCAACAACTAGGACTAGCTTTTCCTGTCTTCGCTTTATTGTGCTCGCCACAGTTTTAAACTTCGGGATTGCTTTCTGCTCTAATTTCGCTCTCTCTGTCCCCAGATCTTTTCCTGTCACACGCATTCTCACTGTATCACACACAGGTAAC
Source organism: Pseudopipra pipra (assembly GCF_036250125.1). Classification (NCBI taxonomy): domain Eukaryota; kingdom Metazoa; phylum Chordata; class Aves; order Passeriformes; family Pipridae; genus Pseudopipra; species Pseudopipra pipra. The sequence goes on along the minus strand of NC_087580.1, from coordinate 57,987,976 downwards.
ACTTTTTCTTCATGGCGCCAGCCAGTTCTGTCGCCATGGTAACGGCCATTCCAGAAGCCTCCCCTGCTCTCTGAGCCGGGAGTTCTGTTGCCGCAGTAACGGCTGTTCTTATAATCGCCTCACCGCCCACCGTACTAACTTTCTGCTTTCTGTTCTGATATACTGCCCAAGCTATCTCTAATAATTTCTTCTTTATATCGTTTGTGGACTGCCCCACAAACAGATATACCAGCTGTTTCTTTCCCAAGTCTGATTCTAAATCAATATCAATATATTTTCTAACAGCATCTTTCAATCTGCTCAAAAAGTCTGTGGGCGACTCATTTGCTTTTTGCCTGGCTTCATACATTTTGACCCAACTTATTTCTCTTGTCGTTTCCTCTACAACAGTACAGCCCGCAGCAAACTTTGGGGTCTCTCTTGCACTCTCTTACACTCTCTTGCACTTTCTTACACTCTCTTGCACTCTCTTACACTCTCTTGCACTTTCTTACAGCTCTCATATCAGTAGCGTCACCGACAGAATCAACTGCCTGAGCACCCATCAGTGGTGCTGGGCTACTCATTCTCAGAAACACCTCTACATTTGGGGCCGTCGCCCCCCCTGGGGCCGACGCCTTCTCTTCACTGCTACTGATACAACTATCAACCTTAGTTGTTACTAGTTTCTCTACTTTTGAGCTCACTTCTGCCGTTGTTATGGCAACTTTATCTACCCCGGCAAAGCTGCCAGCTGCTGCAGAGCTACAGACTGCTTCCCTGCTCGGTGGAACAGACAGGGCAGACCCCGCAGCCATTGCCCCTGTGGGGCCGGGAGTTTCTCTTGCTGTTACTCCCGTTGCAATCAAACTAGATGTTATTTCTGGGCTAGCCAGCCCCGCAGCGTCTGCGTAAGCCTCCCTCTGCTCTGCCGCGCTGAAAGCGGCTTCAACAAAAGTTGATTTCACCTGCACCTCTGTGCGTACTCCAACTAAACCGACAGGACTCACTCCCGCTGGACCCGAGCTAACTTCTCCAGAGGCTTTAATTTGCCTAATCCCTCCCGGTGCAGCCAGATCCGCACCAGGGGGTTCTTCAATGGCTCCTTCCTGCTCAGCCAGAGCCGGTCCAGGAGGAGCAACCACCACCCCGGCAGTTCCAACTCCCCCCACCGCTGCTGCAGCAGGGAGTCCGATTTGTGGAACTCCCGGGCTACTCTCTCTCCTGTCAGGTGATATCAACATATCTAAATCATCCTCTCTGGTGTTCTTAAATAGGATTTGTGGGATAGGAGCAGCTTTGACTCGATCTTTCTTTTTCCCTCTTTTTCTAACTCTATTTCCGATTTTTCTGCCCTTTCTGAGCTTTCGTTTCTCTTACCTTCCACCCCCAATCCAGGGCGTGTTAATAGGAACAAAAACAACTCTGCGTATCGAATTTCCCGCCACCTTTGTTCTACATGTAAAAGCGAGATTAATTGAAACACTGTGTTCAGTTCAAACGGACCAAATTCCGGTCATACTACTCCTCTCATTTGTCCAAACAACGGCCAAGCATTTAGAGACAGCCTACACAGCTCTTCCTTCTTTAAAGATGTCTCAGAACCAGCTAACGTCTTCCAAAAAACCAAACTCGGGGGGATTCTTTAGGGATCTTAAATTTTGAATCCACACCACCCATGCTTGCAAAACAAAAGCAAACCACAGTCACACACTGGGTTTCGAACTTGCTACCTTTAGGTTACAAGGCTGTTTTGCAACCTCTCAGCTATTTACCGAGTCACACCGACTCCAGAGCCCCACTGGCTCTCCCAAAGCGTCAGAGCACCGGAGGGCGTCCCCTCCAAACCACACAGCCCTAGGCTGACCCGCTCTGACCTGGGTAACTGGCGAACCCCTGTTCGCCTCCCCTGAAAATTGACTCTCTAGACTGTTCCGAGGGCCCAAGTCAAAATTTTCAGGAATCCGTGCCCCCTATCCCGGGACACAAAACTTTCCCGCAGCTGCTAACTAACCAGATAGGTACCGTTTCCTTATTTTTCTTTAGTCCACTCAATCATGCAGTACTGAATCATTTTTGGTTTTTCTTTATTTTTAGTACTCTCCCTCTTTTCCCAGTTTAAAATCATTACCCCTAGAGGACTGTCTAAGGGTATATCCGGCAATGCCTGCCTGCTCCTTTCCTTCCTGGGGCAACTTAATTTACTAATTCCCTGCCCCATATTCCTGAGGTCCCTTCTAAAGTTTTCCTACCTTTCCACCGATCCTCTGGGATCCCCTCTAGGATTTTTCACCGACTCAGTGGTCCTTTCTGAAAAACTCCCACCGACCCCAGAGGTCCACTCATCAATTCAACCGCTTCATCCCTTCACCTGCCGCATTCCTCGCGGAAAAACGGAAACGAGGTTAGAAGGACTCCGCACTCGTGTCACAGCTACGCTGCGTCTCATTCACCATTCACTCCGACCTCTTTATCCGCCCCCTGAAGTGATACTCACAGTCCGTTGTTCTCACTCGGGTCTTCGTGCACAAGAATTATGGGCTTTTTGCTGCAGCACTCCAGGAGCTTTTTAATTCCTTGCTTTTATCATATACATGTGTTACCCTTGGTCCTTGTTGAAATGTTAGGCCTGTGAATAGGCCGCTGAAAAGCAGCGGGCGCGCTCCTATTTCAGGCGCTAAGTATCTCCCAGAACACAAAGGGTATCACGTCGGGCGAAGTCACCAAGTTTGTGAGAAACAGAGACCCAATCGGGCAATTTCCAATCAGAATTTTATTATATGATAAAAGCAAATTCAGCGCTGGGTGATCAGGGAAGGGGTTCAACAACTCCCAACGCCTGTCACACCCAAAGAAGACATTTGTTCTACATTTATTTCCAGCTACTACATGAATATTCATTATACATAAGTATAAACATTACACATTGTTAAATTAGACTTTCAGCAGATGTTCGCTTCTTATCTATACAAAGTTATAAATTTTAAGAAAGGTGCTATTATCTAGCTAACTAAACAAAATTCTCTCACTATAAATCCTACACAAAGTAAAAGGGAGGTAACTTGTTTTATCTCTTTATAGGGGCCCAATTAAGTTTTACGACTTGTTTTTCTTTTCTCTCCAGGTCATATTGACCTTACACTGTTTTCTCTTAATTAGCCCGAATCATTTTCTCAGTTTATCACAATTTGAAGCATTCAGGGAACATTTTTTATATTTAAACTCAATCAATAGTACTGTAACTTAAGTCTCATCTAAGCCATAACAAGGTCCTAAGAAAGTTAAATTATATATGCAGCAAAAAGAGAAGAAATAAAAATTAGATCAGGTCTTTGATATTAAACTAGCAAATTGACAAGGAGCATAAAAACTAAGCTCTAATATTTCTTCTAAGGGTCCAAGAACTTCAAAGTTTTCTCAAATAGTTAAAGATCATTACAAACTAAAAAAAATCTAAAATACTGCAGTGCAAGGAACAGTACAGACTCTTACAGACTTCAGTGTTTCCAGTTTATACAAGCATTCTTGCTACTAGAATCTCAGATAAAGTTTAAAGAGCTAAGAGAAAAAAAAGAAAGGTCATTATTACTGAAGATAATACTTATTCTTAAAATGCTGTAACACAAATGTAGTATAACCTGATCTCAACCCATACCGAATAACTATAGATTCAGTTTCTTTAGCATCTTCTAATTTAATGCTTAATAACTTCTATTGTCTCCCGCATCTGTTATAACTGGAAATGTGTTAGTAGTTAACAACTAAAGTTTTTATTATAGCATCTCACAGAATCTCTTTCTATCTCTACTCCAGACTTTTCACTTTCGCCAGCCCCTGATCTTTCAAACAGCAGATTTACAAATCTTTCCAGCACGGTCCCACCCTCCTCCCCCCTCCCTGAAATAGAGCTTGAGGAGGTGGTGGAAACGACAGAAAAGGGCTTGGGGGAACCTGCCTGCATGGGGGTACAGGGAGCTGGCAAGAGGGGGTTTTGTCGCTTTAACTTCTGTACTGCCACAGATGTCTGCAAAACTTTTCTTGCAGCTGCACTCGGGTCTTTGAGTCTCTCTGTCTGTTCTCGTAGTTCGATGTCGAATCGGGAACGGGGGGGCGATGGCGGTTCTCGGCAGGTCGGGGTCGGTGTCGCGCGGTGATGATGTCGATCAGGCTGCGACGGTGGTCGGTCAGCGCGGGCTATGGCGAAGGCGAGGTGACGGCAGGCAGCGGGCACGGGCGACGCAGGGGCAGTGGCGGCAGGACTGGCAGGGCGCGGCGCGGGGTTTGCTGCAGCGGCGGTCGCGTTCGTGGACGGGCCAGCGGCGTCGGGCGCGGGGTTCGCAGTGGCAGTGCCGGCAGCGGCTGGCAGAGGGGTTCGCGGCAGCGGCGGCAGTGGCTCCTGGCCAGGGTGGCGCCGGAGGGGCTCCGTCAGTTCGGGACTCTCGGCTGGGGCTCGGCACAGGCGGGGGAGCAACGGGGAGAGCGGCGCCGGGCACGACTTTAGGCGGCAGAGCAGCAGCAACCCCAGAAGCAGCGGCGGGAAAAGGGGCGGCGGGCGGGGTGGTGGAGAGTTCGCCGTGAGGAAAGGTGCAACTGGCAGTGGCCTCCCTAACGTCCTGCACTTTGGAATTCTCCGGGGCTAAGGATGAACTGCTGTTGGGGCCACTGGCTGACGGTCGGGCAGAAGCCTGCACTTTGAAACTCGCCGGCAGCACGATCGTTAACATAATGAATAAAAGCTGATAAGATGACTCGCTCTCTGCTTTCAGTTTCACTGCTTGCTAACACAGCATAGGCTAAAGCTGTAACTTGCCTCTCAGTCTCCTTAGAAATTGCTCTGTTTCAGTCAGCAGCTGCCACAATGTAAAATAACAAGCTACTTCGTCAAATCTTTTTGTGATTTTTTCCCCTTAATGTTCATTAATAGCGTCCCAAATGGACACCTCAAAGGCAGCTTTAACGGTGGGGATTAGTAACTCTTTAAGGGCTTTCTCGTCATAATTAGAATCTCTCTCAGAGAGAATAAGATAAAGGAGTGTTTGCACTGCCTCTTTCTGCAGACCCCGATTCTCCTTTCTTCAGCCGACTCACCCGATCAGGGCAAGATTTCTTTTTCACCATGCGCATGGCTTTGTTCTGTAGCGCCGGGGGTCACGCTACCTGTAAACGGCTGCTTCTCCCACGTCCTTCTATTTGCCTTACGTCCCTCAGAACTCGACAAAGAGGATGTCCCATTTCGGGCACCAGTTATCGATGGGGAGGCATGAACATATTATTCACAGACCCTTAGGATTGACAATATGTCAATTTATTATTTAAATCAGTTAACTTTTATACAGTTTAGTTTGCTCAGGGTACATGCTCATAATAAGATGATTGAATAGCTCGGTCTGTGCACGCGTCTCATGTCTCCAGTTCATTGGACCTGATGTTCTGTCCACGCGATCTGAAATCATCCTTGGCATAGAAACCTCTTTCTAATTAATCTACTTTTAGGGTTTTACTAAATTTGCAGGTGTTTCATTATCTTCAGTTTCTCAAGGTTTTCTTTCTATAAACATATTATGTTCTCAAACCTTATAATTAGACACACAGTTAACAAGTATAAGCATCACATATTTTCACACAGTCTATAAGTATAAACAATACACGCTTGACACTTCCATGGCAAGCAAGGCCTACAGAGTGCAGGAAAAATTGTTTAGAGAAATCTCTCTGTCCCGGCGACAAACAAACATGTACAAGAAATGTTATTGCTCATCGGCCTGAGGAAACCCCTGACAATATCCAACCGCTCGAGTGCCATCACGCTACCCTGACCTGGAAGCAAGCCCTTCTTCCCTTCCCAGAAAATGACACGAGGTGGTATAGAATAACCTCTGGGTCCTAGCCATGCCCCCCCTTCTACGGTACCTGGGGGTTTTGATTGGGCAGGGCCAGCTCAATTGGTAGAGCCTCTAGTGTTATCTAACCAGGTGGCCCTCGCTAAATGTAGATCCCAATGTTTGAAGGTTCCCCCACCCATTGCTTTCAATGTGGTTTTTAACAGCCCGTTGTACCAGTCAGTTTCCCCAGGGGCTGGTGCATGATAGGGAATATGATACACTCACTCAGTGCTGTGCTTTCTGTCCCAGGTGTCTATGAGGCTGTTTTTGAAATGAGTCGTCTTGTCCAACTCAATTCTTTCTGGGATGCCATGTCGCCACAGGACTTGCTTTTCAAGACTCAAGATGGTGTTCCAGGCAGTGGAATGAGGCACAGAGTACACCTCCAGCCATCCAGTGGTTGCTTCCATCATTGTAGCTCTTGCCTTAGTGGGTCTGTGGGAACATGATGTAATGTATCTGCCAGGCCTCCCCGTATTTATATTTCAGCCATCATCCACCATATCACAGAGGCTTTACCCACTTGCCCTGCTTGATTGCAGTGCATGTTTCACAGTTATGGATAACCTGGGAGATAGTGTCCATGGTTAAGTCCACCCTTCGATCACGAGCCCATCTGTACGTTGCATCTCCTCTGATGACCTGAGGCATCATGGGCCCACCAAGCCAGATATAATTCACCCTTATGTTGCCAGTCCAGATCCACCTGTGTGAAGTAAGATACATGCAGGTACCCCCAAAAATGCCAAGGCAGTGGAAAGAATCCAAAAAGATTTATTCTGAAGTCAAGAATGCTAAAAAATTTACAAAGGAAAGCTGCACTGGCTGCAAAACAGACATGCTTCCTGTTCCTTCTCTGGGCTTTATTATTGCTGCCCAACCCCCACCACTACCCAACCCCTACCTCCCTCCTCCCCCCCCAGCTCTCCCAGCTGCATGTGAAGGCCTGTGGCATCTTCTTATCTCTCTGCATACCAGAGAAAGAGAGCTTGCAGCTTTCTCTGGAATGCAGAAGGGAAAGGAAAAAAACTCATCTAACCACTCTTTGAGAAAGGCACTTTCCAGGCAGGGAAGGCTTCCTAAGCAACACCTGTCTCCTCAAAGTACATTCTTCTGGCAAAAAGGATATTTACCCTTACAACCTGAGACAGTTAAATCTTGGCAGCTCAATCCACCTGTTCGTTGTTGCAATGTTCTTCAGTACCCCGAGTCTTGGGTACGTGTCCATCTACAGGACATACTTTTACAGCCAACTTCTCTACCTGGGCATCGATGTCTTGCCATAATTCAGCAGCCCAGATGGGTTTACCTCTGTGCTGCCAATTGTTTTTTTTCCATCAGTCCAGCCACCCTCACAGAGCATTTGCTACCATCCATGAGTCAGTGTAGAGGTTGTCCTAGTTACAGGAGTCAGGACCAGTTTATCACTATGTGGGTATAACTAAAACTGTGTATTCTACACCCTCTATGTCATTTCTGATGGACTGTTAATAATGGATCATTTGCAGCAGCTGCCTGACACCTCAGACTACAAGCTGGGTGTTAAAGAACCCTTCGAGGCAGGGGAGTGTTTCTTTGTCTTCACACGAATTACTCAACTGTGATAATTCCCCTCCGGGGAGGCATTAGCACCTTTATACCCAGCCTGAGGGGTTTTCTCTGCTAATGGGCCATAATTGGACTAGCAGCTGCAACAACCTAGACTATCAAAGACTCCAAAAATATCCCTTGGCTCACAGAGTTAAATCACCCATTGTTAAATTCCCTACCCTGAGGGAGGTACTGGGCATTCCCACCTGAACCTGAGCATATATAATCTTGGGGGTTTGGCACTTCTGGTACCACTCGTCAGATCCAGAGGAGGACCAGAACTTCAACAGGACTGCGACTGCTACTCTCGACAAGACTGCGATCATTACTTCAACAGAACTGCGACCATCATCTGGACCAACAGGCTTCCTTTCCTTTTACTTTGCCCCCAGGGGGGCCATGTGGTGCTCTGTTCTGGTCTTGTCCCAGGGTTTTGGTTATACATCTGTCTTTGTGGGTTAAAACCAGTTTTCTCTGTATCATTGCATTTATTGTAATCTTTTAAGTAAATTGTAACTCTGACTTGTAATCTCTCTTGAGTTGGGTTCATTTCTCCCGACTGTTTACTTTTAAACCAGCAAAGAGGTAGAGTGCTGACCATTTTTCTAGTTCAGCGATATCTAAAGCCAGCTGGATGGCTTTCAGCTCTGCCACCTGACTTGATCCACCTTGTCCTTCAATAGCTTCTGCAACTCGCTGCATAGGACTCCATATGATGGGGCCTCCTCAGCATGTGTCACCTTCTCCTCCTCCTCTTCTGATGATAGTCCGAAATTTTTGCCTTTGGGCCACTTTGTAATGATTTCCAAGGTCCCTGAGTGATTGGGGTTTCCTATTGGAGCTCACTGTGTGATCAGTGCGACCCTCTTACTCCACGTGGCATCAGTGGCATGATGTGTGGAAGGGACTTTCCCTTTGAACATCCAACCCAGCTCTGGCAGTCAGGGTGCCAGGAGGAGCTGTGCTTCTACTGTCAATCTCCACTCTCCATTGGACTTATGCACTGGCCATATAGGACAAGTAAAGGGTTATTGAGTCTTGCTGATGACTCCCTAGCTCTCCAGTTCATGAATCATCTGATGGATGGGTGTCATGGAGCCACGGTTGGTGCCGTATTGTCAACAGCGCACTGTTGTGGTAGCGATCAGTACCCGTTCTTCTTTGACCCTCAGCAGTCCCACAACAGAAGGGTCCTCTGAGAGACCAGGCAAGGTATTCACCTGCATGCAGATCAATTCATACAGATCAGTGTTTGTTGTGCACTAGTGTCATCGAAAGCCTTATACTCTTGTGGGTCTGATGTGCCAGGCCATTGGATCCACACAGTTTAATAGATCTGATTGTCCCTTTCCTCCACATGGCTGGAGGCAGGGCCCCTCTAGTTCTGGTCATAGTACTCATTGCTCACTTCTTGTAAATATGAACTGGAAGTCCCTTTAAGAGGATTGAAAGTAACATCAGCCCTCCTATTCTGTTGGGAGAACAAAGCTTGTGTGAACAATTTCTTCTGCATTTCTGTGGGCCTTGCCTTGGCATGGCTGGGTGCAGACAGTAAAAACTGCTGCGTAGTTAACATGACTTCAGCCTCTGAAGCTAGAACAAAGGACGATCAGTGCCAAGGTTAAGGAGGAGTCCTGAGAGGTAAACGTGTGCCCTCAGCTCATATGGACACCTGTTATAGTCCAATTAGCACTGGACAGCAGAGTATGTTTCTTTTATGTATCCAATACTGTAGAAGAGGTGATTATGAGTCGGGGTGTAGTAACAGTATATAACGAGTATCCTTTTGTAATAAAGTGGACATTTTGTTGATCATATTGGTCTGTGAGCAATCTGTTCAAGCCCCTCTGTCGACAAGTGGCACCCGAACAGGGACTTCGAATTCACCGTTCCTCGGGACGAAAGGCGAACGGAACGAAGCAGAGGGAAACAGTTGGAAAAAGCAGCGCTGTCCCCGGCGCTAAGAATTTAAAAGCCGTGCATGGTAAAGCTTTTGCTGGAATCTCGCCTTGGCCAAGTGAGTGACTGGGGGAGGAGCATGGAGTCTATGCTTTCTAAAGAGGAAAAGGCAGTTGGAAGGCTCCTGCAATTTATACTCTCTGAGAGAGAATTTAATTATGACGAAAGCACTCTCAGAGAGTTACTTGAATGGGTTAGGGCAAAAGACTTAATTCCCACGGCTGCAGCTGCTTTTGATGTGTCTACATGGGACTTGATAGGGAAAAGGCTGTGGGAAGAGACCACAAAAGGGTCAAAAGTCTTTAAAAAGTATCCTACTGTGTGGCGTTTTGTAGTTGAATCACTACAAGAGTTAAGCGCTGAGCGGTATGTATCGTTAGCTACACAGGTGGTCCTGGTGGGAGACCTTGGCCCCCCTCGCTGCTGCTGACAAGCCTAGCAGCCTGAGACAGAGCACAGGAGCTCTGGTAGAACTCTTGAGGCAAAGGCTTTCAACTGAATGCTGCCCAAGATGTTCTGACTCAGGGGTGACCCCCCTGAGGAAGGGACTTTCATGAAGATGTCCCTGCAGGGATACCCTGGACAGAAAATTCTGTTACAGAGTTTCCAACTCTGCCGGGAGGAGGGATGGGGGGAGGGGGAGCAGGTAGCAATCCAATACACAACTGGAAAGCTATACTGCAGGATGCAACTTTTAAGAGAAATTTTGAGCTTTTAGCAGCTCTATAATTATGTGCTTTAAAAATACTTAAAAAATTGTGAGTTACATCAACTTCTGGTGGTGTTACTGTTACCTACAGGAACAACATCAGACTTGTTCTGAAGTACCAGCTTCCTACAAGCTTCCACCACGTGGATTGTGTACATTGGACCTCATCCAGATCTACAGGGGACTGCTCATTATTTGAATCCCTATAGATTACCTCCAGCACAGCTAATTCTCTGAGGTACTGGATGCCTTTTTCCATTGAGTTCCACCTGCTTGGGCACACTATTAGATCATCCTTGAGAGAATACCTTTCCCTCACTCTTGACATGAGTTGCCTCCAGAGGCTGAGAGTTTTTGTCCTCTTCCCAATCCCCTTGTCAATGCCCACATCCCGGGATAGGGATCGCAGTTGCTTGGTTTCACTACCATCTAGTTTCATATTGTGGGCTGTGATATCCCAACATCCCAGCAGCCAAGTCACCAGGGGCTCTCCAGACTGGCAGCTGAAATCTTTTCGCATATTTCGCAGCTCAGTCGGGGATGGGGATCAGGTGATTATCTCTTGGCCCTGCCCCTTGCTCCTGCTTTGAGAGCCCTGCTTCCTCTTCATCCCTCAGTAGGCGAACTGATTTGGCCTTGGATTTCTTCTTCTGTATAGGGACGACTGCTACCGGCACGGGTTGTTCCTCTGGTTCAGCTGCCGCTTGAGTGGACACTGCCTGTTGGTCTGCCTCTACCCACCCTCTGCCCTCCTGCCGTCCTCCATTGGTCGATGCATCGACCGGGGGGGTATGTCGCAGCGGCGGGGGGGAGGGTGTGGTGGGGGGTGGTTGACACGCTGCCATTGGTGGAGGGTGCCTTTGTGTGCCGGTGATCACTGCTGGAGATCACTACCCGCTGCTGTGCTACAGGGTCTGGGGGGCTGCGCCACTCTAGGCAAGCCACAGCATGCTTCTGATGCACGTCGGTTATCTGGTGTTGCCCGTCTTCAGCCCCATGTGCAACAAAGGTATCTCACTCTTCGTGGGGGCCGTGGGTTCGTGTCCTGGGGCTGCTCCGCGCAGGGAGGGCTGTGTGTGAGGACTCAATCTGGACCATGGGTAGGAGGAAAAAGGCCACTGCCCTGCGCCCCCTTCGCCCCTTCAGTCCTCTCTGCAATGGCCGTTGTGGGGCTCTCCCCTTCCCGCTCTCCAGGGCTGCCCCGGCGCCCATCGCTTGCCCCACTCCTGCTTGCACCTCCAGTCTTTTATTTTTTTTTCAATTTTATTTTAATTTAACCCACCCCCGTCCCCCTCCTCTCTCGTCGTGTAGCATAGCCACCAGAGCATTCCAGCCTAGCTGTAGACGTTAACAGCCATTTTTTTACCTCCATTCTGTGTATCTGAGTACATTGCACTGTAAATTCCTGTTAAGAGGATTTATTTTGCTGGGGTCATCGGGTGCAGTCTCTTTGGGGCGACTAAAAACCCTCCAAAAAAAAAAAACTAGACTGGAGAGGGGAAATCCAGCAAAGAAATGCAATTGGCCTTAATTCTGAAAACCAAATTGAAAAAGAGTTGGAGAGTGAAATCTGTGCTTAAACAGGGGCTAAAATACCTTCCAAAAGCTGCTGGCTGGCCAGAGTCACCCGCTGCAACAGACAAATAACATACAAATGCCAAAAATTATGTTTTGCCATTGTTTCTGCCTGTCAAAAACTTCCTACCAAAACTTCTGTGTCAGTTTTCCACCAGAAGTTCTCACCAGATTTTTCCCACTGGAGTTTTCCTGCCAAAAGATCCTGGTATTGTTCACAGTTATCATATCTCTGCGAACATCTGAATAGGGCTACATGCCAAGAAACCACACACAACCTCCTTTGAACACTGTAAAAGATGAGGAAAAGTTTGGGAAGAGCAGGGAACGAGGAATGGAAGAGAGAGTTGGCTATAACTGCTAGCTTGCCCTCCGCCTCACCCTCACCTTTCCTTCTACAGCCTGGAAGCTGCCTGTCCGAAGCTGGACCTCTGCCGTCTTGGAGTGGACCGGGACTCACCGTGCTACCCGCGTGAGTTTTTCCACCCTGACCATATTTCTGAGGGTCAAGAGGTGCAGACCTAGTTCTCCGCACGGCCTGGGGCCGCCCGGTGTGAGCACCACGCTTTTAAAAGTAATCTTAGTATTTTCTAACCTTTTCTTATTTTTTTTCCTCTTTCTCTTTACATCTCTTAGCAATTAATAAAAACAGTTTTGGTATCAACAGATAACTTGTATGAGTTTTAATTTTGCTTAAGGGAACATTCAAATATAAAAATTCTTTCTGCAATATTTAAGCAGATTGCAACATTTCTTATTGGTGCAGCGAGCAGGGTTTATTCCAAAACCTGATAATTGTTAATTTTTATGATCGATCATTCTGTGATAAGACAATCAGAATAAGGTCCCTTACCTACCTTTCCTCCTACCTAACCTACCTCCCTTACCTTCTTTTCCCTTCCTTGTTTTTTTTTTTTTGACTTTATGACTGTGTGACTTAAGGACTTTGATTTTACAAGTTATTTTTTATGTTTTTTCGTTTTGTTTTGTTTTGTTTTTTGAAGTTAATGTGCACATTGTAATTTAGTGCTTGCTGGGGAGAAAGGGGTGAAATTTTGGAAATTAACTTTTACGAGGGGCCCCCCAGATAAGCTCACCCCAGTTTTGGTTGTAACGTAACTTTTTTAAGAGGTAACTCTCTGGAGGAAGGAGCGAGACTTTGGGAAATTTGCTGTAACTTTTAAGAGGGGCTCTCCAGAGAAGATCGCTCCAAATTTGTAAGGTAACTTTTTAAGAGGGGCCTTTCCAGGGAGAGGAGTGAAGAACTTTGGAAATTTGCTGTAACTTTTAAGAGGAACCCCCTGGGGACGTATTCACTCCGAATTTGTGGTAACATGGAACATAATGTGCAAGCGCTTACTAATCTGTTAGATGAATTTGGTGCCAGGCCATCTCCTCCGGGAATGGAATGGGCACAGGATAATTGGTGTAATATTCAAGCAATTGTTGATCGAATCTCTACCCTGCATGAAGGGGCAAGAAAAGGTAAAGGAAAACCTATCGTTTGTTCAATATTAGGTGCAGCTGTGATAACTGCAATTAACAACAAAGAACAGCAGCAAAAAGCTCACATAAAAGTGGTTAACTCACTGCAAGAACTGATTAAGTCTTTGCAGATGCAGTTGGAGGAAAAAGTGGCTACTGCCACGGTCCTCCAGGGAGAGATAAGGAATGAAAAAGCTACAACTCGTGTCCTTCGAGAGGAGCTGTATGCAAGATTAATGAGAGAAGGTAAAAGAGAGTGAGAGTTGGAATCATCTAACGAAATATACCCTCTCTCTGACTTAAAACCTTTGCGTGACCAAGTGGAAAAGCTGTCAGTGTCTCTCCATCCCCTAATTAAAACAGAATACACATATGAGGGGTCAGATGACCATAAACCTCAAATAACTACAAAAGAAATCCCTTATACAGCAACTGAATTAGCTAAGTTAAAAAAGGAATATAGCAGAACTCCTAGAGAATCTGAGACTGAGTATGTTTGGAGAGTCTCTCTTACTGGGGGTGATCAAATTTTGTTATCAGAAAAAGAGGCTGAAGGGTTTTGGGGAGCTGGAGTTTTCCTGACTACAGGAGATAATCGGGCACCCTGGTCCCTTACCCAAAGAGCAGCCTATTGGGCTGGAGGACTCAACCCCTTAGAAAGGGGAGATCCTCTGGCTATAGTGGGAAATGTTAATCAGATTGTAGAAAGTGTCGTGGTTTGAATCTTGTTTTCCCCCAGAGGCTAAGAGAAGTGCTAGACCCCAAGGGGTGGAAACCCCTAGAAGTTTTGAAGTTTTGCCCAATGGGCGCTCCTGCAGAAATGTAAACATATCACAACCAGACCGGAAGAGAAGAGTTGTAGTTTTTGGGTTGTTGGAGGAGAGGTGGCCATGTTGTGAGCCACGAGGTAGGGGCTCTGTGCCCCTTGGGGCCTCTGGGGCCTCCCAGCCCTGGCTGAGGGGCTGCAGGGACCTGGAACAGCATAAAGCTGGGCTAGGTGCCTGTAGTTATGCCGGGAGAATGTTTTTCTCCATGGGCACAGAACAGCAGCTGGGACTGACCAGAGAAACGGTGGCAGAGAGCCAGAGATAAGACCTGAACTGAAGAAGCAGCAGAAACAACATGCAGCACCGGAGAGAAGACTCCTGGAAAGGGAGGAGAAGAAGAGAGCAGCAGAGAGACAGAGTTTGGGGTAAGAGACTGTACCAGATCCCCCAAAACTCCCTTGGAGACCCTCTTGGAGAAGAGGGACATGGACTCCTATTTTAGAGGAGCCTTGGAGTATGCAGCACGAGAGAGAGAGGAGCTAAGAAGCTCAGGGCGTCCCGGAGCTGGACCGGGATGGCCAGATGGAATGCGGGGGGAGTTGACCTTGGCTCCCCCCCCTTGCACTGCTGCCGCGGTGGCAGCCTGAGAGACAGAGCACGGAGCTCTGCAAACGGGAACTTGAATCCCCTGAGGAAGGGACTTTCACGAAGATGCCCCGGCATTTCGTGATATGCCTGTGGTGATGCGAGTCTTGTCCCTGCTGGCAGTCCACAGGTGAGGCCTTCGCTTGGACTGAAGGAGAGCCGAGGGGCTTGGAGACCCCCTTGTGTATGTTGAACAGAGATCCAGCTACAACAACCCAGTTACTGCTGCATGGAGGACAGAAGAGGAGCTGCTGCTTAAGGACTGGAAGGGATCTGTCCTTCTTTCCCTCCTGGACTTTTATTTGGAGGGGAGAAGAGATCTGGTCCATTGTAAATACATATGTCATGGTAGAGATAGTTGTGATCATGTGTATAATGTGATATGGTATTTATTTGTACAGTCATTGTAATATATTCCCTTTCCCCCACTTTGAGTCTGGTGTGTTTTGTCTGGAAAAACCCATCTCACATTAGGTTGAGATGTGGGAGGGGGGAATGGAGCTAGGGAATTGGATTTCGGGACTATCTCAAACCATGACATAAATGGTAGCAGAGGATGGTTGCGAACCATCGGGGGAAAAGAGATAAGAGCCATGAGGCTTGTGGTAACAGAAAGAGTTTTCCAGACAAAACACAGACTGTACCATTGTAGAGTAAGTGTAAGGCTATAGTAATGTAAGTTAAGTACTAAGAGTAGAGTTAAGTTTGTGATAATGTTTTATTGATGTGTAGTGGAGAGATTTTGGTTATATTTTAGTTTATTGAAGATTGAATGTTGATTAGAGTTTTTTTAAGTTGTTGTGATATGTTGACAATTTCGCAGGAGCGAGGGGTGGAGTGTTGTCGTGGTTTGGGCCTTGTTTTCCCCAGAGGTTGAAAAGTGGTAGACCCCAAGGGGTGGAAACCTCTGGAAGTTTTGAAGTTCTGCCCAATGGGCGCTCCTGCAGAAATGTAAACATATCACAACCAGACCGGAAGAGAAGAGTTGTAGTTTTTGGTTGTTGTAGAAGAGGTGGCCATGTTGTGAGCCACGAGGTAGGGGCTCTGAGCCCCTTGGGGCCTCTGGCCCCCTCCCAGCCCCCGGCTGGGGGGGCTGCAGGGACCTGGAACAGCATAAAGCTGGGCTAGGTGCCTGTAGTTATGCTGGGAGAATGTTTTCTCCATGGGCGCAGAGCAGCAGCCGGGACTGACCGGAGAAGGTGGCAGAGAGCCAAGAGAGATAAGACCAAGAAGCAACAGAGACATGCAGCACCAGAGAAAGGACTCCTGGAAGGAGAGCCGGGAAAAGGAGAGCCAGCAGCAGAGAGACAGAGTTTGGGGTAAGACTGTACCAGATCCCCCAAAACTCCCTTGGAGACCCTCTTGGAGAAGAGGGACATGGACTCCTATTTTAGAGGAGCCTTGGAGTATGCAGCACGAGAGAGAGAGGAGCTGAGAAGCTCAGAGACGTCCTGGAGCTGGACCGGGACGGCCAGATGGAATGGGGGGGGAGTTGACCTTGGCTCCCCCCCCCCCTTGCACTGCTGCCATGGTGGCAACCTGAGAGGTAGTGGCACAGAGGCCCTGCAAGCAAGGAGCTGAGTCTCCTGAAGATACCAGACAGTCACGAAGACCCCCCTGTGTCTTCGTGATATGACGTGGTGATACGACCTTGTCTGGGGTTACGAAGCCCACGGAAGACCCCTCGGTTGTGAGGCAATGGGGCTGGGGGAGTTTGATACCTCCCTCGTTGAGTGCTGGCAGAAAGCCAGCTATCAGCTGCTGCATGTGGAGAAGAGAGACAGAACCTGCTGCCTTAGAAGATCCTGCTGCTTAAAGACTGGAAGGGATCTGTCCTTCTTTCCCTCCTGGACTTTTATTTGGAGGGGAGAAGAGATCTGATCATTGTAAATACATATGTCATGGTAGAGATAGTTGCAATCGTGTGTATAATGTGATATGGTATTTATTTGTACAGTCACTGTAATATATTCCCTTTCCCCCACTTTGAGTCTGGTGTGTTTTGTCTGGAAAAGCCCATCTCACATTAGGTTGAGATGTGGGAGGGGGGATGGCACTAGGGAATTGGATTTGGGGACTATCTCAAACCATGACAAAAGTGTTCAAAAGGCTGCTTGTTTACAAATGATATATGATAGAGAATTAACACCAAGACGTGAATCTCCTATGATGCTGCCAGTAGATCCTGAAAGAATGATGCCCCTTATCAGGGGACTCCCTGAGGCTATGAAGCCTATTGGCATTCAGCTAAAAGGACAAATAGAAAGCCTCACCAAAGGGGAAAGAACTGCAGCTGCTTTAGAAGCAGCTTTAACCCCCAGTCGTTACCTTAGAGAAAATAAGATTTGGACCTGGGGAGAAGTGGCACAGGAATTAATTAATTATGGAAGAAAATATGGTCCAGTACCCTCAATTACTACTGATACTAAATCAATTCGGCGCACAGAATGCAAAAGTAGTTCAGCAAAACTCAGAAAGGTAACATTCTCCTCCGGACAAGGAGGACCCACTAACACTGGGGGATACAGGGAAAAAAGGAATGTCCTGCGGATTGTGGGCTTGAAAAAGGGAATCCCAAAATCCCTAATGGATGGCCAACCCACAGATAAATTAGAGATATTAATTCAAGAATGGCCAGTAAAGGAGGAATCCCTGAAAACTGTCCCTGCTACAACCCCTGCCCTGGAGGAGTCACAGAAATGGGAGGGATCACAGCAAGGGGAGGTGACAGGAAACTCCTCTCTTCGTCCTCAGTAGGTAAGCCGGGGGACAAAGGTTGGTTTTATATTAGACTGCTTACCAAAAATTCTAAAGGGGATTTGTTAATAACCTTTCCTATTGGTCCCCACAGAACTCCTGTAACTTTTTTGATAGACACTGGCGCTCAAGTATCTGCCCTGAAAATTGAAGATGCATCTGCATGTGGAATCACTCCCTCACGTAAAGGCATATTTGTTGCGGATGCTTTTGGGAACATACAACCCCAGATAACAGCAAAGGTAAGATGCTGGTTACCAGGGGAGGAGAAAGCAGTTGAAACCCTAATGATTTTGGGTAAACTTCCTACCAATTTACTGGGACTAGACCTCCTGAAGGGAAGGTCTTGGACTGATGAGGAAGGAAACATATGGGCTTTTGGAAAAGAAATCCCACATCTGTGTTTACTAAGTCCTGCCCCTGCTCTTCCTCCCTCCCTAGTAACCAATGTCAAACCTTACCCCTTACCCTTGGGAGCAAGGGAAGGAATCACTTCAGTTATTGGAGATTTAAAAGAAAAAGGAATAGTGATTGCAACACATTCTCCTTATAATTCCCCTCTGTGGCCCATCCGTAAGCCAAATGGTAATTGGAGGCTAACAGTAGACTACCACCATCTCAATGCAAATACGGGACCCCTTACTGCAGCAGTCCCAAATATAGCTGAGTTAATAGCAACCATCCAAGAACAAGCCCATCAAATCATGGCCACTATTGACATCAAAGACATGTTTTTTATGGTTCCCCTGCAGGAACAGGATCAAGAACGCTTTGCTTTCACATGGGAGGGCCAGCAATACACTTTTACCCATCTCCCACAAGGATTTAAACACTCACCTAGTCTAGCACATCATGCACTGGCACAGGAACTGTCACTCATTCCTCCTGCACCAGGAGTAAAAGCGTATCAATATATTGATGACATTTTAGTAGCAGGAAATGAGATTGCACCTGTGCAAACAACCCAAACAGACATTATCAGGTATCTTGAGTCCCTGGAATTACATATCCCTCCTGCAAAGGTACAACCTCCTTCACAAGAAGTAAAATTCCTGGGAATTTGATGGAAGGGAGGAATGGTTTGTATTCCCCCAGACACACTTACCTGCCTAGACCAACTTAAACCACCAGAGAATAAAAAAGATTTGCAGCATGCTTTAGGTCTGCTGATTTTTTGGAGAAAGCAAATCCCTGATTTTTCAATAATTGCACGGCCCTTACATGATTTATTGTGGAAAAAAGCAAAGTGGGATTGGACCCCCCTTCACGATGAAGCCCTACAACTCCTGATTTTTGAAGCCAACACATACCACTCATTAGGCCCCATACACCCTACCGATCCAGTACAAATTGAGTGGGGATTTGCAAGCTCCGGACTGTCCATACACTTATGGCAGAAAGGACCTGACGGTCCCACCAGGCCTATAGGGTTTTATTCATGCAGTTTCAAAGATGCTGAAAAACGATATTCTATGTGGGAAAAAGGCTTATTTGTGGTGAGTACTGCTTTTCGTGAAACAGAAAAAATTGTCTGTCAGCAACCTCTAATTTTAAGGGGACCCTTCAAAGTCATCAAGCCTGTTTTGACAGGAACCCCACCCCCTGACGGGGTGGCCAACATCCTGGTTGCATTCCAAACCCCCTGCAGCTAAAGAGATAACATCACATCGAAAGCGGCAGAGACTACAGAAAAAAAAAAAGGGGCAAAACCTGCTTTTCTCTCTCTCTCTCTCCCCCCCACTTCACAGATCAGCTCGGACGAAAAGGTAGTTTGTTTGGTGGTAATCTTTTTCTCTGCTTTTAAAAGTAATCTTAGCATTTTCTAACCTTTTCTTATTTTTTTCCTCTTTCTCTTTGCATCTCTTAGCAATTAATAAAAACAGTTTTGGCATCAACACCCACAAAGGAGTGCAGTAGCTCTGTCTCCCTGCAGTGACACCACTGGTATCCCCTGTGGGTGCTTGCCCACCCAGCCACTCTCCCCACCAGTTCCATGCTCCATCCCACTCATCCCCAGCAGCCACAAGTGTCCCATCAGCACACCCCCGATGTGGCCGGCACTCCCCTCTAAAACTGGATTGTGTAGAGACAACTGGCAAAATAGTTTTCCATTAAACAGGGGTAACATTTTTTTCTGCTGTGCTATATTACTTCCTGTTCTTATTTTGTGGGTAATTTTCTGTATCGAATACCCTTTGGTTGTGTATCTTCAACTTTTTCTTCTACTAAAACTAAGGCATGATCTGTATTTTTTAACATTACCTAGTTCCTGATGTAAATCTCTCTGTAGAGGCATACCCTGCTGCCTCAGTCTGATGAGACTGGAATGTTTGCTAAAGAGGATGAGTTATGAGATAGACCAAACTCCTCTCTCTCAGCAATTGTAAATCCAAAATTAAGGGGCTTTAATCGAGGAAGTGTGGAAAAAAAACAGAAGAAATAACAACTCTTTATTAAAAGATATATGTATGTTGGCAACAACAGTAACAAAACACAAAAAAACTAGACAGAAGTCCTAGGAAAAAAAACACAAAAAAAAAAGTCTGAAGGAATACTTCTTTGTCTCTTAGCGCAGTCATAGAATCATAGAATCATAGAATCGATTGGGTTGGAAAAGACCTCCGAGATCATCGAGTCCAACCCTTGGTCCAAATCCAGTCCATTTACTAGATCATGGCACTCAGTGCCACGTCCAATCTGCATTTAAAAATCTCCAGGGATGGTGAATCCACCACCTCTCTGGGCAGCCCATTCCAATGCCTGATTACTCTCTCTGTAAAGAATTTTCTCCTGATATCCAACTTAAATTTCCCCTGGCGGAGCTTAAGCCCGTGCCCCCTTGTCCTATTGCTGAGTGCCTGAGAGAAGAGACCAACCCCCACTTGGCTAGAACTTCCTTTCAGGTAGTTATAGACGGTGATGAGGTCACCTCTGAGCCTCCTCTTCTCCAGGCTAAACAACCCCAGCTCCCTCAGCCTCTCCCCATAGGACTTATGCTCCAGTCCCTTCACCAGCCTTGTTGCCCTTCTCTGGACCCGCTCCAGCACCTCAATATCCTTTCTGAACTGAGGGGCCCAGAACTGAACACAATACTCAAGGTGTGGCCTCACCAATGCAGAGTACAGGGGAAGGATCACTTCCCTGGTCCTGCTGGCCATGCTATTTTTGATACAGGACAAGATCCCATTGGCCTTCTTGGCCACCTGGGCACACTGTTGGCTCATGTTGAGCTTCCTGTCGATTAGTACCCCCAGGTCCCTTTCTGCCTGGCTGCTTTCCAGCCACTCTGTGCCCAGCCTGTAGCGCTGCATGGGGTTGTTGTGGCCAAAGTGCAGGACCCGGCACTTGGCTTTATTGAACTTCATCCCATTGGAATCAGCCCATCTCTCCAGTCTATCCAGATCCTAACCATTGCCTGCAGGGGTGCTGTTGGATCGCTAGAGGTGTAGAGCCTGCAGTACCCTGTTGTGGTCAGCAGGGGGCACTGTGGGATGGCTGAAGCTGTAGGACCTGCAGTACCCGCTGTCTCAGGTGATGGCGTCTCAAAGACTCCCCCTCCTCTCCCGCGGGCATGCGAACTCTCATATGAGACACAGCAGATCCGAGGAGCGGGACAGTCAGGCAGGTCGAAGCCAGCAGGATGAGAAGTCGAGCTGACCAGGATGAGCAGTCAAAAGAAAACTAGACCTCCAGTCCCCCTCTCCAAATGCCTGTCTGCACGTAGACTCCCCTCTCACACCGAGAGCCAACAAAGCAGTCTGCCCCTCTCCCCTCAGAACAGAGCCAGCCCCCTCCTCTCTCTCCAGCCTCTCTAAATGGCCCATCAGCAGAGCCAGGGTACATCCTTTGTAAAGCTAATGACCTCCCTTCCCCCCCTGCTCACTCCATTTTCCCTTGGAGTGGGGCAGGGGAAGAAAAATTCTCCTGAGTTCCTAATCTATAACACCTGCTGAAATGTAATTTGCTGTAGCCTGTAAATTTGCTCACTATAAGCTGCTTTTGTTCTGTTGCCCTTTGTGGTGGGGGGAAACAGTTTTCCCCCTGCAGTTATAAAATGGTAAAACCCCAGGGGGTGGTGACTCTGGAAGTTTTGAAGTTTTAACCAATGAGCGCTTCTGCAAAATATTAACATACCACAAAGCAAATGGAAGAGAAGTTTAGTTGTAGTTTGGTGGTAGAAGTGGTAGCCATGTTCTGAGGCCATGAGGAAAGGGGCTCGGAGCCCCTTGGGGCCTCTGGGGCCCCCCAGCCCCTGGCTGTGGGGGGCTGCAGGGACTTGGAACAGCGTAATGCTGGGCTAAGTACCTGTGGCTCAAAGCTAAAAATGTTTTCTCCACCATGAGTGAGCAGAGACAGAGCAGCAGCAGAGACAGCAGTGAACAGAGGCTATGGCTAAAAGCCAACAGATAAGAACTGAACCGGAGAAGCAGCAGAAACATCATGCAGCTGAGCAAGGAAGACACCGAGTTGTCTGAGAGAGCAGAGAGAGAGGAAGTTGGGGTAAGAACTGAAATAAACTCCCCAAACTCCGCTGAGACCTCCGAGAAAAGAGGATGATGGACTCTTGGAGTGCTGCAGCACTGGAGAGAGAGGAGCTGAGAAGCTCAGGCGTCCTAAAGCTGAACTGGGACGGCCAGACGGAATGCGGAGGGGTTGACCTTGGCCCCCCTCGCTGTTGCTGCCAAGCCTAGCAGCCTGAGACAGAGCACAGGAGCTCTGGTAGAACTCTTGAGGCAAAGGCTTTCAACTGAAAGCTGCCCAAGATGTTCTGACTCAGGGGTGAACCCCCTGAGGAAGGGACTTTCACGAAGATCCCCCTGCACTTCGTGATATGACTGTGGTGAAGCGAGTTTTGTCCCTGTGTACAAGTTTCGATCTGGCTTCCCGCCAAGTCCCCCGAAACTCGACAACAAGGACCCGCCTCCCAGAGAGGGAAAAGAAAAAAAAGAAACCAAGCAGCCAAAGTTATAGCAAATATATATATATATATATATATTTTACATATAAGACAGATACACAAAAGGAGAATACCACACACACGGGGGGGGGGGGGGGGGGGGAAGGGAGAAGGACAAAAAGGGGCAAGGACCGAACAAGTCAAACAGCCAGCCGAAGGCAAACTAGCAAAAATCTCACCACTTCCCTTCGAACAGGCAGGATGGCCAGACACGGTCCTAGGCTCTCCCCTCACGCGTGGCAGATAACGGCAGTCACTGTAGGCCTCGGCTCCAGATAAGCCCGACCGAAACAGGGACCCACCGTTCTCGAACCTCGCCGGAGAGGAAGAGAACGAACTCTCTTATCAATGCCTTATTTATACCCTAGGTTACGTAAAGGAATAGCATGGAATACTTCCTTGGTCACCTTCCTAGTTCCTTCCTGGTTACAAGCTGGTTTCTAGGAAGGCCTAGACTGAAACCATCACACCCTGCTATGCAGCCCACGGAGGAAGACCCTCGCTTGAAAGATGAGTGGCCAAGGGGGCTTGGATTTCCCCCTCGTGTGTGCTGGCAGAAATCCAGCTATCAGCTGCTGCATGAGAAGATAGATGACTGCTGCCTTAGAGAAACTGCTGCTCTGAGACTGGAAAGGATCTTTCCTTCTTCCCTCCTGGACTTTTATTTGGAGGGCAGAAGAGATCTGATCCATTGTAAATACTGATCTATCATAGTAGAGATAGTTGAGATCATGTGTGTAATGTATTATAATATTTATGTGTACAGTCATTGTAATATATTCCCTTTCCCCATTTTAAGTCTCGTGTGGTGGTCTGGAAAGAACCATCTCACATTGAGTTGAGATGTTTGAGGGGGTTTGAAGATAGGGAATTAAATTTTTGGAGCTCTGAAACCATGACACCCTTCCATAGCATGGTGGGCCTTGCCTTTTATACTGAGTGCATGATGACATCGTTACACAGGATTCCACTAATACTAATATACAATCTCTCAATAAAGAAACTAGATTTCCTATATTAACCTAGTGTGCTTTTTCTATTGCTGTTTCCCCATTTATTGTCATATCCTGCTGTTTAGATTTTTTTCCTCCCTTTCCCCCATTGTGACATTTGAGTGAATTTCTTTCCCTGTATTGCAGATATAGGGGCTTTCAAATACATTTTTTCATCCTATCCTATATCTAGCCTGAGCATTAGTCTGTGTGTACATACTCCCTAGATGCACAGTCCGTATTACTGTTGTGCCGATGCATAATTCTGTTTTACTGCAGAATAGCAACGTGTATAAATCCAAGTCGTCGTTATTTATTTTAAAAAAAAAATGATGAAGGGTCTGCTGCTTATTTCATTCCAGTTACAACATTACAGATTCCTTACCAGACTGATACCAAAATGAGAGGGATGGCTTCCAGATGGATGGAGTTAATTATTTATGTTTTGTAACTGCTTAAAAAGAGGTAAATGGATTTGGGGGAAAAAAAATCTCTCTAATTTATTAGCTGTATATTTAAACGTATATGTGAGTGCCCTGCCCATCAACTGCTAGGTGAGAAATTGCTGTGCCTTGGTCCTGTGGTGACTGGCACACTAAATATCTTCAGTAGACCCCTGCAAGGCAGGGTTTGTAAAACTGTCCCAACTGCTAATGTTGTAACTACATTTTCTTGCTTGAAGCCTCCAGGGCTGCCATCTTCTGAATAACCCGATTTGGTCTAAAAAGCAAACTATGGGGTTGTGAGAAAGTCACCACGAACCTTAAAATATTGGAAGCAGGGAGGGATGTGCAACCAAATTGTGGTCAGGGAGTAATTTTGCTGCAGTTACAAAGCGACAATAACACTGGTTACCTCTCTTTGTTCCTGCACCAGACCTCCTTTCCCAGGTCTGCAAAATGGTCCTGTAAAACCTCATGATTTTGGCATGGATGCCACAAGAAACTGAGGGGAGTCAAGGCTCCCAAACCCAGGAGCTGGGGCTGGGAGGGGAGGGGGGAGTATTTTGTCTTAATTGCATTTCCACAGAAGGGGGGGAGACACAGGATTGATTTGTCTTTAATGAGAGGAAGACAAAGTCAGTGGTTCCCACCACTAAAATTTCATGAGGAGCCGCTAGCAAACAAAACAAAAACAAGTGGCTCCAGCAGCCTGCCCTGCCTTACCCTAACATCCCTCGAAGAGATGCATTGTTTTGCAGGACCATGCCTTTCCACCTCCCTCCTAGTTTTATCCCAAGTTTGGTTGGTTTTCTTTAAACATTTATTTATGATTTCCTTCTCCATATTTCCCTTTCCATGTATCTTGATGACTGTTTGGTCATCTTGTATGAGCACTGGGGGGTTCCCCCCCTGAATGTAATGTATGCTGTGGTCCTTTGTGGTCCTCCATCCTTGGCACCACTGAGCTCCTCTGTGCCTGACATGTATCCCCATATGCATCTCCATATGCATCCCAAGGAGGGAGGCTGTGCTTCTTGTTTGCATTAAGGGAGACATGCATGCCTGTTGGGGCTGATATTTTCCAATGTGAGGGGTTTTTTCCCTTTTTTTTTTTTTTTAATTCAACCCCCACCCCCTGTGAGACAATGAAATTTAGGTTATGGATCCCCTACCCTGAACCCCAATATGGATAAACCCAGTTCCCTCTGAAACATACCTTGCACTATAGACACCTGACAGCAGCTGCCCCTTTGTTGAATGCAGCAGATTCACTGCAGTAATAACTTCCCAGGTGTTATTCTGCAAATTAGCACTGATACAGAGCAAAGCTGTTTGGTCAATATACTCTGAGGATACCATGGTGTCATGGTTTAACCTAATAATACAGAAAGCTGCTGGGTTAATGGCAACTTTAAAACCAATTTATTATCCACATCATATTTTGGTCTGTCTTGTTAGAAACAGGTTCTTACAAGAGGAAACATCCCCTCACCTCCCAACCTTATTAGTCAGTAATCACCAGGCTTTCATAGCTCATCATCCGTCAAATGCATCCACAATGTAATGACTTGATTCCTTTGACACTCTTGAAAAGCCACCTTTGAGTCTTGAAAAAGCTACCTGGTACAAAGAAAATAATCTTTTTTTTATTTTAACATCACAGGCTGAGGAAATCCAAGATGAGTCATGTGCTGGTGGTGCTGCTGTGGGTGTAGAGGCACATGCAGTGATTTCTGTAAAGCCTATACATCTCTCCAGCACCAACTTGCATTCCTGGGCTGCTTTCAATAACATTTTCAGTAACAGGGAGACAGATAATCCCAAACATGGACAAAATGGGCTCTGAGATTCATTTATATGAGAGTTGTGTAAAGGTTTTATACATCTGCGTGCATTTAATGATGCCCAAATGGGAGCTGGACTGACCTGTCTCACATGAGGTTTGGGGTTGTCAGGTTATTAATATAATAAATAAGAGCAGTCCGACTCCTAGCTGGGTTGCAGCCAAAAGGGATTTATTTCAAAAGGCAGCGCCTTTTTATGCCCTTGGGAACACGTGACCAAGTAATCAATGGGAATGCAGACTCCCTCACGTCCTGGACTTCTTTTCCCGGAATGCCTCACTCGCATCCCCTGGACACGCCTCCTACATCTCCCCCATTCCAATTATTTAAGACAGTCACAAAAACAGTGCAAAAACAACAGTGAAAAAAACAGAACAATACATTATAAACTACCATAGCTTCGCAGTGACCCAGCACACCGTTAGCTCTGGTTTCTTAACAACTTATACATCTATTGAAAACATTTCTTTAACCTTTTTAGACTTTCTTATATTACCTTAAACCTTTATTCTCCTAAGGGGTATAGTGTAGCTTGGAAAAATAACTTTATTAACTTAAGGAGCTTAGCCCAACTGTGTAATACCTATAAACTTATAACCTTTATTAGTCTCAGGGTTTATATAAACTTGGGAAGTTCAACTTTATTTCAAAAACAAGGTAAATGTAGCAAACTAAATTCTCTTAAAGTGACCATGTGGCTGAGGTAGTGTTACTCTTGTAAGGTGTTTGATGTGTAAGGCGTTTGGTGATTAAGGTGCTTTATACAGTCATACAGCTCTTTTATCCATTCACTCACACTTTCACTGACGGGCGTCATTCCACTCATCACACACATACTCATGGGTTTTGTATAGACTCTGCATTTTGCCACATTGGTCATCTTTAAATTATAAACCTGAAATGTAAACATTATTACCAAATGGTAAACATAACTGTGTTTATAAACTCTGCATTACTCTGGTTCTTGCTGCTGTGATTGTGTACCTAGGTAGGGTCTGACACATCTGGAAGGAATCCATTTCAGTTCTTTTCCTGTAGATACACATGCATAACCCCTCCCCCATGTCACAAGATCCACCAGTCCTGCCCACTGCCCTGAAATTAGATCCTTTATCATGACTGGTGGTTTGGGAGAGGAGAAAGCCTGAGGTCTGTGCTGCCTTTCATGCCTGCTCTTTTCAGCACTATCACAATTTAAAAAATTTATATCATATGTCGCTTTCCACAAACACTCCTGTGGACTACAGATGGATTCCCCCTTTTTCTGTTTTGTTAACATGTCTTTTAGGGTGCGATGTGCCCTTTCTACAATGGCTTGCCCAGTAGGGGAGTGTGGAATGCCACTAGTGTGAGAAATTCCCCAATTTGACAGGAAAGTTCTTACCTTTTCTGATATGAAGGCAGGTCCACTATCATTTTTGATTTGTTTTGGGGTTCCCAGGGTCACAAAACAACTAAGCCAGTGTCTTATTACATCCTTGGCTTTTTACCCAGTGTGTGCTGTGGCAGTTATATATTGTGAGTGGGTGTCAACTGTGACGTACATATTTCAATGAACCAAATTCGGGTATGTGCATGATATCTGTTTGCCATATTTCATTTGCCATTAACCCTCTGGGGTTAACGCCTTCCTGAGATGGCATGGGGGTTATCTGTTGGCAGTCTGGGCATGACATGATTATGTCTCGAGCTTGATTGAGTGTTATTTGAAATTGTCTCTTCAGTGAATGTGCATTCTGGTGGAAAAATGAACGAGACAATTTCGCTTGCTCTAAGACTCTGGGCACGGT
Source organism: Pseudopipra pipra (assembly GCF_036250125.1). Classification (NCBI taxonomy): domain Eukaryota; kingdom Metazoa; phylum Chordata; class Aves; order Passeriformes; family Pipridae; genus Pseudopipra; species Pseudopipra pipra. The sequence goes on along the minus strand of NC_087580.1, from coordinate 57,960,602 downwards.
GTTAAACATAGCTGCTCTGTCAACCTCCCGGTTCCCTTCTGCTATAAGCCTTGGCATTTCTGTGTGTGATGTCGTGTGCATTATGTAAAAGTCAAACCTCCTGTGATTAACAAGAAACCATACTGAACGCATTTCAAACAATAAGTGAGGGTTAGCAACATCTCGAAGGAATGAACTTTCGAGACGGGACACTAACCCTGCAGCATAACAGGAATCTGTAACAATATTAACAGGTTGTTCTGAAAACCTTCCCAAGGCAATATGTATAGCAGCCAGTTCCAGAACCTGTACAGAACCTTGGTTCATGATCTGTACCTCTTGTTCCCATTGTCCTGTATCAGGGTTTACCCATGTCACTGCAGCTTTTCTGGTCCGCCCAGATGTATCTGTAAAGACCGTGAGGCCTTTTACGGGTTCGTGTTTGCACCTGGTTGTGGCTTTTAAGGGTAAATTACTGATTTCTGCCCACAGTCTGTGTTTGGGAAAATGAATGGAAATGTCACTGTCAAAGCCTGCCAAGGCAGCCTGGAATCCAGCATCTTCGTCTAGCATCCAGTCGAGGTTGTCCTTTGTAGCCAGGATGCAGATGGTTGCAGGATCCTGTCCATCCAGCTCCTGTAGTCATCCTCTGCCTTTAATGACAAGCTTGGTAAACATTTCATTAGTAGTCCATACAGTTTTACGTGGTGTGTGGGGCAGAAACAGCCTTTCCAGGACCCTCAGTGCGTCTTTGTCAGTCTGATCCCACTGAAACAAAGCTGCGAATGGCTGGTACCTGCTGGGAACAAGAGCAAGGCAGATTTGCAGTTCAGGATTTCTCTTTCTGCCTTGCCTGGTTTCTATTGCCTTAGCATGTTTCTAATGCCTGCTTTGCCTCTGCAGTCAGAGACCTGCTAGACGTTAGGTCTGAGTTCCCCTTAAGCAGCTCAAATAGAGGGTTTAACTCCTCTGGGGTTATGCCCAAAATAGACCTTAGCCAATTGATGGGTCCCAGAAGTTTTTGCAGTTCATGTAAGGTTAAAGTGTATTTTACCTCGAGCTGCAGTGGCTGTGAAGAAATTTCCTGTTGCGTGATTTTCCATTCAAGGTAAGTCCACGGTTGCGATTGCTGGATTTTCTCTGGAGTGAGCTGCAATCCTGCATCTTGGACAGTATTGGTTAGAGCAGTAACAACAGGTTGTAACTCAGTTTCTGTGACCATGGTTATTAATATGTCATCCATGAAACGGTATATGATGGTTGAGGGAAAATGCCTTCTGATAGGGTGAATAGCGTTTGTCACTACCGTCTGACATATCGTTGGGCTATTTTGCATCCCCTGAGGAAGGACAACCCAGTGATACCTCTGCATGGGCTGTGCATTGTTCAGGGCGGGGATAGAAAAAGCAAACCTTGGAGCATCCTCAGGGTGTAGAAAGATGGTAAAAAAGTAGTCTTTTAAGTCAATTACCATTAACGGCCACCCTGCTGGAAGCATAGCAGGTGAGGGGAGTCCAGGCTGCAATGCTCCCATGGGCTCTATGACTGTGTTAACTGCTCGTAAGTCCTGCAACATTCTCCACTTCCCACTTTTCTTGGGGATACAAAACACAGGAGTATTCCAGGGACTGGTTGTTGGCACAATATGTCCGGCTTCAAGTTGCTCCCTTGCAAGTTCCTTTAGATGGATAAACTGTTCCTGTTTCATGGGCCATTGGTCTACCCAGACAGGCTCCTCACTTTTTCAGACCAGTTTTATCTGTCCTGGGGATGGCTGTTTAATGGCCCCTATTGAAAAACCTGGTTGCTTGCAGGAGCAATTTGCATGACTGTGCCAAACTGCCCGAGAACATCCTGCCCCCACAATGTACATGAAATGGCAGCTACAAAAGGAGTGATTTTGGCTACTTGTCCCTCAGGCCCCACCACTGTGCGTATTTGAGCACTTTGGGACTTTGTGTGCCTCCCACCCCCTGAATGATTGCAGCTGGGCAAACAGTAGGTCAGTCAAGTGGTCATTCGGAGTCCTTTATTATGGTAACATCGGCTCCTGTGTCTACTAAGTCTGTAAATCAGTGTCCATCAATCTGGCACGTCATGCAAGGCTGTGTGCAAGGCTTCTACAAGCAGCAGCTCTGGTGCCACATATCTAACCCATCGCACCAGGTCTGTTAATTGTTGTCTGTATGTGATAAGGTCTCAGTAAGAGGGCTAATGCCTCTGTGTCCTGAGATATTTCCGTAGAAAGTAAGTTTCCCATGGTGGATATTACCTTACTCTGGCTACTGCGGTCCACGTGCGTGACGTGCTTTTGTTTGGCGGTGGCTGCTCCGGTTTCGGTTCCGGCTTGGCTGATCTTTCACAGTTTTTTTCCTCGCTTCGATGCTTGTGCAGCGGCTGCTGTTCTCCGGGTCTCTGCTGCAGGGGTCGCTCCTGGCACGGCACTAGGGTCTGGTGGCAGCTACGGTTCCGGTGGCGGCGCTGGCGAGTGGGTTCACGCAACATGCGGGCGAGTGGTTGCTGTGGCGGGCAGCGGCAGCAGCGGTCCGCATGGTCGCAGAGCACAGCTCTTGCCGCTTTGGCGGTGACACGGGGCTTGTGGGGTCCCATGGAGCGCAGGGCGGATGGCGGCAGTGGTTGCAGAGGTGGCAGCTGCAGTGGCAGTGGTGGCGAGGTCCCATCTGAGCAGCGCAGCTCCCCTGCTCGGCTTTTTGAGCGGTGGTGCCTGCGGTCGCTGCTCGGGAGCGGGCCCTGCCACGACGCTGGCTGCTCATGCTGCCTGCTCCTGGTTCCCGCTGCTCCACTCCCCACTCACATGGTCACCGACTCCTCTCCACTTTTCACCGCAGCTGCTGTCCCGATCTCTCAGCTTCTATTCCTCTTTTTCTTCTTCTCTGTTTCCGTGCACTTTTCCCTATTATTTTTCCGAGTTTGTTGCTAATCTCCGTCTCTCAGTACCGACTAAGAACTGATGCTTTTAAGACGTCTAAATTTCTTTCAGTAAAAGATTCCCATGTTCTGTAACGAGCATGTTCCAGAATATACCAATTCCCGTGCTACAAGGGTTTTTTAATTTGGGTCCTAATATAGGTTCTAGTCCCGGTTTGGGAACCACGTGTTGGGTTATTAATATAATAAATAAGAGCAGTCCGACTCCTAGCTGGGTTGCAGCCAAAAGGGATTTATTTCAAAAGGTAGCGCCTTTTTATCCTCTTGGGAACACGTGACCAAGTAACCAATAGGAATCCATACTCCTGCACATGTCCTGGACTTCTTCTCCTGGGATGCCTCGCTCGCATCCCCCGGACACGTCTCCTACATGAGGTGGTGGCACAATTTCCACCATTTTAAAAAAAGAGGAATTATCAGCAAAGTCTAAAGAAAGCTGTGTGTGGATCTGGCCCTGTGGAAGTGTTATATTTAAGAACCAGTGAGTTGGTGCCTGAGTGAGAAAGCAAATGCAGCTATGAAGCTGGGGGAGGGTTTGAGGGCTGTTTGCCACAAAACTCGGGAGCTGCTCTGGTTGGGGGGGACAAAGAGGTGGGGTCACAGTGGGGACACAGTCCAACATTGCTTGGTGTATCCTGGTCAGAGTGCAGGGTGCCAAGCTGGAAGGTGAGATCCATAGGTGCCAGGATAAAATGAGAAGATGCAAAAAGGAGCTCCAGAGTCAAAGACACATCCTCATGGAGGTACAGTCAATGCTCTGCTTTATTCCAAAAAATACACACATTATCAAGGGTCCTACAGGGTTCACACGCTCTTGCTAAATCTTTATTGGCTCCACTAGCCCAGGCACACGCTCTGACATTTCCAGACCCTCCCATCTTGTGGTTTCTCACACCCTGGATAACATCCTCTTCTCTTGTTTACCTCTATGTAGCTTTCTCATATCTGATGCTCAAGGACACACATCTGTTGCTCAAGGACACAGGTCCCCACCACCCAGCAGCGGCTGGATTGTGCAAACAGGCCTGCAGCCATATATGTCCTGCATCATCTAAGATTCTCTCAACAATTCCCCCTTTTTCTTTTGCACAATCCAAGCCTGATTGATGGTCTTTCGCACCATATCCGTAAGACACTTCAAGATACACAGTACAATTATCAAAATAACGCAAATCACCAACAAAATAACTATTCCAGATTTTACCAAGTCTCGTAGCCATCCTCATAATCCTACATTGTTTAACCATTCTTCAAATGGTGACACATTGACAGTAAGCTTTTTCATGTTGTCTTTCAACTTTCGGAGATCAGCGTGTATCGAGGTTGAATGATCTGATAAATTCATACAACACATGCCTTCAAAATCTTCACATCCGTGCCCTTGTTCTAAAAGCAAAAAATCTATTGCAGCTCTATTTTGCAAAACAGCGTGCCTAATGCTACATCATTTGTTATTCAGTTAAAATTTTTGATGTTATGTTGAATTGCTTAGCAGCCCAACATCCTAACCTTTTTAATTTCTTTCATCGTTTTCACAGTGCCAATTGGCACTAAAAAGGAAGTAATTATGTTGGTTGGAATGTCCCACAATTGAACGTTATCATTACAATCTGGCCCTAGTTGATGCACATTTCGCTTGGTTCGACTCTTTGTTCCATGTGGTGCTTGAAAACTTTTATTTTGCAAATGAAACTTCATTTAACTCAGGGTTATGTGTCTCCTACTTTTTATCTAAAGGTGCTTATGCATATTTGAGGTAATATGGTTTATGCATTTGTGAGCAAAACCAGAATATATTAATAATCATATATTCATACATTCACACACCTTTCATGCGTGATGGCCATCACTTCATGCTCTCACACAAACATACTTTTGAGTTGTATTTTACTGTATTTTCTGGTTGTGAGCTGAGAAATTATCATTCTTTTTTTTTGCCCTCAGATGAGTAAGATCTAATTATGCATTTCTTGTTTTTATGAAAGTATAACTTCGAAAACATAAACATATTTCTGCTTCACGTACAATTCAAAACCCAAATACATACAAACATTCTTATAGTTTAAAGATAAATATATACCTCTATTTTTAAAACAAAACACGCACTTCTCTATTCAAATGGGCTTTTGGACTTCAAAGAGAACTTGTCAGTAGTCTCTACAAAAACTTCAAAAGCTCCACTTCTCCACCACGTTTAAAACAATTCTGGCTATTTAGGGAAGCAACCTCAAGAAACAGTCAGCAAGACCATCTCATGAACTTATCTTTCCTCACTCCCCCCCCCTTTTTTTTTTTGTACTGAAATTAAACTGTTAGGTGTCGGTGGACAGAAATTGTGTGAACAATTTCAGTTGCATTTCTGAGACCTTCACCTTGGCATGGCTGGGTGCAGACAGTAAAAAAATACTGCACCACTAATATGGCTGCAGGCCTTGTGCCAAGGTGAAGGAGGAGTTGTTCTGGCAGGAAAACAAGTTTTATGGACACCTGCTGATATCCAATTAGTACTGTACACCACAGTATGTTTTCCTTATGTATCCAATGTAACCTGGGGAAGAATCACATGTCTGTGTGTCACAGGCAGCATATAAGCTGTCTGTCCTCTAATAAAGCGGACATTTTTGCCAATCATATTGATTTGTGTGCATTTCTGTCTGACCCCCTCCACCGTTATCTGGCGCCCGTTTAACAGGGATTCCTACTTCGTCGAGTTCTGCAGGGACGTAAGGCGAATGGAAGGAGCTGAGGGAAGCGGTCGTGGGAGGTGATGCTGTCCCCGGCATCACGGAACAAAGCCATGCGCATGGTACAGAGGAATCTCACCCTGGCCCGGTGAGTCGACCGAGGGAGAGAGTATGGGGCCCGCGGCATCCAAAGAGGATAAGGCCGCGGAAATACTCCTCTGATATATAATCTCTCTAGGAGAGCCTGTTTCTGATGGAACCGCCCCTAAGGGGTTGATGGCATGGGTGAGAGCAAGGAATCTACTTCCCACTGCTCGAACCGCCTTTCAGGTGTCCATAAGGGACGCTATAAAGGAATTGTTTTGGGACGAGGTCTCTCCGGGTTCAGGAGCCCCTAGAAAGTGTACTCTGCTTTGGCGTCTGGCAGTTGGGTCGCTACAAGAGTTAAGTTCTGAGCGACGGGAACTCATAAAGGTTCGAACAGCTCTGTCGGGAGACGGCGGGACTACGGCAGGTCCCCGCCCCGTTTGGTCTGCTGTAGGGCTCGCGGCTGCGAAGTTGCGAATGCTAGGACCCTTAGCAGCAGCGGGATCACCTCCGTTTAGCACAGTGCATGTAGCAGCAGGACGTGTAGGGGCTGCAGGAACATCACTAGCGACGGAGAATGAAGCTGGAGCCGTGCCCGCGGCACCACTCTCTCCTGCGGCTGCGCGGTCAGCAGTGTCGCTCTTCACTGTGCCTGCTACTGCGCATGTGTTAACTGGACCGACACTGCTGGGAGTCTCCGCGTCCCTAGATGGTGCTGCATCGCTGGCGCCTGAAGCCACCATGAAACCCGGAAGAAAGCCACTGTGGATCGCTGCCATGGCAACGGACGCTGTTTTCGAAGAAAAAAAAAAAACCAAAAAAAAACCCCACACCGTTTCCAGGTATGGTACATATGAAAGAAAGTAGCAGCTATTGGGCCTTGCATTAGAAGGTGCTATATTAGCACAACGAGCAACACCGAAAAAGTGCCACTTCTCGTTGACAGGAGAGGCAGACTAGAGAACTGCCTTCCCGTATTTTTGTTAACTCTCGTGTTAATTGTGTTGTGTGTCCAATGTTGTTGTGAGCTCACTGTATTGTTAACGGTACCGTGCTTGTGTGTGTGTGGAGAAGCGACCATACGTTTGTTAGTAACTGTTAAAAGCCAGAGGTGAGAGTCCGGGAGAATTTCCTCCTGTTAGAGTGTCTCGGGTACACATAACAGCATAAAAATTCCCTTTAGGATTACTCAAACAGCTGCCAGAGTCCGGCATGCGGGTGCTGAGGTCGCGCGCCAGGGCTGGGAGCTGCGCGCTGGGGCTGCCGCTACACCGAGTTCGGTCGTGGGGGAGGCAGCGCTGACAGCCACGGCAAAAGGCGGCAGGGGCACCTCGGTGGCAGAGGCACCTCAGCAACAGAGGCAACGCCAACAACTACTTCTGCAGAGCCAGCCAGACTTCTGCGGGGATCCCCGGAAAGCTGCACGGCGCGTGGAGAGGCCCGGGGAACAGCAGCTCGGCGGTGACTGGCTTGCGGGGGAGTTGCCCCGCAGAATCCAGGCATGTCAGTAATTGAGAACAGAAAGCAGAATCTCTCTCTTTAGTCCTTCTACTCACTTGTAGATAACTTAAAACTAAAAGATTGTGTTTTACTAAAAGTTAGCATGCAAGAAATTTTAAGAGTTTCCCAGAGAATGAATCTTTATATAAAAACTTTAGTGAATTGCCTTTTTTTAGTTACATTTTACCCCTGTAAAGACCTTCTGCCCAAATTTCGTGTTCAGTCTTAGCAGGAGGAGACATAAGGTTCATACAATAGAGATCATTTGTTGCTTAGCAACTGGGTGGGACTCAAACCACCTCCAGCAGTTTCTCAGAACTAGGGAGAGAGTAAAACTTATACACCAAAAACTACAAATCTGCAAATAGGATAAATGGAAAGCTAGAAGGCTGAGGATTTCCTTAATTCTTAGGTAAAACATCTCTCTATCTTCCTGTTATAAACTGAGACGTTATTGTGACAGTGGAAATCACATCTTTAGAATTGTATTTAAAAAGGTTTACTCAGCTGATTTTAAATGTTTAGTTTACATTCCTGTCTGATATTATTTCTTTTCCTTGGTCAAGCTTAGTGAATTCATTATTTTTTCCTTTTTTTTTCTTCTGTGTTTATGACAGAGTTGCAACTTTGAGTTGCATTTCATGTGCTGTTTAAGCAATTGTTAATATTCTATTTATAACATAGCAGCAAGTACATTTTTTTTTTTCAGATTTTAATATATATCTTCTGTCATGGATTCGTACAGTATGTACAGAGCAGTTTGGTCAAACGAAAAGTATTATACGTTTTTAAATGTTTTATAACTGCTGATATAGCATACAGCCTAATTGCTTTTCTAAAAACACTACTCAGGCACACACTATGCTGTGAAGTTTGACTTATCTCTCTTGGCACTGATGTTATGTCAACAGTTATACTACATGAATTTCAGATTATTTTTAAAATAACCTAACAAGATGCAAAATGCGTGTGTTTACTTTATACCGATAAAAGAGCAGATTGCTAAATTACACTTTTCCAAAAGTATTGATGCGTGAATTAGAACTTTTTATGCCCATTTGATTTATAAAGCAGAAATGTCTGGAGACCACATGATAATCTGTCAGGAAATCAGTAGAGATTGCAATAAAGCTGAGTTACTAGAGTCAGGTTGAATTTAGTAAAATTTTTCTAGTTTACCTCCCAATATAACGATCTCAAAGCTAGATTTAGTTAGCTTTACATTCGGGAAATTAATTAAAACCTGTGAGTGATTTAGGATTTTAATATAACAGGTGTGGGTTTTACCTGTTCTGTGCTGTTGTTCCACAATTATGGAGTTACATGTTCTTACAACTAGTTATTTGTTTTCCTTTGTGCTGCTTATGTTGTGAATTTTGTTCTCTTACCGAAATTTCATAGATAAAAGAACTAAAAATACAAACAGATGATGTAGATCACATCTAAGGAACCGGCTGCAAGCTGGAATCTGGCCTTCTATATCCTGAACTGCACATGTAGCTTAAGGCTGAGTATTAAACAGAATAATCAAACAGTGTTTTTTCACTGTCATAGACTTAAATGTGAACTTTTTCAAAAGATGAGCTTGACAATGACTATAATAACTTGATGGCACAATTAAGTGTGACAGATTCAGGCAGGGGAAGTACATCTGTCAGTGCATCTACTGCTGAATCTTCTATGGGACTTGCTCATAATATGACCTCAACACAGATATCTGCAGTAAAACACATCCAATTTGGAAACCATGGGCAGCTTTTGCCAATACAAAAAATACCAACACGTTGTGATGAAGGTTTCTTTCTCAGTGACTTAGCAAATAAGAACTGCTCTCTAGTAAGCAGCTATGAGTTTCAGACACTGGCTGGACATGGAGCAGAATCAACTGTTACAGACTGTCTCCTCAGGTCTGGGGAGAGTAATTTGGAAACAATGCAAGAAACGGATTATGACCAAATATCTGCAGAAGGCATAACAACAGAGACAGATTTTTCCTCACAGGAGACAACATATCGATGTCACCCTTTAGCTGTTGCTGCCAGTGCAAGTTACAGCCAATCTGCAGCACCAGTAGAGATGTCTGAAAAAGAGATAATCTGTATGGAAACAAGCACAGATAGTTTGGCAGAGGTTATGCCAGAGGTGCTTTCATTCATATCTCATAAGGAATATGAATCCAAGGATGAAGACTTGTCTTCACTGAATCATTATGAATTCAAACACACAGTGATGCAGAAATACTTAACCAATTAACTAGTAGTGCAATCCACTTAGAAAAAAAATATATTGGAAATTAAACCCAGACAGATTGAAAGTTTACCTGACAATCCAGAAGCCAAAGTCCAAAGTGTAACTGAAGACAGCAGTGGGAAGGATTTTAAAGACATTAGTGTATCTCAGAATCCAAAGAAACCTACTAATATTGTAGCTTGTGAAGTTCAATGTGAGTTTAATACAAATCTGTGCCTGATGCATGAAGAAGTGGACAAAGATGAACTGCAGGAAGTCAGCACTGAGGTAGAACATACTCAGGAATCAAAAGCACTCCTGCATTCTGGCAGCCAACTTGAACCAAACAGCCTTTGCCAAGGAGAAAAAAGTGAGAAAACAGAAATAGGTCTACCACTGAATGTACACAAACATTCAACTGTTTGGAAAGCCGCTCCACTGCAGACTGCTTGTCACTGGTATCTAGGAAAGAGGAGGATTCTCTCCCCACAACTCATCCAGAGCTGCCAAAAGATCACACTCTGCGAAAAACACCTTTTGTCTCCGTGTTGCCTGTGCAAACTGTGGAGCAGAGGAATGTCTGTTTAGATGCGGATTTAGAAGATGATTTCTTGACTGAGATAGGGCAGACGTGTCACTAAGGGGAAAGGAAGACAATGGAAAACTATAGAAATTTTAACATCCTGAGGCCTAAGGGTTGTCGCTGTATACAACGCTCTGTTTCTGTGCTGCTCATGTCACATCAGTGATGTTTGTGAAGATCAGGCAGACTGGTGTGGTTTGGGAACTCTACATCAGACATTAACTATTTTGTAGTGCTTGTATTTGTCTGTGTTTCATCTCAGTAGTGTTACAGTGGGTAGCAAGATTTATTTGGAATCAGCATATGACAGAAACCTTTTGGCTTACGAGTCTTCCCAAGATTATATGTGATTGTGCAACAACAATTTTTGGGGTAAAATTCTATATCATATCCAAACTAGAAAAACTTTGAAAGGGTGAATTGCTTGTCCAGTTTGAAAACTACTACCAAGTTGCCAGACAATGCTATGTATTTGGTATAGGGGTCAGTGATTTAAGAATTTGTAAAACACTTTTGCAAGACAGAAACGGGGAGAGAACAGGTGGCAGCCCCCTCAGTTCCCTTGCAAAAGTTGTTTCATATGTTAAGGGTTTTTTTTGTACACAGGTGTTTGTAACTGCCTGCATGATGAATGAAACCTTGGAAAGAAAGAACAAGGTTGATGCTGTTTTCTGCAAGTAACAATAGTAACATCAGGAGCTGTTGTGGCTAACAGTTTCCTCAATATCGTTAGAACACAGTTTTTTGGAGCACAATTCTTTTTGGTATTATAAGCATAGTTTTTCTTAGTCATATACACCATTTTAGTATATTTTTTTTTAAGCACATGAAATTAAGGATTTAAGAGAGTGTACGAACTTTAAAGTAAGTATTACAGGAGCACAATTTGTCAGCATTATGAGCACATTTTAGTGTTGTTAAGGCACAGTATTTTTAGCTTTGTTGGAGCACAATTTTTTAGTATGTTTAAGCATATAATTATAGAAGGTTAAGATCTTAGATTATTCACTGGGCATTGGTGGAGGAAAGTTTACCTGTTTGGTGGAGAAGCTTTAACACCAGAAGGTACTAGAGAATTAGTATGGTTTCGTAACTCATGAGACACAGTGAAATGAGATTCAAAAGTATGTGTGTGTGAAGTGTGTTTGAATGATGGTGGCCACCGTGTGAAAGTGAATGAATGAAAATGTATGCATGTATATGTGTGAATATTCACTTACACATACACAAACACCTTCGGATAAACAAATACACTGATACCTTTACATAAAATGGCAAAAAATCCTGAACAAATTTTCCGGGCTGCAATAGAATGGTATGCAAAGGGTGCAATAGAAACAGAAGATCCAGTGTTAATATATGATTATGTCATTCAAGGGCCAAGGTGTGAAAAAGAATAACAGAAGACATATGGCCCAGAGTTTAATGGAGTTCCATTTCCAAGGATGTTCTGGACGGAGTGGAAGTTTTAAGAATAAACCCTACATTTAAAGAAGCACTTTTAGGCACACTTTGAGAGCACACATCTTAGGGTCAATAGGTTGTTAAGTTTATTAATGATAATAGTGTTATTGTATGTTTGCGCTTATTGAGATGTTATGGGTACAATAAGGAATGTTACAGAAATGCAATTTAAATTGTTCAAACTTCAACGGGGGATTTGTCGGTGGACAGAAATTGTGTGAACAATTTCAGTTGCATTTCTGAGACCTTCACCTTGGCATGGCTGGGTGCAGACAGTAAAAAAATACTGCACCACTAATATGGCTGCAGGCCTTGTGCCAAGGTGAAGGAGGAGTTGTTCTGGCAGGAAAACAAGTTTTATGGACACCTGCTGATATCCAATTAGTACTGTACACCACAGTATGTTTTCCTTATGTATCCAATGTAACCTGGGGAAGAATCACATGTCTGTGTGTCACAGGCAGCATATAAGCTGTCTGTCCTCTAATAAAGCGGACATTTTTGCCAATCATATTGATTTGTGTGCATTTCTGTCTGACCCCCTCCGCTGTTAGTTAGGTTAGTTGTTGCATGAATAAAAAGCTTAGCTTTGTTGACTTTGAGCTTAGTGTCCCGTGTAAGGTCTTTATATGATTTGCCTGTGGCGTGCTGTATCTCAGGGGTCTGTCTGAACATCATCTTCTTTTTCACTGTTTCTGTCAAATGTTTTTGGAGAGTTGTCAACTAATAGCAAAATACCAGTTAATCTCTGTGGGGAGCATGTCTGGATGCACAGGGGATGTGCCAGGCCGAGGGGCCCGAGGGGACATGCGCAGTCACATACAATTCTATTGGCTGAAGAAGTCACATGGTACACAGGGATTTAAGAGTGGGAAATTTGAATAAAAGTTCTCTTTGACCATACCACCGCACGAGGAGCGTCTTCATTCCTTGTTATACAAGGACCCATGCTACAAATGGCGACCCGACAGGGACATTTTTAGCTTATATTAAGTGAGATAAATATCCTGGATCAGGAGATTAGCCGGTGACTCCGGGATCGTCTCGATTTTTCGGAGACGGGAGTCTTTACCGCAAAAAACCTTGACGTCAATAATCCGTGGTCTTAGTGGCATCTAAGAGACGGACAGTTTAGTTTAGCGAGCTCAAAAATAGTAAGATAGTGCACAGAAGAAGAGAAGAAAGAAGTTGAAGAAGAAACCGAGAGGTCAAAACAGCCACCGAGAGAGCGGAAAAGGTCAAAGCAACATCAAAGACGGTGAGTCTGTCTGGAACGCATTCCGCACGTCTAAGACTGATCCCTGGGCGAGACGTGGCTGCAGCTCGGAGCCCCGAGCCGCGGAGCACCTTAAGATCGTCAGGGAAAGGCCTGTTTGTTCCCTAAGTGTCGGTCATTTTTGATAAAGCGACCCTTCGCTACCGACTGTGTGGACCACGTGCAAAAAGCGGCTTGCCGCTGCCGCGTCCTAGCAACCCCAGCCACCGCTGACCCCCGCGGAGCCCCCGTTCCAGTTTTCTGTCCAGCAGAAACTGGCCGCGGCTCCCCGCCTGCTCGTTGCTGCTGACTGACCCTGCGGCGTGCTTAAAAAGCACTGCCAGCAAAAGCCCTTGCGCCGTGTTCAGACCGCGCGGGCTTTACGGAGGCGCCGAGCCGCGCCTTCCGATACAGCGCACTCCGACCCCCGCGCCGCCCAGCGAACCGCGGGAGCCCCCGGAGCCGCCGCTGCCACCGCTGCGAACGCCGCGCTCACCGGAGACGGAGCCGGGACCACGCCGAGCCGTCGCCACGTGACCAAGAGGCCGCCGCCAGCGCCGCCGCTTCGTTCGCCGCTTGCAGCCCGCGCACGCCGATCGCCGCAACCCCAGGTCACTGCCTCTACAGCCAGCCCCCGCGTCCGTCGCTACAGCTGCCCGTGCCGCCGCCGCCGCTTGCCGTCTGCCGCCTGCACCGGGACATCAGCCGCCGCCGACGGGACGCCACAGCCCAGCCGACAGTGAGCCAACACAAATCCACAAACCGACAGACCCTCTTCAGCAGCGCACCCCAGCAGCGCCGAGGCTCAAAGGTAACATGGGAAACTTTTTCCCTACCGAACTATCACGAGACACAGAAGCACTGGCTGCTCTGCTGAATCCTTACTATGTTCAGGTTACAAGGGCTGAACTCTCAGAGTTGGTGCGGCTCATTAAAGCAGCCGTACCAGAACTGCCTCTAGTTGAAGCCCTCAACATTCACATATGGGACAAAATAGGCAACCTTATCAAACTCAGGGCTCAGGGAGGAGATTCCCAGGCAAACAATGCTTATCCAGCCTGGCAAGCTATAATGACTGCATTAAGCAGATCCCATAAAAGAACGACGAACTCATACACCCCCACTCACGCTGCAACCAGCAGCCCCACTTTTACGCGCCGCAATTCAAACACACAAACCGCGGCGGGGGGAGGGGGTGGAGCCGTTCACAATTCAACTCTGGGGAAGGGAACAGGAAACTCAAGAGACACGGACCGGCGGGAGGGAGCGGGACCTCAAATGCGAAGTTCCAGTCCGTGGGACAGCAGCAGGGGGTCCCGTGACGGGGGTGGGGGGGCTAGCCCAACATACTTGCCAACCCATCCCGCGTATGAACGCCGAGTACGCGCCCAGGGGCGGGCACCACCATCTCGCCCGCCACGCGATACGGACGCTGACCCATCCTTCCCCGCCCCTGCGCCGTCTTCCCCATCCACCACCACCGCCCACCCACAGGCAGCCGCTTTCGCCGGAGCTGCAGGGGGGGGGGAATGGGGAGAATGGGGGGAGGAGGAGGGGGATTTCGGGATAGCTCCGCCGGCAAGGGATGAAGCGACATACCGAGAGGGCACAATTGATAGGTGGGCTTTATGTAGGGAAGAGGCATTGCGTACTGGGGACTTACAAGTTATACAAGCATGTCCAGTAATTATCGGCCCACGTCAAAGCCGCAGATTCCAACCATTACCACATGAACTAACCAAAGAACTGAGACAGTTAATAAGAGAAACGGGTGTTTCATCCCCTAACACGCTTGCATTTTTAGAATCACTAAGTTCCACATATATCTTCATGCCTCATGACTGGAGAACCCTGTTACAAATAAGCCTTTCTAACACACAGTACAATGTATGGCTGAACGATTTTAGAGAAATCTGTTCTGCCTATGCTAATGACCCACAAGCAGGGGTATCAGCACACCAACTCACAGGGGATGGTAACTATCGTTCCATAGACGCACAAACCGGCTACAATAGAGAGGTATACGAAGTCATTGCAAAGCATGCCATGCGGGCAATAAGGAAATTACCCTCATCAGACAGAGACGCAAACTTGTCATTTACAAAAATAGTACAGGGCCCAACAGAATCTTGTACAAAATTCTTAGATCGGCTGCAATCTGCTCTGGATAGGCAGATTGAAAATGAGGAAGCCAGAGAAATCCTTAGCAGAAGGCTGGCTTTTGAAAATGCTAATGTGGATTGTAAGAGAGTTCTGCAAACCCTTCCTAAGAGGGAAACTTGCAGTATCTCAGAATTAGTTCGTGCCTGCCAAGAAGTAGGTTCTTTAACACATCAATCAGATTTGCTAGCAGTAGCACTGAGTACTCAGTTAAGGACACAGCAGGGGGCCAGACCTAGAGAAGGTTGCTTCATTTGTGGAGCCCCCGACCATTTCCAAAGGGACTGCCCTCAGAGACCTCTAGCATTGGTACCTCGAAAGCAAACCAAAGCAAGGAGGATGCCAAAAAACTGGAGGCGAGGGGCGCTGTCGCACGCCCCGGTACAGCAATCACATGCGACACAAGGGAACAGGCTGGCGATTTGCGCCCCCCCAGCTCAGCCAGCTCTCTGTGCCCCTACACCCCAGCCAGCAATCTGCGCTCCTCCACCGCAGCCAGCGCTGGGCTGGACTTATCCAACAGGGACACAGTCCTCATAACTTCCACTGAGGTGGTGCTAATCCCGACTGGGTGTTGGGGTCCCCTTAATCCAGGGGTACATGCACTGCTGATTGGAAGGTCCTCCACTACCAGAATGGGTTTGTTTGTGCTGCCAGGTGTAATAGATTCAGATTCTCATAGTGAGATTCTAATAATGGCCTGGACCCCTTCACCCCCCTGCTTCATCCCGAAAGGACAGAAGCTTGCTCAGTTAATCCCCTTCTACAGTGCGTCGCCTGCAGGGGAGGGGGGGAGGGAGCGGGGTTCAGGGGCCTTTGGCAGCACGGGACAACCACAAGTTTACTGGGCAACAGCCATCACAGCCACACAGCCGCTCATGACGTGCCAGGTTAATGGGCACCGATTTATAGGCCTTGTGGATTCGGGAGCCGATATTTCCATCATAAGGGACTCGGAGTGGCCACTTGACTGGCCCACTGTTTGCCCAGCTGCAACCATTCAAGGGGTAGGAGGTACACAAAGAACCAGACAGAGTGCTCAAATACTCACTGTCTTGGGGCCGGAGGGACAATTAGCAAAGGTAGCTCCATTCATAGCTCCAATCCCTTGCTCTCTGTGGGGACGTGATATACTTTCACAATTTGGCACAGTCATGCAAATACCTCCTGCAAGCAGCCAGGTTTTTCAATAGGGGCCATTGGTCAGCCGTCCCAAGCACCGATTAAGCTGGTCTGGAAAAGTGACCAGCCTGTCTGGGTAGACCAGTGGCCCATGAAAAAAGAAAGGCTTGATCATTTAAAAATGCTTGTAGAGGAACAATTAGAAGCAGGACACATTGTGCCAACAAATAGTCCCTGGAACACTCCTGTATTTTGCATTCCCAAGAAATCTGGCAAATGGAGGATGCTTCAGGATCTCAGAGCAGTAAATGCAGTCATTGAACCTATGGGAACATTGCAACCAGGATTACCCTCACCTGCGATGCTCCCAGCAAACTGGCCTCTGACAATAATTGATTTAAAGGATTGCTTTTTTACCATATTCCTGCACCCCGAGGATGCCCCAAGGTTTGCATTTTCCATTCCAGCATTAAACAACTCACAGCCTATGCAAAGGTATCACTGGGTTGTTCTCCCTCAAGGGATGAAGAACAGTCCAACCATATGCCAAACAGTAGTTGCAAAAGCTATTCAACCCATTAGAAAGCGTTTCCCCTCTGCAATAATATATCAGTTTATGGATGATATTCTAATAAGCATGGCCACAGAAAATGAACTGCAAATTGTTGTTACTGCCTTGACTAATGCTGTCCAAGAAGCAGGCTTGCAGGTTGCAGCAGAGAAAATCCAGCGATCGCAGCCCTGGACCTATCTTGGATGGAGAATCACGCAGCAACAGATTTCCCCACAGCCACTGCAACTCGAGGTAAAGGACACTTTAACCTTAAATGAGTTGCAAAAACTCCTGGGAGCTATTAATTGGTTAAGGCCTATTCTAGGCTTAACCACAGAGGAGCTACACCCTCTCTTTGTGTTACTGAAGGGGGACTCTGATCTAACGTCTAACAGGTCTCTGACAACAGAGGCAAAACAGGCGTTGGACATTTGTGCCAAGGCAATAGAATCTAGGCAGAGCAGAAGGAGAAATCCTGAACTGCAAATCTGCCTGGCCTTAGTTCCCAGCAGGTACCAGCCATTTGCAGTCTTGTTTCAGTGGGACCAGACTGAAAAGGACCCACTGCTGGTTCTAGAATGGCTATTTCTGCCCCACACCCCACCTAAAACTGTATGGACAATTAATGAAATGTTTGCTAAGCTTGTTATTAAAGGCAGAGCTCGACTACAGGAACTGGATGGAAGGGATCCAGCGGTCATCTACATTCCAGCCACGAAGGACAATTTTGCTTGGATGCTGGCTGAGGACACCGAGTTCCAAGCTGCCTTAGCAGGTTTTGATGGTAACATTTCAGTTAATCTCCCTAAGCACAAACTTTGGGCAGAAATCGGTAATTTACCTTTAAGAACCACGACTAGATGCAGGAGTGAGCCAATAAAAGGCCTCACAGTTTTTACAGATGCATCTGGACGATCACAAAAAGCTGCAGTGACTTGGGTGAATCCTGATACAGGACAATGGGAACAAAAAGTACAGATCATGAACCAATGCTCTGTACAGGTTCTGGAACTGGCTGCTATTCGTATTGCCTTGGAAAAGTTTTCTGAACAACCTGTTAATATTGTCACTGATTCTTGTTATGCTGCAGGGTTAGTTTCACGTCTGGAATGTTCATTTCTTCGGGATGTTTCTAACCCTCATTTGTTGTTTGAAATGCGTTCTATTTGGTTCCTTGTCAATCACAGAAAGTTTGATTTCTATATAATGCACATCAGGTCTCATACTGACATGCCAGGGCCAATAGCTGAGGGAAACCGGGAAGCTGACAAAGCAGCAATGTTCAACACAGTACCTAGGACCCTTGAGCAAGCAAAATTGTCCCATTCATTTTTTCACCAGAATGCACGCTCTCTAAAGAGACAATTCAAAATTACTATCAATCAGGCCCGAGATATCATATTGTCTTGTCCAGACTGTCAAAAAATCACCCCTATGCCATCTCAAGAAGGTGTTAACCCCAGAGGGTTAGTATCCAATGAAATATGGCAATCAGATATTACACACATCCCAGAATTTGGCCCCTTGAAATATGTACATGTAACTGTAGACACACATTCACAGTACATCACTGCTACAGCACACACAGGTGAGAAAGCCAAGGATGTAATAAGACACTGGCTAAGCTGTTTTGCTACCCTTGGCACTCCAAAACAAATTAAAAGTGATAATGGACCAGCATACGTCTCTGAAAAGGTAAGGAACTTCCTATCAGAATGGGGAATTTCACATATTACAGGAATTCCTCACTCACCTACGGGACAAGCAATTGTAGAAAGAGCACACCGCACACTGAAAGAGATGCTAATAAAACAAAGAAGGGGGGAGAAGCTATGTAGTCCGCAAGAACGTTTGTGGAAAGCCACATATGTTATCAATTTTTTAAATTGTGACAGTGCTGAAAGAAGCAGATATGAGAAGCAGCACAAATCTCAGGCGTTTGCCTCTCCCAGGCCGCTAGTCATGGTAAAAGATTTGATTTCGGGACAGTGGACAGGACCTTTAGATCTTATGACTTGGGGGAGAGGTTACGCTTGTGTGGCAACAGGAAAAGAACTGAAGTGGATTCCCTCCAGGTGTGTAAAGCCCTATTTGGATACACAATCACAGCTGCAGGAACCAGGTAACTCAGGAGTTTAAAAACAGTTATGTTATGTTTCAGTTTATGTTAATGACCAATGTGGTGACAAGCAAACTGCAAATATTGGTGTGTGTATGTTTGTGTGTGAATGATGACGGCCGTCGTGTGTGAGTTGAGTGAATGAATAAGAGAATTGTGTGACTGGAAAACATAAAAACACAGAATACCTCACAAAACCACATTACCTACACCACAAGGTCACTTTGAAAAAATTGAGTTTTGATATGCTTACCCTGTTTCTTGAATAAAGTTTGAAATCCCCAGTTATTAAAAAACCCTCAGATTAATAAAAGTTATAGTTTACACACAGTTGGGCTAAAGGCCCCAAGTTAATAAAATAGTTATCCAAGTTGCACTACCCTATAGGAATATAAGGTTTTAAAAGGTTCATGTTAGAAGCTAAGCGAAGCAATGCGCTGGGTCGCTGCGAAGCTTGGTAGTTTACAATGTTCTGGTTGTTTGCACTGTTTTTTACACTGTTTTTTGTGACTTCTTTAAATATTTGAGAGAGGGGATGTGTGGGGAGCATGTCTGGATGCACAGGGGATGTGCCAGGCCGAGGGGCCCGAGGGGACATGCGCAGTCACATACAATTCTATTGGCTGAAGAAGTCACATGGTACACAGGGATTTAAGAGTGGGAAATTTGAATAAAAGTTCTCTTTGACCATACCACCGCACGAGGAGCGTCTTCATTCCTTGTTATACAAGGACCCATGCTACAAATCTCAAGTTATACAAGATGGTTGTTTCAGGGATGAAGTTCCCATCTATCAGCGCTTGCATCATCCAATTCAGCACAAATACATTCCCATCGCATGGTCTGTGGTTGGACCATGCCATTGTTGAACAAGTTAAGCAGCATATTGATGAAAAACAAGGAAAACAACATAGAATATCTACAGCAAAGGACTAATAGGAAAAAGGTAGACAGTAATATCTTTGTAACCATATCCATCTTTAGTGAAGAGATCGGAATAGGCTCTAGCTGTTCCTGCTTCATTGGGTCAGCCCGGGTCACTTGCATGCTATGCCGTGGTTGCAGGTAATCATAATCTCTTTGCAGTCAACATAAATGGGGTCAGCATCCTAATGTTGAATTGAATTGAATCTCCAAATTGGAATAGATGAACAGGAGTGTTTAATCTCACGGGTTCGGATTACAGAATGAATCTGTGGAATTTCTGCAAAGTAGATCCTAGACTGTTAAACAATTTTCACAAAAGAATTTCAAATTTCAGAATTTTTGTAACTTGACCGTACGAGAGGAATATAGGTTTTATAGTACGAAGTGGTTGGCTGTCAGTTACCAATAAAAGGCTGTAGAGAATCATGTAGGACAAAGCAGGTAGTGCAATACAATCAGGCACCAGGCACTGTCACTGCTTGTGTTGAATGGTCAAAGCCTGTGTGCTGTGAAGAACCCAAGAGCATTAAGAGCATAAAGAAAAATATCCAGGACATGATCAAAATTCACTCAACTAAGGCATGCAGTAAAGGAATGCGCAATTTAGATAAAGCATTCAAACAACAGAAACCATCATGCTATGAAGTTAGCAGTCTATCAAAAGATTGCGGGCATGATGCGAGCTAGGGCCTATGGAGGGAGAAGGGGGGGTGGGTCCAAAAAACATCAGCCTTTCATTTACAGCTTTGCTGACTAGTCACTGTCTTGCTTTCTAACACAGGGCCCTTTTTCTGTGAGGCTCAGCACTTAGTGCATTGTTATTTATAATCTTGTGTGGAGTTGTAAACTAAAAGGTTTCTCTTATATGTTGCAGCAGTCAGAGAGGAGAGAGATAATAAACTATTCTTGCCACTTGCTATAAAACTCCTGGGATAAAGCATGTGCAAACAATATCAATTTCCATGAGAGACAATAGAAATATAATATCAATAACTATAGGATTGTCTGGTAATTTGACAGCCATGGCTAGGCTTCGCGAATGAAGATTTGGGAAGGGCTCTACCCACGTTTGTTGCAAGCGCGTTGGTGGCTAAAAAGGCCAATATGAGATAGGCATGTCCGGTTGCAAAAGGCACAGCAGAAAGACTCCTTAGGTGGTATATTCTGCAAGGCACGATTCTTTCTGCGTTGCCTTTTCTCCTCAAGGGTGATCCTGCGTGCTTTCTCAAAAGCATCAGCAACGTTACAGATGGTGTGTCTCCAGGTGTCCCGATTGGAGGCCAGAGTAGACCAGTTATGGTGGTCAGTATGACCAAGGCTGAGATGTTGTTTCAGGGAGTCCTTGTATCTTTTCTTTGGGGCTCCTCTCTTGCGGTAGCCGGTGGTAAGTTCACCATAAAGCAGGATCTTAGGGAGGCATTGGTCCTTCATCCTGGAGACGTGCCCTGCCCAACGCAGCTGTGTTCTCAGTAACATGGCCTCAATACTTGTGACTGCTGCTTGTTCAAGAACAGATATATTGGTCACATATTCTGACCAGTGGATGTTTAGGATTGAATGGAGACAGTGTTGATGGAAGTGTTCTAGGAGACACAGGTGGTGGCGGTAGATGACCCATGATTCAGATCCGTATAAGAGAGTAGACAGCACTATGTCTCTGTAAACACTGATCTTTGTACTTTTCTTCAGGTGTTTGTTTCGCAGAAATCTTTTATGAAGCTTTCCGAAAGCACTATATGCCTTTGCTAACCCGTTGTCTATCTCCTTGTCAATCTTACCATCCGAGGAGATGAGGCTACCGAGGTAATTAAACTGCTGGATTGATTTGAGTTCTGATTGACCAATGATGATGTGAGGATGGTGGAGGACTTCCTGAGGTGCAAGTTGATGAAGAACTTCTGTCTTTTTTAGCCCAAAGAGCTCAGCAGAGTCTGCAAAGCAGGATGTTAAACGCTGCAGAGCTGCTTCTGTGTGGGCAACAAGGGCAGCGTCATCAGCATAAAGCAGCTCCCGGACAAGACGGTTTAAGGTCTTGGTGTGGGCCTTCAGTCGTCTTAGGTTGAATAGGCTTCCATCAGTATGATATCGAATGTAGATACAGTCCTGATCCTCGAGGTCTGCCATGGCCCTTTGGAGCATCATGCTGAAAAAGACTGTGAATAGGGTAGGAGCGAGAACGCAGCCTTGTTTCACACCATTCTTAATTAAAAAGGGCTCAGAAAGTGCACTGCCATATCTGACCTGGCCATGCTGATCCTCGTGGAGTGAGGTGATCATTTTGAGGAACTCGGGGGGACAACCTAAACGTTCCAAAATCTGCCATAGACCTCTTCTGCTCACAGTATCGAAAGCCTTGGTGAGGTTGACAAAGGTTACATAAAGACCTTTGTTCTGTTCCCTACACTTCTCTTGCATTTGTCTGAGGACAAATACCATGTCTGTGGTGCTCCTGTTGGCTCTGAAACCACACTGACTTTCAGGTAGGATTTCTTCAGCTATAGGGGGTATTAGTCTGTTCAAGAGTATTCTTGCCAGGATTTTGCCTGCAATGGAGAGCAGAGTAATACCACGATAGTTTGAGCAATCTGATTTAATACCTTTCTTCTTTTACAAAGTGATGATGACTGCATCACGAAGGTCTGATGGTAGTTCACCTAGTTCCCAACAGCACACCACAAACTCATGAAATTTGGTATGGAGTGCAAGGCCCCCATGTTTCCAGACTTCAGGTGGAATTCCATCAACCCCAGCTGCCTTGCTGATTTTCACCTGCTGTATGGTAATGAGGGTTTCTCCTAAAGTGGGGACAGTATCCAATTCATACTTTACCGGTTGTTGTGTGATGGACTGAATTGCTGAGTCTTGGACTACATGGTTGGTACTGAAAAGAGTCTGAAAGTGTTCAGACCATCAATTCAGAATGAAGGTTTTATCTGTTAGAAGTGTTTGACCATCTGCGCTGAGTAGAGGGCTTTGGACCTGGTATGTAGGCCCGTATGCTGTTTTTAGGGCCTCATAGAGTACTTTGTGATCACCCGTATCTGCACATAATTGGGTTTTTTCAGCTAGATCGATCCACCACTTGTTCTGGATGTCACAGAGTTTCTGTTGGAGCTTGCTGCATGCAAGACGAAAGGCTGCTTTTCTTACATGACAGGATGGCAGTGCAAGGTGTGCTTGGTGGGCGGTTCTCTTCTTCCTCAACAAGTCCTGGATCTCTTGATTGTTTTCATCAAACCAGTCCTTGTTCTTCTTGAGGGAGAACCCTAAGGATTCTTCAGAGGATTGCAGGATGCTCTTTTTAATATGGTGCCAATTTGATTCAGGGGAGGAATCTGCAGAATCCGTGCAATGGTTTTCCAGCCTAGTTTGAAGGTTAGCCTGGAATTTATTTCTTACTGTGGCTGATTGGAGATTGTTAACTTGGAGTCTTCTCCTTGGGATACTGTGCCTTTTGGGTTTGAATGTGAGATTGAAGTTGAGTTTACAGCGCACAAACCAATGGTCTGTTTGGCATTCTGCGCTGGGCATCACGCGGGTATGGAGGACATCGCAGACATCTCTCCGTCGTGCCAAGACATAATCGATGAGGTGCCAATGCTTAAATCTGGGGTGCATCCAGGTTGTCTTCAGACTATTTTTCTGCTGGAAGATAGTATTAGTGACAGTGAGCTGTTACTCCGCACAGAATTCTAGCAGAAGTCGACCATTATCATTGCAGTTTCCAACACCATGCTTGCCTAATATACCTTTCCATGTTTCAAATTTCTTACCTACTCTAGCGTTGAAATCACCAAGGATAATGATCTTATCATCTGCAGGCACCTTTTGGGTAAGGCAGCGCAGGTCCGCGTAAAATTTATCTTTTTCGGCAGGGTCAGCTTGGAGAGTTGGGGCATATATACTAAAGAGGACGACGTGTTGGTTGTTGTGGAGTGGAAGGCATAGGGAGATAATGCGGTGTGGTGGTGGGAAACAGTTTTCCCCCTGCTGTTATAAAATGGTAAAACCCCAGGGGGTGGTGACCCTTGAAGTTTTGAGGTTTTACCCAGTGAGCGCTTCTGCAAAATATAAACATATCACAAGCAGAATGGAAGAGAAGGTTAGTTGTAGTTGTTGTAGAAGAAGTAGCCATGTTGTGAAAGCCACGAGCAGAAGGGGCAGGAGCCCCTGGTGTGGCTCTGGGCCCCCCCAGCCCCCGACTGGGGGCTGCAGAGGCTTGGAACAGTTTAAGAGTGGACTAAGTGTCTGTAGCTGAGCCAGGGGATGTTTCTCCACTGTGAATCACAGCAAGAGATACTGAAAAGCGGTGGCAGAACTGCACTGACCGAAGAAACGGTGGCAGAGAGCCAGAAGAGATAAGACCAAGCAACAACAACAGGCAGGCAGCAACACAGAGAGAACTCCTGGAAGGAGAGAGAGAGTCGAGAGAGAGAGAGAGAGCAGCAGAGAGAGTAAACCTAAGCTCTACAGACAGAGTTTTGGGGTAAGAACTCAAACCAAAAACCCCCCAAACTCCTTGGAGACCCCTCACCTCCTGGAAGGGAAGGGTGAAGTGCAACATGCACTGCAGAGAAGAGCTGAGAAGCTCAAAGCATCCTGGAAAGCTGGGCCGCGACAGAGAAGGAATGCAGAGGGGGTGACCTTGACTGCCAAGCTGGCAGCCTGAGAGAGAGCACAGGAGCTCTGGGAGAACTCTTGAGGCAAAGGCTTTTCAACTGAAAGCTGCCCGAGATGTTCTGACTCAGGGGTGAATCCCCTGAGGAAGGGACCTTCATGGGGGTCTTACGCCCCATGATATGACCGTAGTGAAACGAGTTTTGTCCCTGCTACTCAGTCCACGGAAGAGAAGACCCTCATTTGGAGATGATGGGCTGAGGGGCTTGGAGACCCCCTTGTGTGTATTGAAAAGAGATCCAGCTACAACAATCCAGTTACAGCTACTGCATAGAGACAGAGAGACTTGCTGCCTTAGAGACATTGCTGCTCTGAAGAAGGGATTATTCCTTCTTCCCTCCTGGACTTTTATTTGGAGGGGAGAAGAGATTTGATCCACCGTAAATACTTCTATGTCAGGGTAGAAATAGTTAAGATTGTATATAATGTATTGTAGTATTTATTTTGTACAGTCATTGTAATATATTCCTCTCCCCCATTTTGCGTCTATTGTGGTGTCTAGAAACCATCTCGCACTGGGTTGAGATGTGGGAGGGGGCTAGGACTAGGGAATTGGATTTTTGGGGCTCTCAAACCATGACATGTGGTCAGAGTGACCTGTCGGCAGATTTTCAAGTTTGGGAAGAATAGAGTTTTTGATCATGAAGTCGACACCTGAGAGATGTTTTTTGGTTCTGGGCTTACCTGACCAAAAGAGTGTGTAACCGGCACCATGTTCTCTGAGGCTGCCTTCCTCGTGAAGGCGAACTTCACGGAAAGCAGTAATGTCGATGTTGAGACTAGCCAGTTCATGACCAATTAGGGCAGACCAATGCTCAGGACATCTGCTATCTGCAGAATCGAGCATGGTTCTGATGTTCCAACATGTTAGAGTTAATTTAGGTACACCTTTGGAGGCAGGTGCATGCCTTTGTCTTTTGATCTTTGTGCGACCGCATTGGAAGAAGATGCCCGTTGGCCTGCGGTTAACCAACCGGGTGAAAGTGGAGATGAGCCTTGTTTAGGCCACCTTTTCTAGGCCCCTCTCCGAGTGGAGCAAGCAGTGCTGTCCTTGAAAAAGCTGCTTGGTCGTTCAGGGTGCTGCCCCAAGAGACTGTCATCTCTGGTCAGTCTCAAATGACCAATATCCTGAACCGCCTGCATGCAGGGTTGGGTCTGCGGCTTCTGCTGCACCTTTCACCTGCCATTTTGACCCTCACCCGTACCTACAGGACTTTTTGCATGTGGGTAAAGCCTTCAAACCTGCACAATGGATTTTTAGGTGAGATGCAGTCTGAACTGAACCCACTCTTTAATCCTGAGGTTCATCTGCCAGGGCCGAGCGAGTTTGGACGGTGGCAGCGAGGTCATCAGGACGTAGATTTGATTAGAGTGACCTTCTCTTAGATGGATGGCCTTACAGGGCTAAGCGAGCTCCATCTGCCCAGGTTTGGAATTAGAGTTGTCCTTCTCCTAGGATGACTGCCAGAAGGCTAACGAGCTCATCCTGCCCACAGATGTATTGTGTCTGACCCTGCTGTTTTGACCTGTCTGGCATGGGTGACCCCACCGAAGGCATGTACAATCGCCAGCATAGCTCGCAACCACATATGGGCACACAGGCTATGTTCCTGATAGAACGGTTTGGGCAAGTCTTACATTTTCTACTTTACTATCACCTATTTATATACAATCATAATGAGATACCCAGGAACAACCCTTTGTCCTGCCCACCCTTTCAGGACGTAACAGAGCAAAGCAAATATATCCAGAACATGACGAACCTGGGCAGTAGCCGCAAGTGAACCAAAACCAAACAGACAAACAAACCGACCAACCGTTCTGACCCCCGTACACATCCAAGGCTGGGGTACCTTTCAAGGCCCCAGCTTGGCTGGGACCCCCATCACTCTAAAGGAACCCCACTATCCACCCTGACCATATCCTTCCTCCACTGTGTTACCAGGTATCTTCAGGCGCACTGCTCACCTGTGACACTTCATACAGGAGTGCTCCGCTCTCCCTCCCACCAATCAGAGGACCCCCATGGCCCACATGATACCCCTCCCCTCTCTTCCCCCACCCCCACTCCCCTGTACCCCCTCTCCCATCCCCTGTACCCCCCTCCCCCTTCCTCCCCGAAACCTGGAAGGGCAAACCTCTGTGTGCTCCGAAGCTGCTCTCTCCTCCTCCAAGGGTGTGCAGAATCTGCCGGCAAGGCTCCCCCACTCTCGCTCTCCACTCTCCTGTCGCGGCTGCGCCTGGGGCCTGAACACACACACAGCCAGCCCGGGACCCATCACTCACACACGGCGCCGGGGGGGGGGACTCCCGGGCGAGAATTTGACAGTAGTATTCAAAGTATACTAGCAATCCATTCTTTTAAAGTTTTTCCAGTTTGGATATTATGAAGTAAATTTGCTGAAGATATCTCTAAAGCCAATGAGAGATCTTCAAAAGTCAGTTGATATAGAATTTGGAGTTTGTTTTCAAATTCCAGCTAAATTCATAATACAAATTTAATCATATTATGACTTTTTATATTGGAGTCAAAATGTAAGTTTTAATCCTAACTCTGATTTGTGCTTACCAGCAATACAACATAGAACAATAAGTTAAAATACTTTGTTGGTATACCAGTCTAAGAAGCAAAAACCTTCTTAGTACTGGTAATATTTATTAGGGCAAGAGACCTGCTACATAAGAAAGAAAAAAACCAATGTATTTTGTTCTTTAAGATACATGGCCTGCACTGAATGGCCAATGCATGGCTGTGATTGTTGTCCTGATTAATACAAAAAATGAAAAAAACAAGTAGAATAATTTCGTTAATTTACTGTATTCTGCATCATCTTCCCAGCTTCTGGTCAAGCTCCCTGGAGCCACAGATTGGCTCCTCTATTCATGAGAATTACTAATGACAGATTGAGAATGAATACATTTTTATTTGTGACTCTTTTCATTAATTTTAATATTATTTCTAACCTTTTTTTTTCTTTCTTTAAATCTGTACTGTGGTATGTGACTGAGGTTTCAGTTTGCAGTGTTTTACTTCCCCTCCCCCTATTCTGTAGGCAGGGAGATTCAAAGCGAGACAGGAGAGGTTTTTGGGATTTCTTGCAAAGTTGCAACCTCTATAAAGCATGAGGGTTCTACACCCCCCCCAGTCCCTCAAGCCGGTCCCTCACTAATGCCCACATGGCAGAGCTAAGGAGCTAGAGATGGAAACGACAACTATGGAAAGGTGTGCACTTGTTTTAAATACCTATTCCTCAATAGTAACAGAAAAAGGAAAGATGGCTGTTTTGGTTTTCTCTCTCACTGCAGCCTCTGCTGCTGTTCCCGCTCACTCTCCCCCCCTACCCTCGCAGGGGGGGAAGGGAGAGAGAACCCACTGAAGTTGTTTAGTGTCTGTTCTTGCTGCTGCAACCCCCTCCAAGCCTCGCGCCGGCCACGCAGTGCCCAAACTGCCTCTCCGCTGCGGCTGACGGCACCGGTGGCAGTTTGAATAATCTCAAAGGGAAATTCCTATGCTCCTGTGTCATCTGAGACACGTCTCCTGGACCCTCATCCCTGGGTTTTAACAGTTACTAACAAACCCATGGTCGCTTCTCCACACACACGCACAACTCCCAACACACATACACACACACACACTAGCACGGCATAGTTAGCAACACCGTGAGCCCACAACGACACACCGGACAAACAGAGTCAACACGTGAGTTAACAGAAACACGGGAAAGCAGCCTTCTAGCCTGCCACCCTTCTCAACAAGAAGTGATACTTTTCCAGGGTTTCTCCATCCTTGTTTCCCTCTGGGGCCACTCCTGTTTTTTTCTTGCACAGCTACTGCCGGGCTTCTCTCCTGCTGGCTCTCGGACGCTCCTGCTTTACCCTGGCGGCGCTGCCTCGCTCTGCTCTGCTACGCCATGAGGGTCTTCCAGCCATAGCGGCTCTCTGGTATTCATCTGCACCACGACTCTGCACGAGGTGGCGGCACACGGTTCGGTCGGGGCACTGTGTGCCAGGCCATGATGCACTCCCCTCTTCAGCAGGATGACTGCATGACCGAGAAGTTCTGTAGTAGCAGCGAGGGTAGTCGAGTCTCAAAGTCTATCTCCCTAACCCCACCATTCCTCAAAGGCGAAAAGGAGAGGTGATACTTTAAAAAAACCCGTTATCACAGGTCCAAGCAATAAGCTTGTCGAATACCTTCTCAGTTACTGCTTCCCTCGCTTAGCGAGGATACCTAACAGCAGATTTTTAGCTGCAACAAATTCCGATTCCATGCTTACAGCAAACGACAGGGGGGAAGGTAGCGATCCTTCCTACCTCGGCTGACTGGCCTCCGCGATCCGAAACTCCGAGAAGATGCAAAAAGGAGTTCCAGAGTCAAAGACACATCCTCATGGAGGTACAGTCAATGCTCTGCTTTATTCCAAAAAATACACACATTATCAAGGGTCCTACAGGGTTCACACGCTCTCGCTAAATCGCCCAGGCACGCGCTCTGACATTGCCAGGCCCTCCCATCTTGTGGTTTCTCATACCCTGGATAACATCCTCTTCTCTTGTTTACCTCTATGTAGCTTTCTCATATCTGCTGCTCAAGGACACACAATCTACTGGTGAAGGACACAGGTCCCCGCCGTCCAGCACGCAGGCTGGATTGTGCAAACAGGCCTGCAACAATATATGTCCTGCATCATCTAAGATTCTCTCAACACCAGGATGCTGCCATAACCACCTCTGACTTCGGTCCTTGCTGAGTTGCCAGTCTCGCTCCAAGTCCTCCTCTGTGACCCTCCTGGAAGAACTGTCCTAAGTCTGAACTTCCTTTTTTGTAGATTTAAACCTTGCTTGTAATTTGAAAAACACCTCGTTAGCTGAAAGGGGAAGATGGAGTGCTGTTGGGGCAGATGTGGGAGCCCCATCCTCCCAAACCTGTAGGGGAAAACCCCAAGTGACATGGGGAGCACATGTGACACCTGAGACTGGCTCGTCCCTCTCCACCAACAAGAAGGAGGATGGTCACAACCTCTGGAGGTGCAGGGATGGAAGGAGACGGGAGGATGGCTCTTTAAGGGCACGATGCTGGGTAGCAAGGGCACAGACATCCCCTCCAGACCATTTACATGCTGGTTTAGACCCAAACCATGCACCAGAGCTGCCTCATGTTAAACTGGAGGCCCTTATCTCTAGAGGTGCTGCATCAGGTCAGCAGAGAAGAAACCTTTCCCACCCTTAACCTGGGAGCACTTGTTTTGGGAAGCATTAAATAAATGAGTCGGAAATGCAAGAGGAGACTTTGCAAAAGGTCTTCTACATCAAATCATCTTTGATATCCATAACCTTCAAGACCAGAGTTGGTTTGGTGATTGGGAGATGGCACCACCAAATGTCGCGACTCTTGGGCATTTCATATTTGGGTGTTTCTACATAAACCTTCAGCTCCTGGAGTGGGGCGATAGCACAAGGTTTTTTGATTAAAGGGTTTTACATAAAGTAGAACCTCAAATTGCTGCTTACGGTAAACTCAGTCCTCAAAACTCAGAAGTCAACTACAACACTCAGCAGGTTTTTCAGTTGATGCAGTAGTTTGGAAAGAAGGGTTATGTGTGGCTGCGGTGGGGCCAGGGCAGGGACCTGCAGGTGGGCAGTGAGAGTGGGGCTAAGACCCAGTGGGGAAAATGATAATTTTCTCCCTTTTGAGGTTCAATTCAGGGAAACAGAGTCGGTCAATCTGCAGATGGTGTTGGCAGAGGGGTTGTGGTTTCCTGAGTACAGGACCTCATGGGAGATTCCCCAATTAAATCCTTGCATGGTCTTGTCTTACTCCTAAACCTTCTTAGAGAGAAAATCAGGTCTTTTGGGAATAACTAAATTCTCCCTTTAAAATAAAAAAGCCCTCAATCACTTTTCAGCCAGAGCAACAGATCCTGGTGGTGGCAGGGACTGGGCTCCTGTGCTGGAAGATCTCAGCAGCAGCAAGGATAGAGGGAAAGCAAACCCATTTCTGCTCCGTACCTCCCTACCACCTTTGCTTAACACTTTCTGCTACTCCTCTGCTCAGTTTTGCAGTCTCCCAGGACCTTTTTTTACCCATTTTCCTGCCTTCTGGTCCTTTACATTTCCCAGGCCCAGCTGGGTTGGGTTGGTTGGCACATGCTGCCATGGATTCCTCTTGGTAAGTGTTGTTTTCTCTCTCTCCCTTTAAAGGCTGTAAAATGTGCCTGCAGCAAAGTTGTATGTTTATGGCTTGTAGCTCTTTAATGAACATCACTGCTTTGGTTTGAGTGACTAAGCCCAGCAGCATCAGCAGCAAACCAAGTGCTGGAAGCAGTGAAGATGCAGGTTATGGGGAGAGGCAATAAGGGGCAGCTTGGTACTGGTGGGCTGGGACCCTCTGAAGTGAGGACATGCCTGTGGGGAGATGTTTGGATGAGGATTTTGGTAGCTCAGAGAAAGAACTTGGTGTCTCCCTCTGCTCCTGGCTGCTCGCAGTGGCTGCCCTGCCTGGAGGTGACACCCCAAAGTGTGGGTGACCCTCTGTGCTGGTTTAAAGGTAAACCACAGATGTGGTGGAGCTTCACACATATGGGGGCATCCACACATAAAGGTTACCTGACATCATTGCAGGCTGGGGAGAAGCGGAAGCCAGTGATGTCTGTAATAAATAAACTTCGGTTGTACGACAGTATGATCGAAGGACCACTACAGGCCCGCATCTCCACTGTAGAGGCAATGATTAATGAGCTCAAGGAATTAACTACAGGGTTGAAAGAGAGGATTGAGGGAAACAATTTCCATATGACCCCACTGAGAACCAGACGCCCCCCAGCTAGAGAGAGCGGACAGACCTCACGAACTGAGTTGTGGTACTTCCTAACTGACCATGGAGAAGACATGAGACGGTGGGACAGGAAACCTACCCGGGCCCTAGCAGCCCGAGTACAAGAGTTGAAAGAGAAAGAAAAAGGGAAGTCTGCGAAAGTGAGTGCCGTACCAGTATCCTGGGGGCAGGGATCTGACCCGCTAGAGGGTACCTCCCGTCAGTATTCACAAGAGGAAAATGGTGACTTGCAGGATGAAGACCAATGTTAGAGGGGCCCTGCCTCTAGCCAGGTAGAGGCATGGGACAACCCTGTCTATTGGACTGTGTGGATCAGATGGCCTGGCACATCAGACCCACAAAAATACCAGGCTTTGGTTGATACTGGCGCTCAGTGTACGTTAATGCCCCCAGGACAGGTGGGACCAGAGACTATTTCCATTTCTGGGGTGACTGGAGGGTCTCAAGAGTTGACCATGGTGGAAGCTGAGGTGAGCTTGACCAGGAAAGACTGGCAGAAACACCCCATTGTGACTGGTCCAGATGCCCCATGTATCCTGGGCATTGACTATCTCAAGAACAGGTACTTCAAGGACCCCAAGGGACATAGATGGGCTTTTGGAATAGCTGCTGTGGAGATAGAGGCAGCTAAACAGTTGAACTCATTGCCTGGTCTCTTGGAGAGCCCTTCTGCTGTGGGGCTGTTGAAAGTTGAGGAACAGCAAGTGCCAAACGCCACCACAATAGTGCATCCCAGGCAGTACCAGACGAACTGAGACTCTGTGATCCCCATCCATAAGATTATCCGTGAGCTGGAGAGCCAAGGGGTGATCAGCGAGACCCACTCACCCTTCAACAGTCCCATCTGGCCTGTGCGTGTCTAACAGAGAATGGAGACTGACTGTGGACTATCGTGGCCTGAATGAAGCCACCCCACCACTGAGTGCTGCTGTTTCAGACATGTTGGAGCTCCAGTATAAGCTGGAGTCCAAGACAGTGAAGTGGTATGCCACTATTTACATCGCAAATGCATTCTTCTCCATTCGCCTAGCAGCAGTGTAGGCCACAGTTCGCTTTCACCTAGAGGGGCGTGCAGTACACTTGGAACTGACTGCCCCAGGAGTGGAAACACAGTCCCACCATCTGCCACGGACTGATCCAGGCCACACTAGAGAAGGATGAGGCTCCAGAACATCTGAAGTACATTGATGACATCATCATATGAGGGGACACAGCAGAGGAGGTTTCTGAGAATAGAAAGAAAATCATCCAGATCCTCCTGGGAGCTGGGTTTGCCATAAAGAAGAGTAAGGTTAAGGGACCTGCCCGAGAGATCCAGTTCCTGGGGGTGAAATGGCAAGATGGGCATCATCAGATCCCTACAGAAGTCATCGATAAGATCACAGCAATGGCCCCACCGACCAGCAAGAAGGAAATGCAAGCTTTTCTGGGTGCCACAGGTTTCTGGAGGATGCATATCCCGGAGTACAGTCAAGTCGTAAGTCCTCTCTATCTGGTAACCCGCAAAAAGAATGATTTCCAGTGGGACCCTGAACAGCAACAAGCATTCGAACAGATTAAATGAGAGATTGCACACACTGTAGCCCTTGGACCAGTCAGGATGGGGACAGATATGAAAAATTTACTCTATTCTGCAGCTGGGAATAAAGGTCTCTCCTGGACCCTCTGGCAAAAGGTGCCTGGTGAGACCCAAGGCCACCCACTTGGATTCTGGAACCGAAGCTACAGAGGATCTGAAGCCAACTACACCCCAACAGAGAAGTAGATCCTAGCGACTTATGAAGGAGTACAAACTGCCTCAGAGGTGATTGGCACAGAAGAACAACTCCTCCTGGCACCTCTACTACCAGTGCTGAACTGGATGTTTAAGGGAAAGGCACCCTCTACACATCATGCCACTGATGCTACATGGAGTAAGCGGATTGCTCTGCTCACGCAGAGTGCCCATATTGGAAATCTGAATCGCCCTGGGATCCTAGAAGTCATCACAAACTGGCCAGAAGGTGAGAGTTTTGGTCTAGCAGATGAAGAAGAGCAGGTGGTACGGGCTAAGGAAGCCCCAGAATTCGATAAAGTACCAAAAGAGGAAACACGCTACGCCCTCTTCACTGACGGTTCCTGTCACCTTGTAGGAATGAAACGTAAATGGAAAGCAGCTGTATGGAGCCCCTCCCGATAAGTTTCAGAAGCTACTGAAGGGGAAGCAGAATCGAGCCAATTCACAGAGCTCAAAGCTGTCCAGTTGGCATTGGACATTGCTGAATGGGAGAAGTGGTCAAAGCTTTACATCTACACTGACTCGTGGATGGTAACCAATGCTCTGTGGGGATGGTTGGACAGATGGAAGAAGGCCAATTGGAAACGCGGGGGAAAACCCATCTGGGCTGCTGATACGTGGCAAGACATTGCTACCTGGACAGAGAAGTTGACTGTGAGAGTCCGCCACGTAGACGCCCATGTGCGCAAAGGCCGAGCCAATGAGGAGCATCACAACAATGAACAGGCAGACCGAGCTGCAGAAGTCAAGGTGTCACAGGTGGACCTGGACTGGCAGCACAAAGGAGAGTTGTTCCTAGCATGGTGGGTCCATGATGCCTCAGGCCATCAGAGATGCCACCCATAGATGGGCATGAGATTGAGGGGTGGACTTAAACAAGGACATTATTTCCCAGATTATCCATAACTGTGAGACCTGCGTTGCCATTAAACAGGCTAAGAGGCTGAAGCTCCTATGGTATGGTGAATGTTGGAGTAAGTACAGATATGGGGAGGCCTGGCAAGTTGATTACATCACACTGCCACGAACCCGCCAAGGTAAGTGCTATGTGCTCACCATGGTGGAAGCCACCACTGGATGTCTGGAGACGCATCCGGTGCCCCATGCCACTGCCCGAAATACCATCTTAGGCCTTGAAAAGCAAGTCCTGTGGCGACATGGCACCCCCGAGAGCATCGAGTCAGATAATGGGACTCATTTCAGGAACAGCTTAGTTGCTACCTGGGCGGAGGAGCATGGGATCAAGTGGGTGTACCATATCCCATAGCATGCAGCAGCTGCCGGGAAAGTTGAATGGCATAATGGACTGTTGAAAACTACCCTGAAGGTGTTGGGTGTGGGGGCATACAAGCACTGGATCAGCATCTAGCAAAGGCTACATGGTTAGTCAACACCAGAGGCTCCATCAACCGAGCCGGACCTGCCCAATCAGAGTCCCTTCACACCGTGGATGGAGATAAGGTCCCAGTGATTCACGTGAGAGGTATGTTAGGTAAAAAGGTTTGGAGTAGCCCTGCCTCGAGCAAAAACAAACCCATTCGTGGGATTGTTTTTGCCCAAGGGCCCGGTTGCGCCTGGTGGGTGATGCAGGAAGATGGAGAAACCCGGTGTATACTATACTCAAGGGGACTTTATTCTTGGGTGAACTGGCTGTAACTGTATATTTGCATCTGGATGCAACTCTGTATCAGTACCTGTATTTGTATCTACCTATTAGTAGATGTGTACATAGTTAGAATAATACATGTATGTATGAAGTTCGAAGACTTAATCTGATAAAGTTTGAAAGCACAGGAAAGAAAAATTAGGGGTGGATAATTTTATAGGTTATAAATCTGAGGGAGGAATTTTTTTCTTTCCCTGCTGCCTTGCAAGAGAAACAGAGTTTTGAATAGGGAAGGGGGAAGGGAGGTAATTAGCCTTACAAAGGAATTAGCTCGCCAGACTGCATTTCTTGCAGAAGGAACATCAGAGAGGCTGGGGAGAGAGGAGGGGCTGGCTCTGTTCTGAGGGGAGAGGGGAGACAGCGGAGTTGGCACTCGGAAGGAGACAGGAGTCTGCGTGCAGGCATTTGGGGAAAGGGACTGGGATCTGGTTTTTGACTTGTTATCCTGGTCAGCTTGGACTGCTGGCTTTGACTTGCCTGGCTGTCCTGCTCCCTGGATCTGCTGTGTTTCATCGGAGAGTTTGCGTGCCCACGAGAGAGAAGGGAGGAGTTTTGAGACGCCGTCACCTAGGACAGAGGTGAGTCCTGTGGGAGTGGACTGCTTCCCTTCCCTTTTTCCTCCCACTGAGGGAAGGGTCTCCCATTTCCTTCTCGGCTCCTCCCGCAACCCGAGACCAACCCCCCAGACCCCTCTCCCAGCGTGGTGACCACCAGAGCCCAACAGCGACCCCTGCCGACCACAACAGGGTACTGCAGGCCCTGCACCTCCAGCAATTCAACAGCGCCCCCTGCAGGCCATGACAGGGTACTGCAGGTCCTACACCTTCAGCGACCCAACAGTGCTCCCTGCAGGCCATGATTAGGACTGTACTAAAGGACAGATAAGTATTCTTTCAGACCCTTTTTTTTCTGGGATTACTGTCTAGTTTTTTTGTGTTCTGTTACTGTTTTTGCCAACATACATATATCTTTTAATAAAGGTCTTTTAAATCTTTTAAGATTTATTAAATCTTTTAATAAATCTCTTCTGTTTTTTCCACACTTCCTCGATTAAAGTCCCCTTAATTTTTAATTTACAATTGCTGAGAGAGAGGAGTTTGGTCTATCTTATAACTCATCCTCTTTAGCAAACATTCCAGTCTCCTCAGACTTAGACAACGTGGGATCAGATACCAAGCTGGAATAGTCTGAACTTGTTCATAGATGCATAAAATCAAAATAAGTTCTCAGCTTTTAAAGTATTTGCTTGGCATTTATACTGGAATGAGCAAGATGAGAGTCTATTTTGAGGTGGGTTTTTTTCTTTAGAAAATAAAAAAGGAATTAGCAGCAAACTGACCACAGTGTAAAGGTATTTTATTTGCAGGAGGGTTTGGTGATGCAGTTATCTTTGCAAGACCTTAGCGTGTTTTCAGCCCTTGTGTGGCATTTGCAGGCAAACTTGAGAAGGAGATTTTTAAATCTCAGGTAGCATCTGAAAGTAATGGGGGTGGTAATTAATATCTTTAATTTAATTTATAAATTAACTTATCAGCTTTCATTAGTTATTCTGTTAATAATCCCAGGCAAGAAATTTGTCATCTGATGTGAAAAGGTAGATTAAGGGCTTCATGCCGCACTGGAATTATAGCAGTTGGTATATGAGGCTAATACTATGTATAATTTGCATCTGCTGCTCAGGGGATAAGTGATTATTTTATATATATTTTATATATATTTTTATATATTTAGCAGAAAACAAGAGCATTTCTTAAACATGAACGGTGTTACATTTCCTGCAAACTCTGCAGTATTATGACTCACTGAGCTATAAACATCTTGTTGCTGGCATGCCTGGTTTCGCATTACCACAGTGGTAAGCCCTGAAGAGTTGGATCCTGACAGCTCCCCTCTTCCTTGGGAGGGATTTTACTGCATGAGCGGCTAATTGAGGGTGATAATTTCAACACTAGGAGCTGGAAGGGATGGAGTGTGGATTAAGCTTTGCTTCATCAAAATTGAGCAACTTTGGTCTCTCCTCTCCCTGATGGGAAGGGAGGATATTGGTAGGGTTTGGAGATGGGTGTCTAAGGCATGAAAATGGGAAAACCCCCTCACAATATTTGCTTAAAACATTCGGAAAAGAGCAGGGTTGGACTGAAAACAGATGAGATGTAGCGTCCCCAGGCACTGGTCCGTTCAGGTCTATCACAATGAGGCTTTACAAATGCTAGGAACAACCACCAGGCAGGAAGAAGCCTTATCTTGTCCAGCTGTTATTTGTGATATCCCACAAATATCCAGGGGCTGAAATAAGGAATAAGGAGCCTTTCTGCATAGAGATAGCGTGACATGAGTGGGCTTGGGGCTTTTTTTTTTTAAATAGTGAATGTCGCAGTTGCATGCAACCCTATAAAAAAGGGTCCCCTCCCGTGCTGGCCACCTGCAAAACCTGTTGGCAGCCCAAAGCTCTCTCCTTATGCTGCTCGTCTGGGCAGA
This sequence comes from Pseudopipra pipra, assembly GCF_036250125.1. Taxonomy (NCBI): domain Eukaryota; kingdom Metazoa; phylum Chordata; class Aves; order Passeriformes; family Pipridae; genus Pseudopipra; species Pseudopipra pipra. The sequence goes on along the minus strand of NC_087580.1, from coordinate 57,923,558 downwards.
GCCTCCTTCAAGACTGATGGGCTGCAGGAAGCTCTTCATGAGGCTGAACAGAGAATATGTGATCGGTCGTGTACCAAAAGCACTTACCAAGCTGGTTTTGTTCAGCCCTTGTTGGCCTGAGTGGGAAACTCCTATATGGACCTGTGGTGGTTTGACCTTGGCTGGAAACAGGTGCCCACCTGAAATAAAGACGAGACAAAATAAAATAAAAATTTAGCTATGTTAGTGTGACTTTGCAAAATTGTAACTGCTTGAAAGAAGGTTGCTGCCCAAATGGTGGGCAATTAAGATAAAGCTAGCTTACGTAAACAAAAGGGACTGTCAGGGAAAGCAGGAAAGACTTTTAGCACATAGCATTGCAAGGGAGACAAGAGGGGTGGGGGGAACCTAAGTTGTTTGAAATGATAAAACTTTATGTAACTACTCTATAATAATAAGAATAGGAGTTAAGCAACCAAATGTCTATTTAGATGACAGACTTTGTAAAGAGTGTATATGATAGATAATTTTTGAAACTCGCTCCTTCCAAATGTATAAAAAGCTGTTGTGTTTCTTTTCTCAGTGGACATGCACGGGGGGGGGGGCGAAATCCCCCTGCATCTCCCCTGGCCATAATAAAAGTATGCTTTACATATTGTTTAAGGATTTCTTTGAATCACACCCAGCTGCTCTATCACTCCCCTCCTCAGCAGGACAGGAGGGAGCAAGTAAAATGGAAAAGAATCCATGAGTCAAGATAAAGGCAGTTTATTAAAGCAAAAGCAAAGGCTGCATGCAGAAGCAAAGGGAAACCAAAGGTTTATTCTCTACTATCCACCAGCAGATGATGTCCAGCCACTTCCTGGGAAGTAGGGCTTCAGCATATGCAGCAGTTGCTCTGGAAGACAAACACTAATAATGAATGTCCCCTCTCCTTTCTCTTAGCTTTTATTGCTGAGCAGACATCATATGGTATCGAATATCCCTTTGGTCATTTTGGGTCAGCTGACCTGGCTGTGTCCCCTCCCGAAGTCTTGCCCCACCCCCAGCCTACTGGTGAGGGGGCATGTTGGAGAGACAGCCTTGATGCTGTGGAACTGCTCAGCAGTAGCCAAAACACTGGTGTGTTATCAACACCTTTCTAGCTACCAACACAAGCCACAGCACTATGAAGGCTACTCTGGGGAAAATTAATTCTGTCTCAGCTTGATCCACCACAGAACCTGAGATAGTGGTTATATCATTTGTCAAGTGCAACTCTGGGAGAACCTGGAGATGGCATCAGACCTGGCCAGGGGCTGTAGACTGACCTACAGTGTCTGGCATTTTGATCACTGGTGCATTAATCTGGCCTAAGTGGGAAATGATAGTCTATGTGAATCCAGGTGGGCATGAGGCAGCTGGGGACTGGGGGGATGTGGGGAGATGGATCCCCTCAGCCTTCCATTGCTGAAGGGCAACCCGCAGCCCAGGGAGTGAAAAGGATTTGGGGGTTGTTATGGTTACAAAAGCCAGGGGGTGGAGCTTTAGTGATGAATAGTCATACCATCGCATTATCACGGGAGGCATGGGCTTGACAGGAAAAAAACAAGGACCAGAAGAGAAAGGATAGCCACTCTTTTCCCCTGGCACTGGAGAGAGACGCAGCTACTTTCTCAAGCCTAGTTGCAGGTAGCAGTTGCTACCAGGGCTGCCACTGCCTGGACTTTGAGAGAGCTTGCCAGCAACAGCCCCTGCGAGTCCCAACTGCTGCCACTTTTTTTTCTGTTGCTGAAGTTGCGGAGTCTGCTGCCCAAGCTGGGGCAAGCTTGTGAGTGGCAACTGTTGTTACTGCCTCTTGCTGTTTCTCCACCCCCCCGCCAAGAGAGACTACTGCTGTAGCTCTGTAGCTGTTCTGGGAGCCACTGCCATCCCCGCTGGTTACTTTTGCCAGTTGCTTGTTCCTCACTGAGGAGAGGGAGAGAGAGGGAGAGCCTGCACTCTACTGCTGCTGCCTGCCATCTTCCTGCCAAGAATCGTTTGCTACATTGTGTTTTCTTTAGGCTTTTTTCCAACCGCATGGTCCAGAGAGGAGGGGGAAGCTTCTCAGCCATTTTGTCTTTGAGGAAACCATGTGGCAGCCACTATTTTGGTTTTTTTGCCCTAGGGGTGGAGGGACAAGGAAATGATTTCTGCCTTTGTTGACTGAAACCCTTTTCCTTTGTATCTTTGTAGTTATTGCTATTTCCTATAGTAAATTGTTATTTTTTACTTATATCTTTTTGTATTGTCCCTTCATTATTGGAGGGGGGCAGAGAGAGGTTAAAACAAAAGGGGACTGACTTGTTTGTAGTCTCAGTCCTCCGGTAACTGTCCAAAGCCATCACAGGGGTGCTGGTTGACAGCAGCTGAATATGAGCCAGTAGTGTGCCCAGATGGCCAAGAAGGCCAATGGCATCCTGGCTTGTATCACCAATAGTATGGCCAGCAGGGCCAGGGAAGTGATTGTCCCTCTGTATTCAGCACTGGTGAGGCCACACCTTGAGTTGTGTGTTCAGTTTGGGGTCCCTCACGACAAGAAAGATATTGAGATGCTGGGGCATGTCCAGAAAAGGGCAATGGAGCTGGGAAAGGGTTGGGAGCACAAGTCTGATGAGGAGCATCTGAGGGAGCTGGGGTTGTTACGCCCAGAGAAAAGGAGACTCACGAGGGACCTTCTCACTCTTTATAACTTTATAACCTGAAAGGATGTTGTAGCCACATGGGGGTTGGTCTCTTCTCCCAAGTAACAAGTGACAGGACCAGAGGAAATGGCCTCAAGTTGTGCCAGTTGTTTTCATTGTGATCTTTAATTGCAAAGTGAGTAGCCAACAGCCACACCTTGCTTAGGGGGCATAAATTAATCTTAGCAGCTTGGCAGATACTGCTTCCTTCTTTTGCTCCAGTGATTTTAACTTTTTGCCATCTGGGTTGTAATCCCAGCTTCTCGGCTTTTTGCTGCATCAATATTAGATGTTGTGCTCCTGTATACATTAAAAATTTTATTAATTGCTGACAAGAATCAACTGGAATCCCAATGAATGTGCCATTATTATGTATATATTGATAGGAATACACTTACTGGAATTTAATTTCACCTGGCTTATTGCCGTAATGCTTTTGTGAGTCAACCACTTGAATTAGATTGAATTGAATTGTTTTTCGCTGTCCACCCCGAGGTTTTTTAGTGGATTCAGTTTCATGCACAAAGGAATTTGAGGGAGGTAAAGAATAATTTTCCCTTAGTTCATTATCATGTCAGGGGATTCAGGAGTCTGTATAAACATCATTTCAACTTTAGAGTCTCCTGGTTTCTTGCTCTCATCAGACTTAGAATTAGGGTTCTCTGTGGTTTCATCATGATCATAATCATAGCAAATATCCCTGTTCCAAGTCTTGATGTCAGGATAAGACAGCGATTTATGAAGCTACTTTGATCGAAGAGGGAAGCTGTTTTTCTAGCAGCAGTTTCGTTTCATGGTCCGTGGCAGCAAACAAGGTTTTAAAATGGCCCACCTCAGCTCTAAGCAGCTCATTTTCAGACAAGTTTATCAACTCGTGTTACAATCTGCTAAAATGTTGCAGAAAGAACTTCAGATTCAAATATTCCCTTGAGCAAAATTAAAACTCATACAAGTTATCTGTTGATACCAAAACTGATTTTATTAATTGCTAAGAGATGCAAAGCGAAAGCGGAAAAAATAAGAAAAGGTTGGAAAATGCTAAGATTACATCTAGAAGCAGAGAAAAGATACCATCAAAACTAACTTTCCACCGAGCTGGTGTGGGGGGGGGAGAAGCAGTTTCTGCTGCGGGGGGGGGGGGAGGTGTCTTAACAGCTTTAGTTTTCTGGAATACAGCCAGGATGGGTGGTTTTGCAGCTCATGCCAAGCTGTGTCCCAGGCCGTGCAGGGTCCCTTTCAGCCGCACATTTTGGCCCTCAGAAATATGGTAAGGGTAGAAGGATAAGATATAACTCACACATGTGGCATGGTGGGTCTCAGTTCTCTCCAGGCCGGCAGAGTTCCAGTCTCCGGTGGCAGGCAGGAAGCATGCGGTGGCAGAGAAAAGGTGAGGGGGAGGTGGGGAGAGATTGTTGGCTACAGTGATCAGTTCTCTCTCCCTTTGCTCTCCCCTAATTTTCCCAAATTTTTCCTCAACTTTTACAGTGTTGAAAGGAGGTTGACTGTGGTTCCTTGGCATGTAGCCCTATTCAGATGTTCGAAGACATATGATAACCATAAACAATAGCAGGATCTTTTGGCAGGAAAACTCCAGCAAGAAGCTCTGGTGAGAACTTCTGGCAGAAAGCTGACAGAGAATTTTTAGTAGGAAGCTTTGACAGGCAGAAACAATGGCGAAACATTATTTTCGGCATTTCTATGTTATCTATGTGTTACAACAAGTCCTAGCAGGAAACCAGCTCCAGTGTGGGCCACGGCAGATCTCGATGATCAGTACGGTATCTACATTTGATACCATATTGATGGAAGCCTATTCCATCTAAGGCAACTGAAGGCCCATACTAAGACCTTAAACAGTCTTGTCCAGGAGCTGCTTTATGCTGATGACGCCTCCCTTGTCACCCACACAGAAGCAGCTCTGCAGCGTTTAACATCCTGCTTTGCAGATGCTGCTGAGCTCTTTGGGTAGGAATGATGCCAATATTTTGCCCCCAAAAAGGTACGAACAGAAAAACTGCTTAGAGACAAAGTTTGTAGCCGTAAGCAGCAAGGTATGTTTATTTAGGCAATGTTGGAGAGCAGCCGGCTCGTGCTGGACAAACTGCTCTGCCTCTTCAGCAAAAAGACATCATTATATACCATTTTTAGAGGTGATTGCAAAATTTTCACATACATATTCATATAATTGCAACATCTAATTATAATATTCATAATAGGCGGAGTTTGGGCGGAGTCTGGGGTGGAGTCATCCTTTTGGGGTGATATTTGGTGGTCGTTCCAGTTTCTTCATCCTCAGGGGGTCGTATTTTACTCCTCTTCCTCAACTGAACTTTTCAACTTTCTTGGTTTTTGCTGACTCCATGGTGAATTTTGCAAGACTCTTGGACTCAAGCCCCCAGTTCGCCCCTTATCTTACTTAAGTGTGTGTGCATTCTTCCAGTTTACAGTACCACCTAATCTCTAGGTTCTGGCAGTACATCCTAGCTAAGTATTGGCAAATTCTTTGTGCTCTCGCTTGTACCTATATTCTGACTTATACCTATATTCTGAATTTAACTCTCTACCTGCTTTCTAGGTCTTGTCTGGCTTCATTTCTCCCCTTTTCTAAAACTTACAAATTCTTTTCGTCATATTCTAGGTTTGAGGGTGTTGATAAGCTTGTATCATTGCCCAGATTACTTGTGTCCTTTTCATTATGGAATTTAGTTTACACTACAGGCACACATTCAGAAGGGTTAGTAGGAACATTGTTATTGATATTATTAAGATTGGGTGTATCAAGTAGTTAAAAACTTGGTTTGATGTTGGGAAATACCCTGTAAAGGCATCCCACCAGTGGTGTTTCCCTACTTGTTCAATTTTGGTTAAGATATTCTTTATCCTTGTTGACTCATGTTCTACTTGCCACTGCATGCGTTGTGTGGTCCTGTTTACTTCTAGGACTAGCTTCTCTAAGTCAGGATGTGTGAGCATTGCTTTGAGAAGGTTAGTATCCATGCCTATCTGTAGTCTTGGTATATCATGATATAAAGTATATTCTGCGTCAATTAGTTGTTGAGTAGTTACAGGAGCTGTGTAGTTAAAGTCGCAGCCTATAATCCTAGTAAATTTACATATCCAAAAGTTATTATTATTGGTTATTTCATTACAATTATCTATGGTGATGTCACTACAAACAGTTCTTATACATGCACATCCATTACCTACATAAAATACTTGAGATTGTGCTTTACTGTGAGGAAGAATTTCAAAATACATACACTATTGTCAGCATCTAAGCATAAGTCTTCTGCTTCTACTATAGCATTTTCGCAGATATATCCTAACTGTCCTTTAGGGATACATGCTTCTGTGCTAACTGATTGCCACTTATTTTTAGCATTATCATAACTAGCCCAAACATAATGATCCACAGGTCTAACAACAATATTTTTGATGTATAGCTCCTAAAGTTAAGACAGGAAAGATGACTTTCACCTCTGCAGCACTAATAGTGACAACATAGGCTTCAATGTGCTCGTAGTGTGGATTGTAAGTAAAATTCACTAACTGCCGCCAAGCTTGGTGGTCTTTCTCTAATTGACTGGTAGAACTATTCCTTAGTATCATTTCTCTTATTTCTTGAGGTAGTGTACCTGATGTTCCTTCTCTCAAGATTCCTGCTGCTACTGATTGTACCCACTCTTGTGTCTGGATGCACTGGATAGCAAGTCCCATTTCTTTGCTAATATTCTCAGTGTAATCTACAATTTTAAGGAAATCTTCAGCAGTGTGATTAGCTACTAAGGTTAGTAGTTTGACTGCCTGTGACTGGGTTTCTGCCATGGTAAGCATAGATGTACTCAAGGGAAATTTAGGTTTTCCCAGATTAGAAGTGATAGTACTTAATTTATTTATTAGTACTTCTTGATCTATGGTATTTAATATGCCTAATCCAGTGCTGACCCACCCAGTCACATCTCTTTGTGTTCACTTGGAGTGTGATCTAGTTGCTAGCCATGAGTTCCAGCCCCTAAGGCTTTGCTGTATATAGGGCTGACAATCTTTTTGCAGGTGTGTGATGTCTGTTTGGATGTTTATTTGGACTTTCTTTAATGAATATGTAGGGTCTATCAGTAATTTTAATTCATTTGATTGTCTTATCACTTGTGGCACTACAAAGGTCAAATTGTGTATCCCTTTACAGCTTAGTGATGGAGTGGTGGGAGTGTTAGTGGTATCCACAGGTGGGTCTGTGATAACTTCAAAGGTAGGTTTAATATCGATTTTCCAGATTCTGGCAATATTTCTACTCTCTCGATTACAGGAAACTGTTACTGGTTGGTTCAATAAAATCCTAATCTCGCATTGTGGCTTTGGCTTTTTTTCTTCTTTTCCCTTATACCACTGACAGAAAATTGGTCCTTTTCTTATAATCCAAGCAGTATGAGCTTCACTTGTTGCACGACTGTATGTAATCGAGAAGTTTTGTTTGGATTCAATAGTTAATGTAACTCTATCTACCGTTTCGGCTGGGTATGTGATTTCACCTATTTGTTCTTCTGGGGTATCTACTCCTCGGCATCCTACTTGAACATTATCTCCTCTTTGCCCTAATAGAATATCACTTCTTTTTCACTGCCTTATTGTGTATGGTTTGCCATTGAACATAACATAAACGGCATATGGTGAGTGTTCGTATAGGGCAGGTGTATAAGCATTAGACCAGGGCCATTCCAGGACAGGGTTTCAGGGCAGAGTAACATTTATCGCAAGTCCAATAGTACTTATCGAGAGTCCAATGGTCAGCACTGCAAAGATGAGAGAGAGATCTGGATTCATTGTGTCGGGTCTTCTTGCTTGTCCTCTGGAGCTTTCTTAACTCGAGAGTAGTGAATCCATGTAGGTCGTTCCTTTATCCAAACCACCGTGAAGGTGGTTAGCAGCACTTGGAAAGGTCCCTCCCACTTTTCTTGTAGGGGTTTTCCTAAAAGATTCTTAACATACACCCAATGACCGGGGTTAAACTGATGCAGTTTACAATCAGGTTGTTTGGGTTGGTGTTCTACTACTACAGCAGCATTTTTATCAAAATGTTTTCCTACAGCAATTACATAATCATATATATACTGATTACCTATCTGATCTACAGCATCGCTATTTAAAACTTGCATAGCGTAAGGTCGTCCATACAGAATTTCAAATGGGCTTAGTTTTTCTTTTGATCGAGGTTTAACTCTCAACCTGATCAGAGCAATAGGCAAAGCTTGATACCATTGTAAATTAGTCTCCTGACATATTTTAGCAATTTGTTGTTTGATAAGATGATTCATCTTTTCTACCTGCCCACTGGCCTGCGGCCTGTACGGCATGTGCAATTGCCATTTGATTTGCAATGCTTTGCTTATTGCTCTCACAATTTTTGCACAAAATTGTGAAACTCTGTCTGAAGACATACTTCTTGGTACCCCAAACCGTGGTATGATTTCGTTTAACAAAACTTTAGTTACTTCTCTCTCTTTTTTTGTCCTGCAGGGGAATGCTTCAGGCCATCCAGAAAATGTGTCAGTCAACACTAATAAATATCGATACCCCCCTTTTCTTGGAAGTTCAGAAAAATCAATTTGCCATACTTCACCTGGGAATTTGCCTCAGTTTATTGTTCCTTGATGTATTTTGGTTCCTGTATTTGGGTTGTTCTTCAAGCATTGTTCACATAGGGATGTGACTTGCTTTATTGTGGTGAACAATTTTGGTCCCACTATTCTGGCCTGTAAATACTGATAAAGTGGATCTACCCTCCAATGGGTCTTTTCATGTTCTGTTTTTACAAATTGCTACATTAATTTTCCTGGTATTATTAGTTGTCCCATTTCTAACTGTCCCCATCCATTGTCTAGCAATTTGTCTTTGTTCTTTTGAATCTACCTATGATCTGATTCCTGATAGTTTGGTTGAAAGTTAGTATCTAGCTCTCCTGGTACTAAGGCTACTATGGTAACTTCTTCAGTTTTTGCAGCAGCTAATTTAGCTTCTGCGTCAGCTTTCTTATTTCCTATTTCTGGAACAGTGTTACTTTTCAGGTGTCCTTTGCAATGCATTATGGCCACTTGTACTGGGAGTTGGACTGTTTCTAACAATGGTAGAATTTCCTCTGCATGTTTGATGGTTTTCCCTTGGGTAGTTAGCAGTTCTTTTTCTTTCCAAATTGTTTCATGAGCATGTACAACGGAGAAGGCATATTTAGAATTTGCATGCCTTCTACCAGTTCGAGAGCTCGGGTAAGAGCTATCAGTTCTGCCTTCTGGGCTGAAGTTCCTGCAGGTAAAGGATTTGATTCGATTACCTCTTCCATTGTGGTCACTGCATAACTTGCCATCTTTACTCCCTGTTTCACGAAGTTGCTGCTGTCGGAGAACCGGTTGTCTGCATCTTCAAGAGGTTCTTCTTTGAGATCCGGGCGGCCGGAGTAGACAGCTTCCATGGTTTCTAGGCAGTCGTGCTCGAGTGGTTCTGTTGGCATTCTTCCTTCTAGAAATGAGGCTGGATTCACAATGTTAGTGACTTGAATGGTTACATCATCTGATTCGGCTAATATTGCTTGGTACTTTAGGAATCTGGAAGGTGACAACCAATGGCCTCCTTTTTGCTCGAGTACTGCGGATACAGTATGGGATGCTAACACAGTCATTTTCTGGCCCAATGTGAGTTTTCTGGCCTCTTCTATATTTATGATGATGCCTTAAGCCCCTAATGGTTTTTTTTTATTTTTCTAATATTTGTAAGACTTGTAAGTTTTATAAGTAAGTTTTAAAAGCAGCAACCTTCCCCCCCCTTGTCCCTTATTCCTTTCCCTTTCTCCAGCACCCTCGTTTATACATTTCCTAACCCTCTTACCCCATTCTATTCTCCCCATATCAATCCTGCTTCTGAATACAGCAGAAGTGTTTAGTCTTTTGTCAAGGCAAGGCCTAGACAGTTGACAGAACAGCATATCAGGGCCTAAACCACAGAATACGGTCAAGAATTAGGTAACTATGTACCCTTTGTGCTCTGAAGATGGTGAAGATGATGAAGTAAAAGCCCCCAGACTCATTTCAAGGGGGTGGACCCAGGGCGGTCCAGAGGAAAGGTCGCAGGGTGGGCACATCTGGGATTGGATAGATGGTATTATAAAATGTAACCTCTCAAGTACGGTCTGCGTGCGTCGTATAACATCTTGACCTTGGCAAAATAAACCCTTTCTTATCTCACCCCTAATTAACTGCTCCGGAGATTTTTTTTCAGCACCAAAATACAGCGGCAACAGTGATGACTGTGGCCACTGTTCTCAGACAGCTGGGCCATCCTTTGCTTACTTCATCCAACTGTTTGGACAAATAGGTCACGGCTCTTTTGTGTTGTCCCAGCTGTTGTGCCAAGACTCCTAAAGCCATTCCTTGCCGTTCATGAAAGAACAGCCAAAATGGTTTTGTTACATCCGGCAGGTCTAACGCTGGGGCCTTCATGAGTTCTTGTTTCAGTCTCTTAAAAGCTCCTTCAGCTTCGGGAGTCCATACTAGGATACTCTTAGCGTCCTTTAGCAAATTATACAGTGGCTTAGCGAGTATCCTGTATTGATAGATCCATAAGTGGCACTAACCTGTCTTTCCCAGGAAGGCTCATAAGTCTCTCACTGTCTCCTGTCTGGGCATCTGGCAGATGGCTTCTTTTCTTGCTGTTCCTAGGGATTGTTGTCCTCTAGAAATCTCATATCCCAGGTACACCACTTTTTCTTGCACCAGCTGCACTTTCTGTTGAGAGACTTGATACCCACTTAAACCCAGGAAATTCAACAGAGAAATAGTCCAGTTAACATATTCTTCTTCTGTTTCAGTTGCTATTAGTAGATCATCTACGTATTGTAGAAGAGTACCATCTCCCTGTGGCCTTTTCCATTGTTCTAATTCTTTGGCTAATTGATTTCCAAAAATTGTTGAACTGTTTTTATAGCCCTGGGGTAACACTGTCCAGGTTAATTGAGTCTTTCTCCCTTTGCTAACAGATTCCCATTCAAAGGCAAAAACCTTTTGGCTTTTCGGGGCTAAGGGAAGGCAGAAGAATGCATCTTTTAGATCTACCACTGTGAACCAAATTAAATTGTCTTTTAATTTAGTTAGGAGTGTATAAGGGTTGGCTACCACTGGATGTAGTGGCTTTGTTATTGCATTTATGGCCCTTAAATCCTGAACTAGCCTGTAAGTTCCATTTGGTTTCTTAACTGGCAAGATTGGTGTGTTATAGTCTGATTCACACTCTATTAATAACCCTAATTCTAAAAATTTTTCAGTTATTGGTTCGATTCCTTTTCTATCCTCTAGCCTCAGTGGGTATTGTTTCCTTACTACTGGCCTTGCTCCAGGTATAAGTTCAATAAGGGTAGGCGTTGCCTGTTTTGATTTTCCAGGTGCGTCAGTGGCCCATACTAACGGGTATGCTTCACTCATAATTCGCTCGATATTGTGGCTATCAGGTTTTGGTTCTATACAGCTGATCATGAAGCTTAAAGTTGCAATCAGTTTTTCTTCGTTTACCTGGAATTCAAACTTGTCTTGGTTAAATTTTATGGTTGCTCCCAAATTTTCTAATAAATCTCTACCTAGTAGAGGCTTTGGTGAATTTGGTAAGTACAAAAATTGATGGATTCCCATTTGTTTTCCAATTTTGTATTTGGTAGGTTTTAGAAAATTAACTTTTTCTGGTTGGCCTGTTGCTCCAACAACTTGTATGAACTCATCACTCCTCGGTACTAGTTCCTGATTCAAAACCGAAAATATAACTCCCGTGTCAATCAAAAGTCTAGTTTCTTTTTACCTTCCCCTAGCTCCATTTTAACCAGTGGGTCTGCTAGGGAATGACTCACCGGTAGCCTTCAGTCACTACCTTGATGTGCAATGGTAGTGTCTGCAAATCCTTCTTTTCGTTGAGGGCAGTCTCGCTTCCAGTGGCCTATTTGTAAACAGTTAGAACATTGATTCGGCCCTATTCTGGTTGACTGGGGTTTGAATCCTCCCCTACCTCTGACAGGGTAGCCACGACCCCTACCCCTGGTATTTGCTTCTGGGAGTCTTGTGTTCTGGGCTGCTACTGCTACTGCTACCACCCTAGCAAGCCTCTTGTCTTCTTTCTTCTTTTCTTCCTTTTCTCTATTGTTGTATACCTTCCAAGCTTCATTCATTAATGTCTCTAAATCTCTCTTCACTGGGTGCTCAAGTTTTTGCAGCTTTTTCCTAATGTCTGTCCCATTACTAATCCCAGTAGTTGTTGTCTGCCTTGTTCTGACGCTGGGTCTAAAGGGGTATACTGTCTCATAGCTGTTCTAAGTCTGTCTAAAAATTCTGAGGGGGATTCATCCTTTCCTTGCCTAACCTCGTACAGGGTTGCCCAGTTAATGGCGTTAGGTGTTGCATTTCATAGGTCTAGTGCTATTAATTTCCTGTATCGCTCTAGCCACTTATAGTGAATTGGGTTGTTCGAGTCCCAGTTTGGATTGGTACGTGGGAATACAGAGTCTAGGTCCCCGATTATTGCATTAGCATGTGTCCTTCCTGTTTTTATCACAAGCTCTCTTTCTGTTTCAGTCAATTCTGATAACATGACGTCTATATCGTCCCAATCTAAATCCAGGTTCTTTACCATTAGCTCAAATCTCTTAGCAACCCCCTCTGGATTTTTCCTAAAATTCCTTGCTTCCTCTCTCCAACTGTTCAAATCACTAGTTGTGAATGGTACCTTTATCCATCCTTGTTCTCCCTGAATGGGCATTATTCGACGGAGGGGGGCTATTGTGGCGACTCTGGTGGGAGCTTCTTCGGCCTCAGCTCTCGCTTCCTCTTCTTCTTGGGCCCTAGCTTTTCGTGCCATGGACCTAGTGTAGTGTGAATGACTAATCTCTTCCTTTGGATCTTCCTCCACCTGGGTCTCAGTGTTTGTTCTGTTCTTTCTTTTCTCTTTCCCCGTTCCTGCTCCTCCTCTTCTTCTATTCTTTGTGTGTTGTTCTTGTCGTCTATCTGCACCACTATTTTTAATTTTTGTGGTCCATTGTCTTTTGTTATATGAATCACTGCATTACCTTCTTCTTCTTCCTCACTGCACCTTGCTTTGGGGGAGCTACTTTTTCCCCATCACCCTCTGATCTTGGCGTCTCATAGCCCTCTGCTTCTCGTAGGTTACTTCCTGTTCTATAGCTTCTTGATTCGTTCTTTGGTGTGCTGATATCCCTATTTCTGCTGCTCCTTGGTCTGGGTGGGCTATCTCCTTCACTGTCACTTTCTAGTCTTGGTAGGCTATCTTCCTCCCGGTGACTTTCTGGTCCTCTAGGGCTGCTTGACTCTTGTAGTCTGCTTCTCCCTTGTGGGCTTTCTATTCCTCGTCGGCTACTTCCTTCTCCACTGCTTTCCAACCTCCGTGGACTGTATTCTGTTATGTCCCCATCTAGTTCCCGTGAAAGTTCCTTCACCCAGCTAAATTCTCTTGCACTAGTTTCTCTTTCGTTATTTTCTCTTTCTGTCTCTCCTAATTTTGGTAATGGTACCCCATGCCCTGGTGCATAAGGTTGGTATTCCCACAAACTTATTTCACTTTCTTTCCCGCTGTCTTTTCTTTTTAACTTAAGGCACTGTTGCCCAATACTACAGGAATCTCAACAGTGCTCCTTTGGTCTGAGATTTTTCTTATCTTTTTCCAAGACCAGGACCAAAGGATCTTGAGGTGCGTTATTTACTCCACATTCTTTCTGCCATTCAGGTTTATTTCTTAGTGTGAAATACATCTCGCAATACAAAACTTCATCCCACTTTTCCAAGCGACGGAGGAACAGCATAAGCTGTAAAATAGTGTTATAGTTTAGGGTGCGTTCGGGTGGCCACTTTTCGTCATCATCTAACTTGTACAAGGGCCACCACTGGGTGCAATATCTTATATGTGTCTTTTTACTTATATTTCCCCCTGGGGCTCCTCCTAGATCTTTCCAGTGCTTCAATATACATCCTAAGGGGGGTTTCATATTTATGTCTTTACTCTGTTGGCTTCCCATTATTACAGGAGTTAATATGTATTTGCTCGGACCAGATGTTGGGAACAATTGGGGTGTTTACCAGGCAAACCTATAGGGTGTCTTACCAGATTTTTTCACTATTCTAGCATCAGTAATATACCAGTCAACCCAGGGATTGTGTTCCCAAACTGGTGTCCACTCAAGAAGATCTTCTACTACTAGAGGGTCGTATTCTAACTGTCCACTTTCTTGTTCCAGTTTGTCTATAAATCCCCTTATGTGATACTCTCTTAAGTCAAACAATTCTTGCCTCTGAATTTGTGCTTCTAAGTTTAATCGAGCTAGGCTCCCACTAATGTGCTCTAATTGAGTAGCTTTCAGTATGTCAGTGAATTGTATCTTAAACTGAAATACTTTCCTTATCCTATTCCACCGCCTCAGAACGTTTCTTATTCTATTCCACAGTCTCAGGCACACAATGTCCATACTCTTTGCCTGTCTCTGACCGATCTCCTCGCGGAGGGACGGAACTGCAGATCTAGGCTCCGCAATCGCTTCGCACCGATGTTGCATCTCAGACACACACAGTCATACTTGCATACTTTAAATAAAAACTTTCCTACCTTCCCGTTTTATTTAGGTACTCTGCGTTACCAAATTGGGCCACGAGATGGCACTGAAGACCGTGAAATACAGGTTTGTTACTGACTGGGTTACCAAGATGTCACTGTGAACTGTAAAATATACCTTTTTACAGAAAATGTAGCCAAGAGGTTATATATACTTGTCTATGAGTGTATCGACAGTAAAATCTTATCCATGTAGTTTCTGCTAAATCCTGATTTGACCAACAGCGTATGCAGTAGAAACTGAGAGACCAATCTAGAACTATTTCTTGTGTCCCTCTTGGACCTAAAATATATTTCCCACAATTATTACAAAAAGCTCTCACATATAATGAACAATAACAAAAAGGACAGATTTTAATCCTAAGGTGTCGGTGTGCTAATAAACTCCTGTCTATCTGTACAGGATTGCAATCACTTCCCATGTAAAGCTTTGAACCATTTCATAAAATATGCCTTTACAAAGTGCTCTTTTGATACACAAAACTCTCTTCCAAACGGTCTAACACACAGGAGGCAAAAAACTAACAATCAATATATCACAAATAATAGAACTCTTCATTGTACTTCTTCTAAACTTCTGTTAAATGTTAGCATGAGCAATAGCAGTTGGAAACACAGCAGCAGCACCTTATCTCTAACTACAGCATTCCAGAGATTCTTTAGCAGGACCAGAGGCTTCTCTGGGTCCTAGAGCCTCTTTTCTCAAGAAAATTAAAAGAGAACACTCTCAGTGTTTAAAATAATGCAAGCAAAAATTAAAGCAAAATGAGACAAGTTCTAAACATAAAAGACAAACATGACAACGTTGCCCCTGGGACTCGAACCCAGATTGCAGGACTCAAACCTGCTACTCCTAATATCTGGGACTCGAACCCAGCTTTTAGGGTTAATGCCGAGGCGTCCCTCTGGCCCCTTTTTTTCCAGGTGACAGCGTCCTGTCCCCTTCAAACAATAAAGCGGTTTTCCTTATAAGCTACAATACAAAAGTATACATACCTCGTAATTTGGAGGAGGAGGTTCGTCCGCCGGGATGTGGAGCCAAGGGGTCCGGGAGTGTCTGTCAGCAAAATTCTGTCAGAGGGGCCCCGAGAACATCCCTGGGCCCCCTGGATGGGCGCCCTGGGGAGTCTAACTCTCCTGCCTACCGGCTCACCAAAAATGATGCCAATATTTTGCCCCCAAAAAGGCACAAACAGAAAAACTGCTTAGAGACAAAGTTTGTAACCGTAAGCAGCAAGGTATGTTTATTTAGGCAATGTTGGAGAGCAGCCAGCTCATGCTGGACAAACTGCTCTGCCTCTTCAGCAAAAAGACATCATTATATACCATTTTTAGAGGTGATTGCAAAATTTTCACATACATATTCATATAATTGCAACATCTAATTATAATATTCATAATAGGCGGAGTTTGGGCAGAGTCTGGGGTGGAGTCATCCTTTTGGGGTGATATTTGGTGGTCGTTCCAGTTTCTTCATCCTCAGGGGGTCGTATTTTACTCCTCTTCCTCAACTGAACTTTTCAACTTTCTTGGTTTTTGCTGACTCCATGGTGAATTTTGCAAGACTCTTGGACTCAAGCCCCCAGTTCGCCCCTTATCTTACTTAAGTGTGTGTGCATTCTTCCAGTGTACGGTACCACCTAATCTCTAGGTTCTGGCAGTACATCCTAGCTAAGTATTGGCAAATTCCTTGTGCTCTCGCTTGTACCTATATTCTGACTTATACCTATATTCTGAATTTAACTCTCTACCTGCTTTCTAGGTCTTGTCTGACTTCAGGAAGTCAGTCTAAAGAAGACAGAAGTTCTCTATTAACCAGCACCTCAGGAAGTCTTCCATCACCCCCATATCACCATTGGCGAATCAGAGTTTAAATCAGTTCAGCAGTTTAATTACCTAGGTAGCCTCATCTCCTCGGATGGTAAGATTGACGGAGAGACAGACAATAGGTTAGCAAAGGCATATAGTACCTTCGGAAAGTTTCATAAAAGAGTTTGGCAAAATAAACACTTGAAGAAAAGTACAAAAATCAGTGTTTACAGAGCCATATGCTGTCTACTCTCTTATACGGATCTGAATCGTGGGTCATCTACCGCCACCACCTGCATGTCCTAGAACGCTTCCATCAACGCTGTCTCCGCACAATCCTAAACATCCACTGGTCAAATTATGTGACCAATACATCTGTTCTTGAACAAGCAGCAGTCATGAGTATTGAGGCCATGATAATGAGAACACACCTGCGTTGGGCAGACCAAGTCTCAAGGATGAAAGATCACCACCTCCCTAAGATCTTGCTTTATGGTGAACTTGCCACCGGCTGCTGCAAGAGAGGAACCCTGAAGAGGAGATACGAGGACTCCCTGAAACAACATCTCAACCCTGGCCATATTGATCAACATAACTGGTCTACTCTGGCCTCCAATCGGGAGACCTGGAGACACACCATCTATAACGTTGCTGATGCTTTTGAGAAAGCACGCAGGATCACCCTTGAGGAGAAAAGACAACGCAGAAAGGATCGTGCCTTGCAGAATTTGCCACCTAAGGAGTCTTTCTGTTGTGCCTTTTGCAACTGGACATGTCTATCTCATATTGTACTTTTTAGCCACCAACGCGCTTGCAAAAAACGTGGGTAGAGCCCTTCCCAAATCTTCATTTGCGAAGCCTAGCCATGTACTTAATACCCCACTTGCTGTGCCAATTTTAATGTCACATGAAAGGGGGGGTTACCTGACCCTTAGAGAGGGGAGATTTTCTTGACTCTTAGTGATTTATTTGTGTCAGTGCCCCAGGGAAGCCAAAACCCTTATATCCGACCAGTCTGTCAGCAATCCATAAGGGGGACCCTTCACTGAACAGATTCACAAGATCAGAGGGTAATTCGACTGCCCTTCTCAGCAGGGCTAAACCAACAGAATGGAGACCCCTCAAAGGGCCTTCCCAATGTGTTATCCGCTGCCAGCAACTGCCAGCACCTGTGGACTCACTCTAACAGTTTACGGAATAACAGTTTTTATTAATACAAATTATGACAGGTTAACAAGGTTTGAGGGTCGCTGGTGATAGTGTCTGACTGCAAAAACATGTTTAAAGCAATCTACTGTAATACAAAGTAAGCACAAACACAAGCTCTAATCCTAAAAGCAGCATTTAGTGCGCATAGAAAATATTTCTTACCCAATAGGCATCTCAAAAGGGGGGGTGGAAGATAGGTTCAGCCCATCAACTGATCCCATCAGTTTGGTAGAGTCTTCCTCAATTTTCCCCCATCCCCAACTTTTATACTATTTCTTTATGTTTGGGTGGAGCTTGAGTGGCTTTAGTCATAAAAACCTTTTATTTCTGATTGGTGTATAGTTCTCTTGCCGTACCTAATGGGAGGGGAGGTAGCTGTGGCTTGGCACCTGTAGTGGTTTTAGCTTAGGCCTTCCTGGTAACCAGGTCGAAACTAGGGAAGTGGTCATGTCCCAGTATTCCATCCTGTTTTTTACATAAGTAAGAGTATAAATAAGAAGGAGAGAGGAGGGGTCCTTTGGTTTGTTTTTTTTCCCTTCTCTCTCCTTTACCCAATGGGGGGGGGGAAATTTTCAGTGCAGTTTGGGGACTTGGCGGGGAGCCAACTCCAAATGGGTACAACACCTGAGGAGAGGGTTTGACATGGTTGTGGGCTCAGCAGCAGAACACCTTGATCCATCTCCCTTGGCTGACAGGTACTGTACGGTCTCATGAACTTCCAACTACCACAGTGTTCCCCCTTTCTGCCAGGATTTCAATGGAGGGGGGTCACATAATCTCCACTTTCCTCCACGCTCAGTTCCATCCCTCTGAGCAGATGCTTATTGTTGTATGGGTAGCATGTCGACCGTGTTCCATCCAGGGAGTAGCAGCTGCATTTTACCCTAGAATTCTTAGTCTACTCTAAATTTTAACCCTAGTCATCATCCCACACCATTCCTAGATGTGTAGACATGGCACTTGGGTACATGGTTTATGGTGGACTTGGCAGTGCTGGGTTAATGGTTGGACTCGATGTTTTCAGAAGTGTTTTCCAACCTCAATGATTCTATGGTTCTGTACCTTCTGGCTGGAAGTTAGTCACTGCATGTACCAAGAGGAAGGTCCCTCCTCCTCAGAATTAGACAGGTAGGACCGGCACCTTCTAAAACAGGTATGAGGCTCTGGAACTAAAAGGCCAGACAACTGATGAGGTGGGCAAAGGTCCTTCTGGGGTAGTGGGGCCTCCTAAAACAACACCACCTGTACCCTGCATCAAGACCTCCCCTGTCGAGAGGAAAAGAAGGGTAGTTGTAATAGGACACTTCCTTCTAAGGGGAACAGAGGGCCTGATATGCAGACCCAACCCAACTCACAGGGAAGTCTGCTGTCTCCCAGGGGCTTGGGTAAGGGACAAGACTGGAAAACTCTCCAGTCTATTAAGGCCCTCTGATTACTATCCACTATTGGTTGTTCAAACTGGCAATGATGAAATAACAAAGAGAAGTCCGAGGGCAATCAAAAGAGACTTCAGGGCCCTGGGACAATTGGTAGAGGGATCAGGAGCAAAGGTAGAGATTTCCTTGATTCTTCCAGTAATGAGGAATAATATTGATAGGAATAGGGAGATCCATCAGGTCAATGAGTGGCACCGAGGTTGGTGTAATCAGAAAAATTTGGGGTTTTTTGACCATGGGATGATCTACTTAATACCTGGTCTACTGACACCTGATGGGATGCATCTATCTCAGAGGGAAAAAAGAGTTCTAGTGCAGGAACTAGTAGGGCTCATTGACAGAACTTTAAACTAGCTTGGAAGGGGGAAGGGAAAAAACCAGGTTGGCCAGTGATGAGGGATGGGATGGTATGCAAAAACTTGAGAAGACCATCACTCACGGGATCCCTCAATCTGCCTCATGAGGTGTTGGCTACAATGTACCACACCTGAAATGTTTCTACACTAATGCACACAGCATGAGGAACAAACAAGAGGAGCTTGAAGCTTTGGCCCAGTCCCAGAGATTTGACATCACTGGCATAAATGAAACTTGGTGGGATGAGTCCTGTGACTGGACTGCCCTGTTGGATGGTTACAGGCTCATCAGGAGAGATAGAAGGGCAGAAGAGGCGGAGGGGTGGCACTGTATGTTATGGAAGGGTTAGAATGTATGAAGTTCACAGCTGGCAATAGCACAGTTGAGAGCCTCTGGGTAAGAATCAAGGGGCAAACAAATAATGCAGATGTCATTGTTGGAGTCTACTATAAACCTTCCAGCCAGGACGATGATGCCAACGAATTATTCTTTGAGGAACTAAGAGACACTTCCAAATCAACTGCTCTTGTCCTTATGGGGGACTTGAACTTGCCAGAAATTAACTGGGAGCATCACACAGCTGATACAACCCAGGCCATAAGATTCCTAAAAACCTGGATGACAATTTTATGGAACAGGTCCTAAGGGAGTCGACTCAGAAAAATGCCCTCCTTGATCTGCTGTTTGTCAACAGAGTGGATCTCGTGAGCAAAATGGAGATTGGTGGCCATCTTGGCCACAGCGACCACAAGGCAATCGAGTTTAAAATCTCTGTTGACAAGAGGAAAAGTGCCAGCAAAACCTCAACTCTGACCATGAGGAGAGCAGACTTCAGGCTGCTCAGGGGGATTAGTCAGGTCCCCTGGGAAAATGTTTTTGCAGGTGCTGGGGTCCATCAGTGCTGGTCACTTTTTAAACATCACCTCCTAAGGGTACAGGAGCAGGCAATTCCCAAATGTCAGAAATCAAGCAGGTGAAGCAGAATGCTAGCTTGGTTGAGCAGGGATCTTCTCTTGGAAATAAGGCAAAAAAGGAAGGTGTATGCCCAGTGGAAGTAAGGTCAAGTGACATGGGAAGAATTTGGAGATGCTGCTTGCCAATGTAGGGAGAAAATTGGTGTGTCCAAAGCTCAACTGGAGTTGAAGCTACCAAAAATGTGGGGGACAATAAAAAGTTTTTTCAAATACATTAATGGCCATAGGCAGTATAGAAATATCATTGGCCCGTTACAGGACGAGGATGGTCACCTACAAACAGAGATAGAGACAAGGCAGTTTAATGCTTTTTTTGTCTCTGTCTTCAACATGGATAATGGATCAAGAGGGTCTCAGTGCCCTGAGCTGGAGGACGAAAACTGTGGGAATGATCAACTCCCAGTTGACCCTGAAACTCTGCAGGATCTACTGCTCCAGGTGGATTCTCACAAATCTATGGGGCCTGATGGGATCCATCCAAGAATCCTCGAAGAGCTGCCGATGTCATCGCAAAACCTCTCTTGATGATTTTTGAGTGGTCTTGGGAATCCTGAGAGGTCCCATATGACTGGAAGCTGGTGAACATTGTCCCGATTTTCAGAAAGGGCAAGAAGGAGAACCCTGGAAACTACAGGCCTGTCAGTCAAACTTCAGTGCCTGGTAAAGTTACGGAGAAGATTATTCTGGGAGGTATTGAGAAACACCTGAATGACAATGCAGTCATTGGTCAAGGAGAGAACAGCTTTATGAGAGGAAAGTCCTGCTTAATCAAACCTGTTTTCCTTTTATGACAAGGTAACGCATCTAGTTGATCAAGGGAAGCCAGTTGATGTAAGCTTTTTCAATTTCAATAAAGCTTTAGATACTCTCACAGGATCCTTCTGGACAAAATGTCCAGCCCACAGCTGGATAAACACATCATGTGGTGAGTGAGAAACTGGCTCATGGGTCAAGCACAGAGGTTAATAGTGAATGGGGTAACATCAGACTGGTGACCTGTCACTAGTGGGGTTCTGCAGGGCTCCATCTTAGGCCCAGTTCTCTTCAACATCTTCATAAATGACTTGGATGCAGGACTGGAAGGGATGCTGTAGGGGCCCAGACCCAGCTGTCACCAAAAAAGCGCTTGGTCAATTTGAACCATAAACCTTGGGCAACAAGAGCTGAAAAGAATCTCGTGATCTGAAAAGCTGGACCCTTCTCACAAGACCTATTAAAGTACAACTATAAGGATTACTCTGGCTTCTCATTAACGTCCTGCCCCCAAGACCCTTAAATTGATTTCTCTTGTTCAATAAACTATTCCAGCTATACCCCATACTGGAATCGGTTAGTTTTTTGGACAGCCACTGGATATTAAGCAAGTTTGCAAACGACACAAAACTGGGAGGAGCTGTTGACTCCCTTAAAGGCAGGGAGGCCCTGCAGAGAGACCTCAACGAATTAGAGGACTGGGCAATCACCAACCATATGAAGTTCAACAAGGGGAAATGCTCGATTCTGTTACTGGGATGGGAAACCCAGATGTATGTACAGACTGGGGAATGAGATGCTGGAAGTCAGGGACCTGGGGGGCCTTTGCAACGGCAAGTTGCATGAGTCAGCAATGCGCCCTGGCAGCCAGGAGGGCCAACCGCATCCTAGGGGGCATCAGGCAAACCATTGCCAGCTGGTTGAGGGAGGTGATTTTCCTGCTGTATTCTGCACTGGTGTGGCCTCACCTTAAATATTGTGTGCAGTTTGTGATATTAAGCTATTAGAGAGTGTCCGAAGGAGGGCAATGAAGATGGGGAAGGGCCTTGAGGGAAAGCTGCGTGAGGATTGGCTGAGGTCATTTGCTCTGTTCAACCTGGAGAAGAGACTGAGGGGAGACCTCATTGCAGTCTACAACTTCCTTGCGCCGGGAAGAGAAGGGGCAGACACTGATCTCTTTTCTCTGTTGACCAGTGACAGGACCCAGGGGAATGGCCTGAAGTTGCATGAGGGGAGGTTTTGGTTAGATATTAGAAAGAGGGTGATTAAGTGCTGGAACAGGCTCCCCAGAGAAGTTGTCACAGCACCAAGCCTGCCAGAGTTCAAGAAGCATTTGAATGATACTCTTGGGTACATGATGTGACTCTTGGGAATGGTTCTGTGTAGGGCCAGGAGTTGGACTTGATGATCCTTGTGGGTCCCTTCCAACTCAGCATATTCTGTGATCCATCCTTAATCTGTTGCTCATCTCTCTGCCTGACTTCTGCCTGCATTTAATTAACTAGTGGTGGCCAGACTCCTGTCTCCAAGGTTGCTCCTTGAACCTGAAAATATGGTTTTACAGAGAAATTGTATCCCGAAGCAAGGGATTTTTGTATCCCGTCAGCAGTGGGGAGGTGCGTGGGTGGTGGACCAGCAGCTCAACTGACAGCACTTCTATTGACCTGATTTTCTGGGGACTTAGAGCTACATGAAAACAGAGATATCTGGTTATGACGATAATGATTTTCCAGTTCGCCGGTTGAAAAATTATTTTCCTGGTTTTATATTGTCTTTGAGTTTTTAAGCAAAATGAGGAGACGGGGGAGGCTTTTAAAGGGTTCATTTGAAGTGAGATGAAATAAGCCACAACCTCCAAAGTGAAATGCTATCTTATGACAGAAAATGAAACAGCATCAACTGGATGCAGGGAATAAAACCAATTCATTGTAATATTTCAGTTGGGTTTTTTGTACACAGACATTTCACCTAGATGTAATATTTTTCATATCTGAGAGATGGATTCAGTGTTTTGTACTCACTTGGAGAGCATGCAATTGTCAGGAACAGACTGCCACAGTCTTCTGTATTCTTGC
The DNA here is from genome assembly GCF_036250125.1 of Pseudopipra pipra. Lineage (NCBI taxonomy): Eukaryota > Metazoa > Chordata > Aves > Passeriformes > Pipridae > Pseudopipra > Pseudopipra pipra. The sequence continues at coordinate 57,900,621 of NC_087580.1, read as the reverse complement.
ACTGTGAAACCACTGAATTTCTTTAATCAACAGAAAATGCTTTAATGCCTGAGTCTTGGAGAAGCAAAGGCTGTGTTCCCAGTGCAGGAGGTTGCAAAATGTAGTTGGCTCCCTACAAAACAAGAGGTCATGTCAACCCCTGCCTCTCCTTCCTTCTCACCTCTATTGGCATGGAGGGTGGTTTTCCAGGCTTGCAAGGGCTGGAGGTGGTTTCCAAAATGGCAATGAGCTCAGGTCTTGAACAGGATGTGCAACCACTGCTTTGCTCCTCACTGGGCTCATCCACCTGCATTACTCCAGCCTACAGATACAGATAGCACCTTCTCCATGGCCTTGATTGATTTGAGTAGGAAAATCTGTCTGGCATGTGTGATTACAAACATGCTGGTGGAAATCCTGGGTGTTTTGCCAAAGGAGACTATAGAAGCACCCTGGAGATAAGGACGTATCATCTTGTCCTATGTCATCTGCCGGGAGACTCCTGTATTGCCAGATCCAGATGGCATGTGATGCCATTCACGTGCTTCTTCTATAGGGTGCAGGGGTGTACTGGGGAAGGAATATATTACCAGAAGGTAGTTACAAGCTTAGAAAAATAGAACATGGACCAAGGGGAAGGGATGCAAGGTAAATCCCCCCCATCCCTTGGACAGAAAGCAGTTCCTCCTTGAAAGGAGTTGGGATGCTGTTAGGGAAGCTAAAGTATGTTTGTCATGTGTCCAGCGTGACTCTGTTCTTTCTGTAACAAGCGATTTTGAGCCCCATTAAAAAAATCAAGGACCTCAACAACATCCAGGAAGTTCATAGCAATTTTTAGGATACACTGGCTCTTGCATTAATCCAGACTGTGTGGGACCGGCTGTGTTGAACACCTGTCCTTGTCCTGGGATTCCTTATCCATAGCCCAGCCTCTCTCGTTGGACCTTTTTTATTAGAAACTAAGCAATGAGAGGAGGGCTTTTCTGCCTGGGCTGACCTTGACTTTGGCAGACCCAGGCTTTGACTCATCGTCTGACTCTCTTCAGAGACACAACATTTGCTGCTCTTTGGCAAATGCATTATGAGCCTGGTTATATGCCAGATGAGAAGTCCTCCTGGCCAGCGTTGCTGTTGATATTACCTTCACTTGATTTCTTCACCTTTACCTGTCTGTTTTCCCACCATGTGTTAAAATATCTGTCAGGTTTTCTTCCATGGATGTGATGGGTTTTTCTGAATTGCTCCTTCCTCACATTCATTCCCCAAGCACCAAAGTCTTCTTTGGGGCTGGTACTGGCTCTGGGACTCAAACTTGATGAAAACACTTGAGCTACTTTAGCGCACTGGTTTGGTGTGTGTTGGTGGAGTGGAGGGTAAGATACTGCTCTCCATGGGACAGTGTGTCCAAAAGGTGGAGGACCTCCCTGAGAACTCTATATGGGATGAAGGGATGAGGAGGCTGAAGAACAAGTGCTGTCCTCTGGTCACTGCATTGGGATGTGGCTGTGATTGATGCTGTAACATACTCGTGTTGGGAATGCAGAGATGGGGAGGTCTATCTCATAACTAGCTTTAAATCATGGTCACATTAGTCATTTGGCTGAGGGAAAGCAGCCTCATGGTGTGGTGCCAAGTGGGCTCTAGGTACACATCCCTCATCCAGCTTCACTTCTATAAAATACTGCTTTTGGGGGAGGGTGTGGTTTTGATGGATGCTTTGCAGAAAATACCTGTGAAAAAGTGCTGCTGCTCTTTCATCACATTGAATAGGGAGTGCTGGTACCTTTTCTCTCCCCCACCTCCTCTTTTTGATGCACTGATACAACTGGTCACATCTTTCTGGTCCCACAATGGGAATGGGGAGGCAGCAAGGGCCCCTTCCCAATGTCCTGCAGTTCAAATGGGAAACAGGGGTGGACATGCTCTGCAGAACCTCAACTCACTGGCAACGTCCCATGGTGGGGAGGTGACATCCAGGCCAGTGTGAGAGCCAAAGGCCTTCAAAAAGGTGCTGGGACCCTCCTGCGAGTCAGGGCCAGGCCGGTGGATGGTGCAGGGGAGGAGGTATGTACCAGGGCACCCAACAATGAACCCTGTTTGGATCTGCCACCTCTGCAGAGGCCTTTGAGGAGTTGTCTTTGAATGTAGCCTGTTGGAGGTAATTTTAATGAAGTGGGTGGGTGTGTAGAGTTGGCACCTTGCCTCCTGAGCAGAAACGCTTCTCTCTAGTCCATGAATAGACCCAGCTCCTGCTTTTGTTTGTTTGTTTGTTTTTTAGCATAAAGAACAAACCTGTCACTAGTAATGCTCTGACACATGCCTTTTTGCATCATGCCAGGGAGCTGGAGATTTGAGAAAGCCATCAAATATAATGAGACTTTGTGATAAAAAAAAAGGGATAAAAGCCCAGAAAATAACAGTATCATGAAAATGCAAAGCATTTGCCAAGGTTCAGGCACCAAATAAACAATTAAAAGGTGCTTTTTTCTTATCAATGACTGCTGTGAGGGGTTCGCTCACCACGTCTACTGGGTCTGGGGTTGGCTGTGGTGCAATCCTTAAGCTGTAGGAGTTGCTTTCTTTGTGAGTCACTGCATACCACCTTCAATGGTGAGAAAGGTGTCTCTCTCCAAAGAGCAGAGCTTAAAATTTCTGTCAAACTTGCATCTGTGGGAGAGGTTTTAGATGAGCTCTGGTGTGGAAGTGCTGAGTGATGGTGGAGCAGGGAGGACAACACACAGAGGAAAGCTTGGGAGGCTCTTAGGGCAGGGGAATGGACCAGAAAGTCAAGGAAAAGGAGCAACACAAAAAGACATCCCACCCCATGGTCTGGGGATGCTCATCAGTGTGGCTTGTTACTGGTTAGGGGAACTGTGGATCTCCACATCCAAGCTGGTCAAGGGTTGGGGGTGTCTGTTGGTTGGTTTCCACAATATTAGAGACCTTTTTCAAGCACTCTGAGTTGCTCTGAAGGGCTGGTCACTTTGGTTGAATGAGCCACCACTTGTCATTGAGAAAATGGGACATCCAGGTGTGTGGCAACTCTGCCCAAGCTGCACCTGTAATACCAGGGCATCTGCATTTAAAACTACAAGCAGGTTAATGCTAGTGGGGCTTTCCACTACTGTGCTGCTACCCTGAAACAGAGAGGCAGAAATCTGTATACTCCATTAGAGAAGAGTAATGACCTGAATCCAAGGGTCCCAGAAAGAATTTTGCTATCTGTACAGCTTTTGTTGTTTCTCTAAAAAATAAGAATGATCCCACTGTAAAATGTCAGGAATCAGGATTTTACCCATCCAGCTTTTGCATGAGGATTGGGGACTGCCTTGAAGGCATCTCTTTGGGGCTGGATGTCCAAATCTTGGACAATTTCTGTGCAAGCCCACGCCTCCTAATGGAGCTCAGTTTGATTTGTTTGGTCAAAATACTTCTCCCAAATGGAGGAACAGGATTAGATGCTTTGCAGTCTAGCTTTCTCAAAAGCACAAGAGAAATTTTAGAAATGCAGCATGCATCTTGACTAGTATTCTAAAGGCACGAGGCTTTAATTAATATCACTGAGAAGTTCAGATCCCAACTTTAATTCCTTTTTGTTTGTAACTGGGAGCTCTGAGGAGTCAACAGATTTTGTGGCTTGAACTGTTTTTTCCCCCCCAGAGCTGGGTTGAATCTAAAGTACACCTTTGTAATTGCTGCTTTTCTCTCTTCTACTTAATATCTGCCAGAACCACCATCCAGTGGACACTACATGGGTTAGTGTTATTCATGCTGTATTATTTCCAGTCAGGCAGAAGTCTTCTCCTAGTTTCAGTGGTTAGCATTGTGAAAAAAATGTTGTACCCTTTTTCTGCTTTCTCTAAAGGTTCAGTTATGCATGAACTTACAATATAAATGGAAAATGCACATCTAGGATTATTTTCATTCTGGTCTTTGAGTGAAGTCCATGCTCCTTGTGATGCAGCAGAGCTGTGCACTGCACCGCTTCCTGCATGTGTGTGCATATACAAGAACACACCTTGCAAGAGTGGAGGAGACTTTTACCATGTTCCTGGTGCTTTTAGAGCTCTAATGTAAAGGCATGTACACAGCTGTCCCAGAAGATACGGGGTAGGAAGAAGTTTTTTAGGAAAAAGTTGTTTAAAATGAGGGTGGCAATATAAGGGTGAATTATTTCTGGCTTGGTGGGCCCATGATGCCTCAGGTCATCAGGGAAGAGGTGCAACCTACAGATGGGCTCGTGATCGAGGGGTGGACTTAACTGTGGACGCTATCTCCCAGGTTACCCATAATTGTGAAACATGCACTGCAATCAAGCAGGCCAAATGGGTAAAGCCTCTCTGGTATGGGGGAAATCAAAAGGTGCCTGCAGATGATAAGATCATTATCCTTGGTGATTTCAACGCCAGAGTAGGAAAGAACTTTGAAGCCTGAATAGGAATATTAGGCAAGCATGGTGTTGGAAACTGCTAGAATTCTGTGCGGCGCAACAGCTCACTGTCACTAATACTATCTTTCAGCAGAAAAATAGTCTGAAGACAACCTGGATGCACCCCAGATCTAAGCATTGGCACCTAATCGATTATGTCTTGGAGCGACAGAGAGATGTCCGCAATGTCCTCCATACCCGCGTGATGCCCAGCGCAGAATGCCAAACAGACCATCGGCTTGTGCGCTGTAAACTCAACTTCAATCTCACATTCAAACCCAAAAGGCGCAGTATCCCAAGGAGAAGACTCCAAGTTAACAATCTCCAATCAGCCACAATGAGAGACAGATTCCAGGCAAACCTTCAAACCAGGCTCGAAAAACTTTCCATAGATTCTACAGATGCCTCTCCTGAAACACTTTGGCACCGTATGAAAAACAGCATCCTGCAGTCCTCTGAAGAATCCTTAGGGTTCTCCTTCAAGAAGAACAAGGACTGGTTTGACGAAAACAATCAAGAGATCCAGGACTTGTTGAGGAAGAAGAGAACCGCCCACCAAGCACACCTTGCACTGCCATCCTGTCACACAATAAAAACAGCCTTCACAAACAAAGATTTAGGAAGGGCTCTACCCACGTTTGTTACAAGTGCGTTGGTGGTTATAAAGGTCAATATGAAATAGACATGTCCGGTTGCAAAAGACACAGCAGAAAGACTCCTTACTAGATATATTCTGAAAGGCACGATCCTTTCTGCGTTGTCTTTTCTTCTCAAGAGTGATCCTGCGTGCTTTCTCAAAAGTATCAGCAGCGTTATAGATAGTGTGTCTCCAGACCTCCTGTCTGGAGGCCACAGTAGACCAGTTATGTTGATCAGTATGGCCAAGGCTGTGATGTTGTTTCAGGGAGTCCTTGTATCTTCTCTTCGGGGCTCCTCTCTTGCAGCAGCCGGTGGCAAGTTCACCATAAAGCAAGATCTTAGGGAGGTGGTGATCTTTCATCCTTGAGACGTGCTCTGCCCAACGCAGCTGTGTTCTCAGCAACATGGCCTCAATACTCATGACTGCTGCTTGATCTATAACAAAGGTATTAGTCACATAATCTGACCAGTGGATGCTTAGGATTGTGTGGAGACAGCATTGATGGAAACACTCGAAGAGACTCAGGTGGTGGCGGTAGACGACCCATGATTCAGATCCGTATAAGAGAGTAGACAGCACTATGGCCCTGTAAACACTGATCTTTGTACTTTTCTTCAAGTGTTCATTTTGCCAAACTCTTTTATGAAGCTTTCTGAAGTCACTACATGCCTTTTCTAACCTGTTGTCTATCTCTCCGTCGATCTTACTGTCCAAGGAGATGAGGCTACCTAGGTAATTAAACTGCTGAACTGATTTGAGCTCTGATTCGCCAATGGTGATATGGGGGTGATGGAAGACTTCCTGAGGTGCTGGTTGATAGAGAACTTCAGTCTTCTTTAAGCTGACTTCCAGCCCAAAGAGCTCAGCAGCGTCTGCAAAGCAGGATGTTAAATGCTGCAGATCTGCTTCTGTGTGGGCGACAAGGGCGGTGTCATCAGCATAAAGCAGCTCCCGGACAAGATGGTTTAAGGTCTTGGTGTGGGCCTTCAGTCGCCTTAGGTTGAAAAGGCTTCCATCAGTGCGGTATCGAATGTAGATACCATCCTGATCATAGAGGTCTGCCGTGGCCGTTTGGAGCATCATGCTGAAAAAGACTGTGAATAGGGTTGGTGCAAGAACGCAGCCTTGTTTCACACCATTCTTTATTAGAAAGGGCTCAGAAAGTGCATTGCCATATCAGACTTGTCCCTGCTGATCCTCGTGGAGTGAGATGATCATTTTAAGGAACTTAGGGGGACAACCTAAACGTTCCAAAATCTGCCATAGACCTTTTCTGCTCACAGTATCGAAAGCCTTGGTGAGGTCAACAAAGGTTACATAGAGACCTTTGTTCTGTTCCCTACACTTCTCTTGCAGTTGTCTGAGAACAAATACCATGTCTGTGGTGCTCCTGTTGGCTCTGAAACCACATTGGCTTTCAGATAGAATTCCTTCTGCTATAGGGGGTATTAGTCTGTTCAAGAGTATTCTTGCCAGGATTTTGCCTGCAATGGAGAGCAGAGTAATACCACAGTAATTTGAGCTATCTGATTTAATTCCTTTCTTCTTATACAAAGTGATAATGACTGCATCTAAAAGGTCTGATGGTAGTTCACCTAGTTCCCAACAGCGCACCACAAACTCGTGAAATTTAGCATGGAGTGCAAGGCCCCCATATTTCCAGAGTTCAGGTGGAATTCCATCAACCCCAGCTGCCTTGCCGATTTTCACCTGCTGTATGGTCTTGAGGGTTTCTCCTAAAGTGGGAGCACTATTCAATTCGTACTTCACCGGTTGTTGTGTGATGGACTGAATTGCTGTGTCTTGGACTACATGGCTGGTAATGAAAAGAGCCTGTAAGTGTTCAGACCATCGATTCAGAATGCAGGTTTTATCTGTCAGAAGCGTTTGACCATCTGCGATAAGTAGAGGGCTTTGGACCTGGTATGTAGGCCCATATGCTGTTTTCAAGGCCTCATAGAATCCTCTGTGATCACCCGTATCTGCGCATAACTGTTTTTTTTAGCTAGATTGATCCACCACTTCTTCTGGATGTCACGGAGTTTCTGTTGGAGCTTGCTGCATGCAAGGCGAAAGGTTGCTCTTCTTACATGACAGGATGGCAGTGCAAGGTGTGCTTGGTGAGCAGATCTCTTCTTCCTCAACAATTCCTGGATGTTTTGACTGTTTTCATCAAACCAGTCCTTGTTCTTCTTGAAGGCGAACCCTAAGGATTCTTCAGAGGACTGCAGGATGCTGTTTTTCATATGGTGCCAAAGTGTTTCAGGAGAGGGATCTAGAGAGTCTATAGAATGATTTTCAAGCCTAGTTTGAAGATTTGCCTGGAATCTGTCTCTCATTGTGGCTGATTGGAGATTGTTAACTTGGAGTCTCCTCCTTGGGATACCACCTCGTTTAGGTTTGAATTTAAGATTGAAGTTAAGTTTACAGCGCACAAGTCGGTGATCTTTTTGACCTACAAAATTTCCATATAATCCAAAGACAATGGAGTTGAAGAGTTGCATGGAGGAATTTATTATAAAAGTATTCAGTCGTGCCTTTCCAATTAATGAAGATATTTTCTTTAGAACATAAACTCCTACTAATATAAAAACCAACAGATATAACAATCAGTGAGGTATATTTACAGAGCTTAATCTGGCCTACAGATAGTGTGAATTAAGAGCATGAAGTACATGATCCAAGAATGGTTTGGGTTGGGAGGGACCTTCAAGATCATCTCGTTCTAACTCCCCTGCCGTGGGCAGGGACACCTTCCACTAGACCAGATTGTTCTAAGCCCCATCCAACCTGGCCTTGAATATTTCCAGGGATGGGGCAACCACAGCTTCTTTGGGCAACCTGTTCCATTTCCTCACCACCCTGAGTGTATTCAAGTTAGTGCTGTGCAAGTATCTGGTTTAGAAAGGCAAAATACCAATAGTGAGTTTCCATGCCTGGATTTATCATAGTAAGGTTAAACTGAAGCCTCCCTTAATGCATCTTTGTTACCATCTCCCATTGGGAAATGGATTTTCCTGGTCTGTGGTTAGGTCTAAGCAAGTGGACTGCAAACAGCACTCTGATAGTTATTTTAGCACTATGTCATAAAAAACAGACTTGAAAATTAACCCCACAGCAGTTCAGAAAAATACCTGCGAATCAACTGGGATTAGCGAAAGAAAATTCAGACCTAGAAAGAAGGATAAATTGATGAGTCTTTCTTTTATTCATACACAACAAATTTAAGGAACTTTTTTTTGTGGTCATAGAACAGATTTTGCAATTGTTACACAGTTTGTAAATGGAATAAACCATCGTGACACCACTCTCAATGACTACCTCAGGCAGCAGCAAAATGAGTTATCAAGTACATGTGTCCCTTTTTAAGAATGAGCATGACATAATGATGTATTATTCATTGGATATTGCAGGGTGGTTCAATGTGGTTGCTTAGATGGATGTTGCCATTTGGAGCTGTTGGTTCATAATGCAAGTTTCCCTGCATATTGTACCTGACTTGGTCAAACTGGGACATGAAGTGCCATCACATTAAAGATGCTGGAATGAAGTAAAGTCACAACATGCACAAGTCCAAAAACAAGCAGCAGGTCTCTTCCTCCACCCATGGGCAGCCAATAAGGAAACATTTGTAATATCCTCCACATTTTCTGTCTAGACAAATAAAAGGAACGAAGAAGAGGAAACTACAAGTAGCTCAAAGTATATCCTCTAAAAACAGTGACAACTGGCATCCATCTTATACACCATTAGTGTGTAAGCATTTAGGAAAAGATGTTTAAAATTCTGATACCAATGAGTAATTACTGCCTTTTTTGTTTTGTTGTTAAATATTGGCCTTGTGTTACTATGTCAACAGAAAAAAATGGTAAACTTCCTCCGTCTCCCCTCACCTCCAAATCTGTTCTGGCCAGTGATATCTCCCCTTTCTCCATTAGAGAAAAATTTTGAAGTGTATTTAAGCTCAGTTGCCTTTAGAGAATTGACAGCTTCTTTTGGTCTTGCACATTCTTGAACTTCAGTCAAAAGAAATGGACAACAGTTCTAGATTTCTGTTCTCTCAGCTTTTTCTCCTATCCAATTTGGGAAGACAACCAATTTCTTAACAGGGGAGAAGTGGAAGGAAGGAGCAATAAGGGAAACAAAATGGACAGAGGAACAAGGGGAATGATATTCATCTCACTGCCAAACTGGTGCTGAAAGAAGAGGAAAAAACCCAGAGATGTTTGAGAGGAGAAATGGATACAGGCAATGAAAGGGGGAGAGGGGAATTACAGGAGGCCAGTGTGACACCTCTCACCATAAGTCACCATTTCCCAGGCTCTGAGTTTGTCATAGCCAGCAAAGAGAACCCCCAGAGTCCCAATATACAGTGTTCTTTACAAGGAGTCAGGATAGAAAACAATCAGTATCCCCACCTTTTGTCTGATATTTAGCAGCAGTGTTGAAGAATACATCATAGGCATTTAGGGTATGTCTAGGTAAAGAACGTCAATAGATGTCAGCTTACAGATTGTAGCTCACCTTAACCTTTTTCATACAGTCTAGACAGAGCACCACTAAAATCAGTTACCAGAATATCTACATCTAATGTTTGGATGAGTCAGTGTCATCACACATCTATTAACTTAAATAAGTAGCTATTCTCCCTCGCATCTACAACACATAACTATCAGATGTTTACACCAAGTCTAACTGAACATAGCAAGAAGTGCTTCTGGTTGCCAGTCCAAAGTGCCAATTTGTACCCAAGAAAAAATGTTTGTCACATCACTGTTGCGAAATGCAATCTGAAACTGGAAAAAACCCTGTACTGGGCTTGTCTAGACATCACACTAGTGCAATACTGCATATAGTCTTGTTCCATTAAAAAAAAAAATGATAAATTCTCCAATTTTTACCCACCCCACAAGTTAATAACACTGTCAGAATAGACATGAAAAATAACCACCACCTACCTGGCAAGTCTGATGAAAAACTGGATATTGGTGGATGATGAAATGGTACTGGGTAGTCTGTTAATGAAGGCAGAATAGCAGCAGCATCAGCTGTTGTAACACTAGGCACTCTGACAGTAGATAGCTGATACACAAGAACCCTGTTTCAAACAGCATGGGAAATTACAAACAACCTGACTGTTAGTTACAGAAGAGAAATTATGCACTGCTGTGCACTCTCATTCACAGGATCACTATGTTATAACACAGCTATAGCATGGCTACTCACTACACAGCATTCCACTCTAATTTCCTCTTTCATAACTGTCTTCATAATAACATGACCATATCTTGGTTCGCAACAGCAGCTGTGACATAAGAGCAAGTTAGCATTAAAAAAAAGTACAGTGCTGGAGTCATTTATAACAGTCTACTATTCAGAGACAGAAATGGGTATCTATTTGTGGAGCATCCTGGGAGGGATGTGCAGGTAGCCAGAGCCAGGAGGAGAGCAGTTGTTTCAATTTCTCCACATAACTGTTTCTCAGTGCCACCCTGTCATGCCAAGGGCATGACTGACCATTATGCAGCCCCTGAAACACAGATTACTGCCAATGCCTAAACCCTAACCTGACACAGTTTTAACTTCTTTTACTGATGTTGGCTATTAATAGAGACAATCTGACTGCGTCACTAAAAAAGAGGTTTTATTCTTCTGTCCTCCTCATCGAGTTGAAAGGAGTAGAAATCACCTGGAATGGCCTGCAATGTTTACATAAAAGCATTTTTATCCCACCTAGTGCAGGAATTTTTAGGCTACAGGGAAGGAGGCATGCATGGACATATTTAACATATTTTTACACACTTTTTTCCAACTTATCTCCACTATTAAAATTTTCTACCAACACACTGTCAATATTAATTATAAATCAATACATATTTCATAAAGGGAGTTAAGTAGTATTTTCTTTCTCATTTTTAACTTTGGTGACAGGTGTTCACCGCAGGTATCCTTCCACTGAAGTTAGCAGCTTCTTTTTGCACTCTTGCACAGTGCCCAAGGCCCTCCGATGGATTCCATCATTGTTTCTGAGGCCTCTTGCTGGGCAGCTGCCTCTGGTTTTCCAGGCTGAACACCTGTTTGGTTTCCCAGGTTGGAGAGCAGGAGAGCTTGATGAGCCTGAGCTCTGACAATAGTGGAGCTGGAAATGTGTTCCCAACTCCTCTTCCTTTCAATCAAGATATTTACGATGAAATTGCTGATGGAGATCCCATAGCAAGCACATCTTCTTCAACAAAGCTGTCTGGAAAAGATTGTGGAGAGGATGTGTACGATGACGTAGATTCTTCGGACTTCCCTCCACCGCTGGCTGATGCTACTTCATCGAAACTAGCATGCTTTGGAAAAAGGAAATCAGATGGAAAAGATGTATGAAAGCATCAGAAGATGGAAAGAGAAAAGAAAGAATTCTGGAAAAGGCGCCAGGATCCCTTACTTCAGTACAGTGAGGTGAGAAGTCGTGAATGATTGAAGAATAGTTAATAATAAGAAGAAAATTGTAATAATGGGGTTAAATATGTCCTCTGAGCAAAAAGATGTATATGAATTTATGAAACACCCGCTCAAAGAGCATGGGTCGCAGGTAGATGATCTGCCGCTGCAAAATTTGCTACTTTGGGCACAGAAAAATCAACCCGGTTTAACTCTTTCAAATGTTTTTAATGTATTGGAGTGGGATCATATAGGAATTAAGCTCTGGGATGCCACAACTCAAGGGGATAAACAGGCAGCTAGTATCTTGAAACCGTGGTGTTTAGTCTTTGAGACTCAAAAAGATAGAGATAAAAAAACGCCACTCCCAGAGCAAAAAGATATTGAAAAACCCACCGACTCACTCCAGGAGGCAGAGAAAGGGGGAACTAGCTCACAAGCTACGGAGCTGCTGTGCACGGAAAACCCCCGCCCCTGAGCGCCTTTTGCCATCGCAGCATCCCTGGGAGGGGGGCTCTCGGGAGGCACAGCCACTGCAGATGCGGGCCAGGTCCTGCCACATGCATCCACCCTTCCAACCATGCTGAATCCCAGGCGAGCAGACGCAATCGCTCTGGTGCCGCTCAGCTCCATTCCTCTCCCCGGGAAGCTGGAGGGACCCCCCCTCGCTGCCCCGCCAGCTCAAGAATTTCTAACTGCGCCACTCCAAGATGGTACTGGAGTTAAATATCAAACCCATGTGGGAGTTAAATATCAAACACATATTTACTCACAGCCTGAGCCCAAGCTAAGTTCAGCTCTACAGGAGTATGCAACCAGTTAAAACCCTTTTGCATCCCCACCTGCTGCCCAATTACTTCACAGCAGTGTTAAAGATAACACCACAGGAATTCAGGCACCAGCCACATGTATAAAATATCTCATAAACTCCAAGTCAGGTGGAAACACCCAGAATCCCATTCCCAGCTGCTCCACATTGCTCCCTCCAGCCCACCAGCCATGAGTGTTATACACTTGTGTCTTCCTTCCCAGACTGCTGCCTTGCTACTTTTGAATTCAGAAGCTTGGATTTTAGACCCTTCCTTCTCAAGCACCTTATACTTCAGCCTACATTGCTTCTGCCTATAAGAAGACACCCCACAGTTTTGCCAAAACTAGCATTTGGGCAACATTTTTTACAGGAGATAAGCTATTACCCAAAACCCTGTCTTGACTTGGGTTTGAAGAATGAAAACATGCCATATCCATACCTAAACAGCAAGGAAAATACATGGGTCACAGAGAGACAAGAAAACTCAGTCCTTCTACAATTATGGTTGCACATAGCCATCTCAAACAAACACAGGAGCGTGGAAGGAAGTCTTGGTGCCTTCTGAAACTTCATTAAGACATGTATTTGTAGCTATTTTTTCTTAGAAAATAAGAAACTGGGCCTCTTGCAGAGGGACTCCTCCACAATCCTCACAAAAAGCAACAGCTGTATTGCTGCTGAAAGTGGTTGAAAATGACCAACTATTTGCTCACCAAAAACCATACATTCCTGTGGGCTAGAGACACATTACACCTGCTCATTACTTCAAGAGCTGGCAAAACAGAAGTTGTTTGTTTGTATTACTATTATTTTAGTACAAGACATAAGCCACTACGCTGTCAGACATACACCTCATGCAACACTAATAAGCCATTACTAAAAGCTGATGCTTGGAATTGCCTCGTGGAGCAGTGAGTGCTGGTGAGCCTAACCAGTGTCCCTCACTTCCTGCAGGTCTCCTGTGCTTTATGGGCCAAGAGAAAGAATGTTATGGAAGCCACAAACAGCAGCTGCAGCCAAGGTGTGCAGGTTAAAACAGACAGAAGTTGGCACAACAGTAAAGAACTTGGTTAAGCCTGCCACTGAAGTCAGGCATGACAACAAAGATGGAGCAGTTGATAGAGTACTTGGGAAGTTGTTGGTTGTGCTAACCAAGTTGCAGGACTGACTGATAACCATGGTCAACAACAGTGTCCAAGACATTCCAGAGTTTAACAGAGATATGGAGGAAAATCTTGTTTTGATTCAAAACAGCAAAGTACCTCCCTTCCAAAACTGATGGGATGGATGAAACGCAACACAGCCTCATTTCCTGGACACCAGAGCAGATTAGATGAAGGGTATAACAGACACCGAGAAAAAAGCCTTTAAGATGACACTAACTTAACAAGAATGCATAAAGCTCCTCCACTTGGCATAATCTACTTTCTCAGGAGAATCCTGTCCATTAGCTTAATCAAATTCCTTTTCTATGGAGAAATGTCCCTGCAAACACAGCAACAGTAAGCACACATCTTTTGTGATATGCAAAATTATTTAATAGTGTTTTGCCTGTACAAAGGTACTGTATCAATACCACCTTCTGCAAGGAGAGGCCTAGAAATTCTTCTCTGGAAGTGTGGAGCTGGACCCTGAAGAGAGATTACAAATCCATTTCTCTACAGATCAGTTTATCTGAGACATTACAGAATAACAACTAACTTTAAAATTGACAAACCCTTTGTTTTGGCTTCCTTGTGTTTCAGACATAAATATGCACTTCCTTTTGGTAGGAGGATCTTCTTCATCAGAAGAGCTTTCTATTGTCAAGTCAATAACGTCAACTTTCTCCTCGTTTTCCTCATTGGCCACTGTCACAAAAGAGATTTTGCTAAAAAACACTGGAACCTAAAGAAGATAATAGAACATGACTGTTTTCTAAATGCTCTTGACATCAGCAGTTTCTATCTGCAACAGAACCAGGAACTCAAATCCTGGTTTAGATTATTTTTCTGACCACTACAGAGAATTCTAGGGCCCAGGAACTATTTTATGAGTATTCTGTGTGTGTCATGTTGAGAATATCAAAGCACAAGCTTTAGTCTTCACTTATCAGTTTAAGGACCTAAAACAAGAACAAGCTTTTGTTTGCTTAACTGCTATTATAAAGAGCGAGCAAAGACAAAGACCAAAAAATACACACTTTTAGAGACACAACCCTTTCTTTTTAGTTTATATGACAAGAAGGTCAGAAGTATTAAGCCCTGCACAAAACGAACACCAACATTCACACCCATTATACAAGCTACCACTAAGTCTCCAAGACTTTTTGTTGGTTTGCAACCAGTACCCAGATGTACATACTTTGTATTTTGGTGCACTGTGGAATTGAGACTTTCACAGCTTCTTTCTTTGGCCTCATGGGGCACCAGGAGCCATCCTCTTGGAATTTGATCTCATCTGCATCTAAACATTCATAAAGGATTTCCATAAAGAGCCTGAAAAATAAGGCTGAGTGGTTTCATTTTTGATTCCAAATGAAATTTTTATTCTAAGTGAAAAGGAGACACAGTGGAAAAGCTAATTATGATCCTCCCAAAAGGGAAAGAGGGGAAGGGAAAATGGAAAAAAAAAGGACAAAAAGGGACAAAAAACAAACAGGTATGCACAATCGAAAAACCCGGTAACCAGCAAAATAAAGAACTAGCAAAATCTTACCACTTCCCTTGAGAAAAGTAGGACAGTCAGACCCGGCCCGGCACTCTCCCTTCACGCGTGGCAGATCACAGCAGTCGCTGAAGGCCTCAGCTCCAGATAAGGTCGACGCAGGGACCTACTGTTCCCAAACCTCGCCAGAAGAGAAGAGAGAGAGGTCTCTGACAGGCTTATTTATACCTAAGTTTACGTAAAGGAATAGCATGGAATACTTCCTTGGTCACTTCTCTAGTTCCTTCCTGGTTACAAGCTGGTCTCCAGGAAGGCCTAGACTGAAACTATCACAACCTTCCACCCATTGCATGTACTCTCTCACTAGTTCCTCTTACCTGAAAGCCTGTAATTACAGCCTTTGCAGACATCGAAAATTAAAAGAGTATCCCAACCTACTCATATTCCACTCCAACATTACTGCAATTCATAGATTTCAATACAGAAGCAGAAATAATCATACTTTGAACCAAGTTTGACACTTTTTTATGAGTTAAAATTTAAATTTTAAAGTTAATAGCTTCAGAGATAGGGTCACATGAAAGGGAGACCTATCCTTAGATGTCAGACTTGGATTTCTTCAGAGGAAATATACTGAGGCTCAAGAGTTTGATGATGCTCTTAGGAGATAAACTTAGTGAGTTCTTTACATGATAAGAGAAATTAACAGTCTAATAGTTCCTCTCAACCTAAAGTATTTTGACAAAGCAAATAGTATGAAATGTCTAAACCTCAAGTCACAAAAGTAGCTATTGAGTACATAATGAAAAATGTTAAGTGATTGTGTAATCTGCAAACCCAGTCTCTTACCCATCTAATATTAGGCTCTCATAAGCTGCCTTTTTGTCACAGACAGGGCAGATCCAGGTAGGCTTATTTTCATTCATTTGAAGATAAAGAGCAGCATCAAAACATTGCAAGTGTGTGCAAGTAACAGCCTGGCATGGGATTGTCAGTCTCATTTTTCCCAGCTGCAGGAGATGCATTTAAAGAGCATCAGAACAGAAGACAGTGGAGTAGATCTGAATGGCTAACAACTCTCTCTTCTTACTAGAGAAGGTGCCCAGTGCTAAGGGTGCTGCAAGCAAATCCACACTATCAAAGCAGTTACAGTGCACTTAAAGGAACAATAAAGCCATCCTCAGAGTCTTCACTGAGTTTTCAGAAACATTTCATATGGACCTGCATCAGTGTTATTTCTGGGATTTTTTTACTGAAGTACTCACTTTTATAATTTTCTTTTAGCCATATATTTCAAGGGGGTTTTTGAGCTTCAGTTGCATGTTAGACTCAGAATGGCATAATACCCATTTTAATGTTTAACAGACCAGTCACAAACATAAGACCAGTTTCTACCTGGGAAGAGAAACCCCAAGGCAGTGTTGCCTTGTTACACAGTGATCAATTTTTTTTGTTTGTTACAGGAGCTTACAGTATAAGCAATACCACCAAGATGAGCAGATCTGAAGTTTTATTTCCCACTGTATCCTTTAATTATTCTGTCACTGCCCAATTAGTCTGAATGCCTCAATATATCAGATTACTCCTTCTAAAGACCTCACTATACACACCCGAGTAGCAACTTGATTATGAGTGCATTACATCTGAGGCATTCACAGTCCTAAACCATAGTTGGGTGAATACTGCTACAATCAGATGCTTGTAGATGCACCCTTCTCCCCACTATTTTATATTAATGAATCAGTATATAACGAAAGCCAGTGAAGTTTCTAAAGTGGGTCCTTTTAAGCCAGCCCAACTCTGCACTACAGATACAAATAGAAATCTGTATCTGGTAATTTCCAGATGTACTTACAGGACACATCAGAGATACCTGCAGACTGGTTGTGGCAATCTCACTATCAGGATCTGCAGTTAGTTTTTCTTTAACTACTAAAATAAGAAGTTATACACAGACATCATTATTTAAAACGCTAATCTTCATTCACCAGTATATGCCCTTTATTTCCAGCTATCTAAGAAAATTAAGCATCTGGGAAACTAGTTCATAGCAATATCAAACAACAATAGCTTCACTAATTATAAGCAACTTTCAAACACTGTGCATCACAACACTGCTTTTTGTGCAGCAGATGGACTAACAGCCACAATAGTCAGTAGAACAAACTCAACCCAACATGCGAAGAGATAAAATAATTATCAGTGAGTGAGGTATTTCGATGGAAGGGTATGGACAGATTGCTCCAGGATCAATATGATCAGGCAAATGTCGGATTTATTAGGAGAAAGACAGATTATATAGTGCTCATGACGCTCAGCTTCTTGTTCACACAACATTGGTTACATAAGGAAAACATGCTCTGCTGTCCACTGCTAATTGGACCACAACAGGTGGTCATAGGAGATGAGAAAACTTTATTCACCTGCCAAAAACTCCTCCTTGGCATCTTGGCACGAGGCCTGCAGCCATATTAGTGGCACAGCATTTTTTACTCTCTGCACCCAGCCATGCCAAGGTGAAACACACAGAAATGTAAAGAAAATTGTTTACACAATTTTCATCCTGTAACAGAGGTACAATCAGCATCACATGAAAGTGAAAAGAATTTAGGACTTCTACCTGCACCTCACAGCCCACCACAGTAAGTGGTGCTCCTGGTATACCCATAAAAATATTTCAGATGGTGTGCTCCCTACCAGCACAGGGACTCTCACTGAAAAAGTGTGTGATGCCTCAGCAACAGCAAAGGGAACCTTTGATACTCTGGGCACTGACTTTTTTCTCAAAATGCTGCAAATTCCTTAAGTATTACCAATTCCAATTTTAAAGAGCCACCAACCACCATCAAAAAGTACAGACAGGCAAATTAATTAGACTTAGTGCTCTGGAAAGATCAGGGTTTCTCATACCTTTCATTTTTAACCTCTGCAAAAAGCATAGCTGAAGTGAGCTGATGAATGAGAAACACAGACATGGAGTAATTCTACAAAAAGAGTGATCGAAGATTAATGTTGATTTCATACAGTACTTCCACTACGACAACAGATATTTACACTAGTTTTAGCACACAGCAAAAAAACCCACACGTGATTCTTTTTTGCTTAATAGTTATGAAAAGCATTAACAGATGACTGTGAAAGAGTCCAATACTCTGCCAGAATTCTCCTGCCAATCAAGTCCAATTGTCCTACTCCAGTTATAACTTAACTGAGAAAAATAATTCCACAACCAAGAGACAATCTAAGCTCTTTTCTTGGAAAGATGATTTACATAGTGGCACATCTCATACATATAGTCTTTAAGAACTTCTCACATTTGTCTAAATCCTTCCCTTTTTCCAATGTCAACCTGTTAGTAGGGAGCTCAGAGATAATCACACAACAGATGATGATGGTCTTTCAGGTGCAAACACAACACCTTCTAAAGGCACACAGCTGCACCAATTTCTTTGTACCTTTTCTTTAGCTTTCTCTGCACTTTTAAACCAATCCTTGTTATACCATGTCCGCTCCACTAAGGCTGGCCCCATTCCCTAGCATTTACTACTTTTCCCTAATTCACACCTCTTGCCAGCTTCTGTTGTTCAGCATTCACTCTCTCTTCAAGCCACTAATGAAGAGAAAATTCTGCAAGTCCTGCTACTGCAGAATAATAACGGTTTCCTATGTATAATGAACACAACCTGCAATCTCTTATTTCCACTACCTGCCAGCCACCTTCCTATGGCTCCTATACTGTCTGGGTCCTGTACAAGAATTTTAAACAAGAACACCTACTGCCCTGCTCCTCCTTAACCACCTATAGAAAAACAGCTCTTACCTAGATGAACAGATAAAGTGATCTAAATGCATGAGACACCACCAAGAAATGTGGGGTTTTGTTCGTTTTTTTCCTTAAAGAATGGCCATACACTGCCTACAGAAAGAATGTTACAGGCTCAAGACTGGCCACTGCTGAGGGGCTAATGCCTTCTTTGCTCAGCAACCCTCCACTATCAGTCAAGTCCATGCCAATAAGCCCTCACCATGTGAGCCTGCTGATACTCCACACTAGCCCCCAGGGTCTCGATTTGAGGATGAATAGTGATGGCTGCTACATGAGTTCTGGCACCAACATTAAACCAAAAAAGTTGTTCTACCTCTCAGGTAAAGGAGTAATGCTGGGACAACTTACAAGTCATTTGCTTCTGCGACAATATGTTTTGGCAGATACAGTGGAGGAAGAAAGAAGGGGTCAGGGGGAGAGGCCAAGACTACACACAGCACTGTAGTAATTTTAGGAATTCCGTGCTTTCCAATTGGGAGGAAACAGTCTAGCTCTTTCCCTCCACCTCTGTTTTAGGAAAAAAAGCACCTTTGCTGTCCCCACTGCCCTTCATTTATTTTCTTAATATTAGGTTTCTCTCCAATTTCTTTTTAAAATTTTATTAGTGTACAAAAGTTTATACTCGAGTCTCACTTGGAAACATGTGTGTCTATTCCAGATTTTGATTTTGAAGAAAAAAGATGTAAGCTACTTGGATAATTGAATCCAGAAGGATTTACTGTCCTGGTTCCGGTCAGGACAGGGTTAATTTTTGCAATACGGGGCACAGCTAGGACCCAGAGGTTATTCTATACCACCTCACATGATTGCCAAGGGGGAAAGGGAGTCTCTTCTGAGGAGAAGGTGTTCCTTCTGGTTGATTAGCATGGCAGAGGGAGCCATCCAGTATTGTCTATTGTCAGGGGCATTTCTGTGTGAATTTTTCCTTTTTTTGTACCCTCTGCAATTAGTATTGTTGCTGTTACTGTTAGTTTTCTTATCTTACTGCTGTTTCCAGTCAATTGTTCTTATCTTTACCTTTTGTGCCTCCAATTCTCCTCTCCAGCCTGCCTCAGGGCAGGGGGGGAGAGGAAAGCAGGGGAGTCAGTGAGCAGCCTGTGGTTTGGAAAGTCTCAGGGAGAGCACTAAACTGGGGAGTACCACTGCTAAACCAGGACAGCCTTATTGGGTGCCCAACGTGAGGCTCAAAGTGTTAAGATAACAACAGATCTGCCCAGAGCGGGTTAGAAACAAATTTGATCCAATCATTTGTTTTATTAGACACAGAGCCACTGGTCACAATGTTGCTTGGTCTGTTCATGTGGATGTGGTACCAAACCCTGTATATATTCCCATATGTGATCCTTGTGATGTTCTTTTTCAGAGCAGGGAGAGGGATCAGGATTGCTTTGTTGCTGTACTGTGTGATATGAGTTTATGACATCAAGGGCAATCAGGGTCATTTGGGATGTGTATTCAGTGTTGGTCTCCTACCCTTACCTTGGGTGTTACCTTTGGGAGTCCATTCATAATTGTACCCAGTCGGTGAGAAGAATGGGGGAGGATGATTTTCCCCAGCTTTTCAACTCCTTTTCCTCCTTCAGACCTGTTACAACAGCTTTTGAGAATTTTGAATTTCCCTTGGATGTTAAGGAAAGAATGTTCTTGTTGCTAAGTCTGCCAGGTCTCCTCAGTGCAGTCTACCCCATATTTAAAGTCAAGAAAGAGATTTCTAGGGAGAGAACTTACTTACTGCCTATGCAGTAAGTTCACAAACTGGCAGGCGTCCCCGCCAAAAGGAAATGTTGTCCTTGGTGTGAAGTTAGCTCCCCCCAAGAAAGCACTATCTGCTTTTTATACAATTAATTGAGTGGCCACAACCTCCCAGGTGTGGCCAGCACCGCACAGCCTGAGGCCCTCAGTCCCACCTCCCGGTTATGTAAGTGCATCTCTTCTGTGCACACGTGGCTTTCCCTGCGCCTGCGTACTGTACTCAGGGGGGTCTTTTCCAAATGAGTCTGGGGGTGTCCTTCATCATCCTCCTCCTCAATCTCTCCTTCAAGCGACCTTGGAGGACAATTAGCCAATCACAGAACACCAATTAAAACAGTTTATACAAGAAGCTCTCTCTCCAAGGACAAGGTACCCGTTTATCAGTGCTTGTTTTCCCATAACTTGGCAGGGAAAGAGCAAAACTTTCACAGGTGGCAGGGCCAAACACAGACCAAAAGTATCAGCATAAATTCACCCTGGTACATTCCACCGCGTGGTCTGTGGTTGGACCATGACACAGGTGAGTGACTCATCTCCAAAAATGTGTAACAGCAAAAGTACAGACAATACTATCTTGGTAATCATGTCCATTCCCAGGAGGGAGATCCAAGTGGGTTCCAGAGATCAGCTACTCGGAGTCAACAGTTCTTAGGATAATCGTTCCCTGGTTGGCAGACCTAGTTTCTCAAGTTGGGGCAGACGAACAGGTGTGTCCACTCGTATGGGCCCCGACAATGCGATGAAACTCAGGGTTTCCTGCAAAATGTAGGTTTAGACTATTAGGCAATTTTATACTTCAGATTCATCTTTTATAGTATGAAGTGGTTGACTGCCAGCCATAATTTCTTATGGGTCATCACAGGCAATGTATGTCTGGAGTTTGATTGAACACCAGACAACATCCTGCTCTAACCAATTGCTCCCACAGAAAGTTTACACTCTCTGTAAAGATTCCAGGCCTCATCAGGGCAAGCCATCCTGCCACAGTTTGCCCCTGACTGCAGTCAATCCCCTCTACCTCATGGAGTAATAGTGCAGGTATCTCTTGCCTCCATGCTATAAAAGAAACCATTTCTGCAGTTAACTAGAATGTTACCAGTTCATCACAAGAAAATTGCAGGCATGATGCGAGCCAGAGCCCATAGGGAGGTCCACAAACATCAGTCCTTCATTTGCAGTCTTGCCAACCAGCTTTTCGACATAAGACTTTTCTTCTGGGAGGCCCAACTCCTCACACACGGTTATTTCACGATCACATATGTTCTTGTGTAGACTCGTAAGCCAAAAGGTTTCTGTCATTTGTTGATTCCAAATAATTCTTGCCACCTGCTGTAACACTACTGGGACAAAACACATACAAAAATGAGCACTGCAAAACAATCAATGTCTGATTTAGAATTCCCGAACCACACCGTTCTGCCTAATCTTCACAAACATCACTGGTGTGACATGAACAGCACAGAAACGGATCGTTCTATACAGTGATGACCATTAGGCCTCAGGATGTCACAAGTTCTATAGTTTTCCATTGTCTTCTTTCCCCCCTTAGTGACACGTCTGCCCCATCCCAGGAGGCAAAACCAAACACAATTGCAGACACTCTGCACACAGCAATCACATATGACCTTCACATCCTGAAGCCAGGGCTTAGCTCTAGCCTTTACCCTTAACACTGCTGCCAGAACAACTTGACAGCACATAATTCAGGAACAGTATTCCAATTCTGATTGTTGCTTACCAGTAATACAAAACAAAGCATAACCAAGCTATTTTGTCATTCAAGATCCACGGCCCGCACTGAATAGGCTAATGCAGGAGTAGTCATGGCTGTGGTAGCTGTATCCTCCCAGCCCCTGGCCAGGCTCACTGAGAACTACAAATGATAAACAAGGATCACCTGAAAGGCATTGTTCATTACACGAACCACAACATCAGGTGTGGACAATAAGACACACAACAGACAGGTACACGATAACTGAGTCATTACACCAGTTAGTAAAAATTAGACACAAATGAATCATATTTAGGATATGATTTCTTCCATGTGATAGTCAGGCTGGTCTTGTGCTGCTCAGCATTCACTGATCTCTGTCCAGAATTCTTGCCGCCCATGATAAGCTGTCATCAAACATACTGGAAGCCAGCAGGGTCCTGTGGGAGACAAAACACAAACAACCCCCCCTTCCCATACTAACAACTTAATATCTACTTGAGGTGTCTGTTTGTGATCCCAGCTCACACGTGCCCACCGCGTGAACTAAATGGCCACCGTGTGAACCAAAAATTACCATCGCATGAACCTAAATTAACATGGCTTCCAAACTTTCAGGAACCTAAACCCACAGTGACTTTGAGGTTGGCAGCTGCTGTCTCACTGCCCCCACCAGGGCCATAAAACCCCATATCCACTAGCACCCTCAGGGTACAGAGTATCACTGGTTCCACGCAGGTTAATTCAGAAGAGTCACAGCATAACATACCGAAGAGTCACAGTAACTAATTTTCACAACCATCATGAAAACAAAGCTCCTTGACTGCATCCCAAGCAGTGCTTCAGCTAATTCTCTAATTGACTTTTCCATACAAAGCTGGCTCCTAAAAATCCAACCTTTCTGGAAGGCACAATTGGGGCTGCTCTGCACCCTCAGGGGAGAAACCAGCTCCTGGGGGCTGTTGGATTCCATGAATTAGATGCCATTAGCCATGCCAACTTGACAAACATAACCACAAATCCCCTAAACAGGGCTTTCAACACAATCAGATCCCAAACATAGGCACAAAATTAATCAATTCAAAGTTCCAACCCTTTTTCCCTCCTCGTCAAATTCAATATTATTCTTAACCTTCTTCTCTAAATCTGACTATAACATGTGTGCGAAGGCATCCTGGGTCCCGGCTTCAAACACAGACAGGCGCGTCCCCAGAGAACTTCCACCTCCCTGGGCCCCAGCTCCAAACACAGACTGGCGCGTCCCCAGAGAACTTCCACTTCCCTGGGTCCCAGTTTTTCGGCAAGCCCCCACCCTGGTACACATACTGATGCCTAAAATGGAAGAAAAGAACTTTCTAGACAATATTAGTATAGATAAAGTAGAGAGCAGTTCTTTAATTAAAGCACTTAAGGTACACTAAATACATAAGTGCACAATATAGCATAGGATTCCTACAATTTTATAACACTAATTAATTACCATATTGTGCTGGTTTAAGATTTAACCAGCAGGCGAAATGAACTCAACTCAAAGGAGAGATTATAAGTCAGAATAATAATTTATTAAAATAATACAGTAAGTACAATCATACAAACAAACAATTGGTCTTAACCCACAAAACCCAAATGTATAACCCAGCACCATATGGCATGAACAAAGTGGTGTTCCTTGGGCCCCCCCTTGAGTCCAAAGTAGAGGGAGAGGGGAAAAACCTGCTGGTGGGAGAGCTGTTGCAGTCTGGTTGAGAGTGATGAGCTGCAGTCTTCCTCTGGATCCCACGAGTGGTAGAAAAGTTCTGAAACTCCAGGTTTATATATTCTCCAGTTCAGGCAGGAATGGTCAATCCTTCCCTCAGAGCGGGGAATTCCATAAAAGGAATGGTCAATCCTTCCCTCAGAGTGGGGAATTCCATAAAAGGGTATGAGGATGCTCAGAGCGGGGAATTCCATAAAAGGGTATGAGGACAGGAACATCCCCCCCCACAGGCAGGCCCCCCCCCCCGACAACAGTTTCTGGGAAATGGCATGGAGGGCCATAGAATACACAGTTTTGGGCTATACCTATCCAGTGATGAATCGGTCCCAGTTGTTCTAACTAGGACACATATCTAATGGATACATCCAACCTGAAAATTGTCTGCCCCCAGAACCTTCCTCAGGTCTGCCCCTTGGCACGCCTCCCCGGAATTGAGTTGGAGGTCTCAAGACCCCATTCTTCTTCACCATCATCATCTTCAGTGTCACATGCCTTCTTTGGGGCTTCTCCAAGGTCTCTGGGCCATCTAGGTTTCTTTGACTACAGTGATATCTTCTAGGTACATGTCCCAAACAAGATGTACTCACTAAAATCTTTTCCTTGAAAAGAACATTAAACAAAACTTGAAGAATTTCAGGAATTTGATACAGAGCATGAGAAAGGGAGTTTAGTAACTGTCAACTGCTATACTAAAATGTTAGAAACTATACAGCTGTATTAAAAATCTATATGCTACAAACCTTAAGAATCCTAAGACATCAAAACAATTCAACATTACAGACTGTTCTCACCCAAAATTAAATCCCCTTGAGGTACACATCATGTTTCCCTGTCCCTCTGCATTACCCACCACCAAGTGCACCCAGGTCCTTGAGCAAAGACAGTCCCACGGATGGGTTTGCTTTTGCTTGAGACAGCACTAATCCAAACTGTCTTCCCTAACACATTCCTCATATGCACCGTGGGGACTTTATCACCTTCTACCCCTTCTATGATACGTAGAGGTTCCCATTGGGCAGGACCAGCTTGATTGATAGAGCCTCTAGTGTGGGCAGGCTACCAGGCATGTCTGCCTTGACTGACAGCCCAGCTGCATGGCCTTCAGTGATGCCATGTGCTTTCAGCAGGCTTTATGTGCAGGACTTACCATGTACTTGTAGATCTAGGCCCAGCCTTTCCCCACATGCACACGCACACTCACAGTGAGTTGGTTCTGTCCCATATCAAAAATTCAGTGAAATTCGAATCCAGTATCTCACAAGGACCCCACTTAAAATCATTCTTCTTCCATGTCACATGATAGAGAGGGTTTATAATCTGACTGTAATCTGGAATATACATCCTCCAAAAACCCACAGCATATCGGAAAGCCTGGGTTTCTTTCTTGCTGGTTGGTGGGGACATGGCTGCTATTTTGTTGACCATGTCCATTGAAATCTGACAATGTCCATCTTGCCATTTTACTCCTAAAAACTGAATTTCCTGGGCAAGTCCCTTGACCTTACTTTGCTTGACAGCAAAACCAGCCTTAAGGAGGACTTGGATTATCTTCTCCCCTTTCTTGAAAACTTCCTTTGCTGTGTTGCCCTACACGATGATGTCATCAATGTACTGCAAGTGTTCTGGAGCCTCACCCTTTTCCATGTCAAATAATGGGTCTATGTTTCCACCCCTGGGGCAGTCAGTTCCGGGTGTACTGGACACCCCTCCTGGTGTAAGCAAACTGTGGCCTGCACTCTACTTCCAAAGGAATAGAGAAAAACGCATTTGCAATGTCAATGGACTTACGCACTGGCCATATAGGACTAATAAAAGGTGAGTGAGTATTGCTGACCACTCCCTGGCTCTCCAGTTCATGAATCATCTCATGAGTTGGCGTCACGCAGTCTTGGTTGGTGCGGTATTGTTGACAGTGCACTGTTGTGGTAGCAATTGGTACCTGTTGTTCTTCAACCCTCAGCAGTCCCACAGCAGAAGGGTCCTCTGAGAGACAAGGCAAGGTATTCAGCTGTCTAATTTTCTCTGTCTCCACAGCAGCTATTCCAAAAGCCCAATGATGTCCTTTTGGGTCTTTGAAATACCTCAGGAGAGGGTAATTTATGCCAAGGATGCACAGGGCCTCTGGGCCAGTCACAGTGGGGTGTTTTTGCCATGTGTTCCCAGTCATGCTCACTTTGGCTTCCAATACAGTCAACTGTTGGGATCCCCCTGTTACCCCAGAAATAGAGATGGATTCTGCCTCTACATATCTTGATGACATCAGAGTACAAGTGTCAACTTGTACTCTTGTGGGTCTGATTTTCCAGGCCATTGGATCCACACAGTCCAGTAGATCTGATTGTCCCTTTCCTTCACCTGGCTGGAGGCAGGGCCCCTCTAGTTCTGGCCATAGTACTCATTGCTCACTTCTTGTAAATATGAACTGGAGGTCCCTTTAAGAGGATGGGAAGTAACATCATCCATTCTATGAGTACATGTTCACTGGAAACTGGAGCGGCATTTATCCTTGAAGAATTTCCTGTGGTGGTCGTTCTTCCTCTCAACTGATGTACCCATGCTGCTAGGGCAGAGGTGGGTTTTCCTTGCCACTTCCTCATGTCCTCTCTGTGGTCATGCAGGTAAAACTACAGGTTACCTTGTGTTGTGTACCCTCTCTCGAGCAGGGGAGCGCTTGCTCCCAATAGCAGAGACTCTGGTCTGTACCGGCGGGGCATGGGACATTTCCTCTCTAACTTGCTCGAGTTTTTCACATCTGTCCACACACAGCCTTGGACAGTCTTTCCACATCCAAGGTGCAGGTCGATAAGGAGGAAAAAGGTGATCTTCATATTGACGGAGTCGGGTAGTCACCTGAAGCACTCTTTGTCTTCCTTCTTTCATTGACATCAATGCCAATGAGTTGGCGTACGGCAATGGCACGCTCCCTACAAATGTCTGCCACATGTATTGTGTACACTGGACCTCATCTGGATCTACAGGGACTGCTCATTATTTGAATCCCTATAGATTACCTACAGCAAAGCTAAATCTCTCAGGTACCGGATACCTTTCTCTATTGCGTTCCACCTGCTTGGGCACACTACTAGATTATCCTTGAGAGAATACCTTTCCCTCACGATTGACATTAGTTGCCTCCAGAGGCTGAGAGATTCTTTCCTCTTCCCAATCCCCTTGTCATTGCCCGCATCCTGGGACGGGGGGATCGCAGTTGCTTTGCTTCACTACCATCTAGTTTCATATTGTGGGCAGCAATATCCCAGCATTGGAACAACCAGGTCACCAGGAGCTCACTTGACTGGTGGCTGAAATCTTTTCACATATCTCACAGCTCACCTGGGGATGGGGATCGGGTGATTATCTCTGGCCCTTGCCTCTTCCTCCTGTTATGAGGTCCCTCCTTCCTCCTCATCCCTTACTAGGCAAAGTGATTTTGTCTTGAATTTCTTCTTCTGTATAGGGGCAACTGCTACTGACATGAGTTGTTCCTCTGGTTCAGCTGCAGTTTGAGTAGCCACAGTGCCTGTTGGTCTCCTTTCCTCCTCCCCCTGAGTGTGCTGTCTAGTAATGAGCAGTGTCTGATAAATAGTATCCAGGGCCCAGCACACTGCAATAAGTTGCTCCTCTCTGGAGTTGCCATAACATTTTTCTTTTAAATATTCTGTCACTTTATCAGGGTCCTGTAGTTGTTCAGGGGTGAACTTCCAAAATATTGGAGCAGAGAATTTACCTATTAACTGGCCCATTTTCCCCCCATGTTCCATGCCACTCATGACTATTCCCCCTTGTTGCAGATCTCTGAAAGATAGGCATAGCATAGGCATGCTAGGTCGGTAAGATAACTTTATGGGCAACAGCTGGGTAACTGGGGAGGTCGTGCTGGGGGCTTATTTCTCTCCTCCTTCCTCCCTTTTGGGTTTGTTTGTTTTGTTGGCCACCTCTTGGTAATAAATATCGGTTTTGTTGAGCTTGCAACGGTGTCTTGGTTTTCAAGCTTCAGTATGTTCGAACCCCTCCCTAATAGAGTATGATATTGGTTACTGAATGACACTGCCACTGTATGTCATAACTACCATGGACAATGAGGATGGACTGCTCCAGATACACCAGTTGTGAGCTCTTGATGCAGCTTGCAACCAGCCGACAGCACACCAGCCCTCCTGCCCTGAAATACATCTAGGATGGATAGAACTCACAGTCATAGACTAAATGAACTCAACAGACATCTTGGAGGGACGGCCACTGACTATGGAAATGATACTCGTGTTTGTGTGTATATATATATACACACATATATATATGTGTATGTAGTTGGAAGGTGGTGTATGTGGGCATGATGTAGATGATATAGCATAACGGGTGCATAATGTCCTGGTTCTGGCCAAGATGGGCTTATTTTTTTGCAGTAGCCAGGAGGGGGCACAGCTCGGACCCAGAGGTTATTCTATACCACCTCACGTGATTGGCGGTAGAAGGGAGTCTCTTCTGGGGAGAAGGGGTTCCTTCTGGTTGATTAAGCATGGCAGAGGGAGCCATCCAGTATTGTCTATTTTCAGGGAGATTTCTGTGTGAATAGGGTTTTTTGTACCCTCTGTCATTAGTAATGTTGCTCTTACTGTTTTCTTATCTCACTGCTGTTTCCAGTCAATTTTTCTTATCTCAACCTGTGATCCTTGCCTTTTGTGCCTCCAATTCATCTCTCCATCCTACCACAGATGGGAGGGGGAGGGGAAAGCGGAGGAGTGAACCAGCAGCGTATGGTTTGGAGAGTCTCAGGGGGAGCACTAAATTGGGGAGTACGGTTCATAAACCACAACATTTACACAATTAGTCACAGATAGAGGAATAAGTAGTTCTCGACTTAGCAACAGCTGGAAGGGCTACTCCTACAGTTATTTAAACATAAGATGAATTCAGAAATTCCTCGCAATCCCTTTCTTTCTTTAAAAAATCTATAGGTGGACTTCTAAACAACATGCAGCCATTTTAAAGGCCATTTTCTTTTCAACTATGATTAATGATTAGTTTAAAAAGTCTTCTCCAATGGGCAATTACAACAGATACTGAGAAACATGCCTTAGAATATATGGCTACATAATTTCATTTTTCACACCATCAGGCTACAAGGAAGAGAGTAGGTCTTCCATTTGTTATTTTGTCATGTTTTGTACTATTTACTCCACAAAAAGAGTTTGGTATTTTTGACATGCATTTCAGGTAATCCCTAACAGCAGACTTTCTAATGTGAATTCTATAAGGAAGTCTTTACCATCTGTATGTGAATCTTATATATGTTACTGAAAATTACGATAGTTCTGGAGCAAATTTTCTTTCCTGGCACTGATAAGTTCAGCCACCTAATACCAAACAC
Organism: Pseudopipra pipra; assembly: GCF_036250125.1. Taxonomy (NCBI): domain Eukaryota; kingdom Metazoa; phylum Chordata; class Aves; order Passeriformes; family Pipridae; genus Pseudopipra; species Pseudopipra pipra. The sequence continues at coordinate 57,871,274 of NC_087580.1, read as the reverse complement.
TTGCTGATGGATGTCTCGCCAGCAACATCAGGCAGTAGGGGAGAAGAAATGCTAGATGTGGTTATTTAGACAACTTCCCACATCCTACTGAACATGCAATTTACCTTTCCAGTTTCAGAAGCCCAGGAAATGGAAATCTGGTTTGCCACTGCTGACAACAACCTAACTAGAGATGTTATATTTAAGGGGCGCCCAGGTCACTTCTGTTCAATTCCACTTTTTGGTAGTGGAGCATATCCCTATGGGGAGAAATGACATAATGCTTTATCAGGTCTCCCTGCTGTACTCTGAAACCTGCTGATACAGACTTGTTAGTTTTAAATAGATCAAACTCAACTTCAATCTTAAATTCAAACCTAAAATGGGCGGTATCCCAAGGAGGAGACTCCAAGTTAACAATCTCCAATCAGCCACAGTGAGAGACAAATTCCAGGCAAACCTTCAAACTAGGCTCCAAAACCATTCTATAGATTCTACAGATGCCTCTCCTGAAACATTTTGGCACCATATTAAACAGCATCCTGCAATCCTCTGAAGAATCCTTAGGGTTCTCCCTCAAGAAGAACAAGGACTGGTTTGATGAAAACAATCAAAACATCCAGAAATTGTTGAGGAAGAAGAGATCTGCTCACCAAGCACACCTTGCACTGCCATCCTGTCATGCAAGAAAAACAGCCTTTCGTCTCGCATGCAGCAAGCTTCAACAGAAACTCCGTGACATCCAGAACAAGTGGTGGATCGATCTAGCTGAAAAAACTCAATTATGCGCAGATACGGGTGATCACAAAGGATTCTATGAGGCCCTGAAAACAGCATACGGGCCTACATACCAGGTCCAAAGCCCTCTACTCAGCACTGATGGGCAAACGCTTCTAACAGATAAAACCTCCATTCTGAATTGATGGTCTGAACACTTTCAGACTCTTTTCAGTACCAACCATGTAGTCCAAGACTCAGCAATTCAGTCCATCACACAACAACCAGTGAAGTATGAATTGGATACTGCCCCCACTTTAGGAGAAACCCTCAAGGCCATACAGCAGGTGAAAAAATCGGCAAGGCAGCTGGGGTTGATGGAATTCCACCTGAAGTCTGGAAACATGGGGGCCTTGCACTCCATGCTAAATTTCACGAGTTTGTGGTGCGCTGTTGGGAACTAGGTGAACCACCATCAGACCTTTTAGATGCAGTCATCATCACTTTGTATAAGAAGAAAGGAATTAAATCAGATTGCTCAAATTACCGTGGCATTACTCTGCTCTCCATTGCTGGCAAAATCCTGGCAAGAATACTTTTGAACAGACTAATACCCGCTATAGCAGAAGGAATTCTACCTGAAAGTCAGTGCGGTTTCAGAGCCAACAGGAGTACCACAGACATGGTATTTGTTCTCAGACAAATGCAAGAGAAGTGTATGGAACAGAACAAAGGTCTCTATGTAACCTTTTTCAACCTCACCAAGGCTTTCGATACTGTGAGCAGAAAAGGTCTATGGCAGATTTTGGAACGTTTAGGTTGTCCCCCTAAGTTCCTTAAAATGATCATCTCACTCCATGAGGATCAGCAGGGACAAGTCTGATGTGGCAATGCACTTTCTGAGCCCTTTCTAATAAAGAATGGTGTGAAACAAGGCTGCGTTCTTGCTCCTACCCTTTTCACTGTCTTTTTCAGCATGATGCTCCAAAGGGCCACGGCTGACCTCGATGATCAGGACGGTATCTACATTCGATACCGTACTGATGGAAGCCTTTTCAACCTAAGGCGACTGAAGGCCCACACCAAGACCTTAAACCATCTTGTCCGGGAGCTGCTTTATGCTGATGACGCCGCCCTTGTTGCCCACACAGAAGCAGCTCTGCAGCGTTTAACATCCTGCTTTGCAGACGCTGCTGAGCTCTTTGGGCTGGAAGTCAGCTTAAAGAAGACAGAAGTTCTCTATCAACCAGCACCTCAGGAAGTCTTCCATCATGCCCATATCACCATTGGCCAATCAGAGCTTAAATCAGTCCAGCAGTTTAATTACCTAGGTAGCCTTGTCTCCTCGGATGGTAAGATTGACGGGGACATAGACAACAGGTTAGCAAAGGCATATAGTGCTTTTGGAAAACTCCATAAAAGAGTATGGTGTAATAAACACTTGAAGAAAAGTACCAAGATCAGTGTTTACAGAGCCATAGTGTTGTCTCTTATATGGTTCTGAATCATGGGTCGTCTACCGCCACCACCTGCGTCTCCTAGAACGCTTTCATCAACGCTGCCTCTGTACACTCCTAAACATCCACTGGTCAGATTATGTGACCAATACATCTGTTCTAGAACAAGCAGCAGTCACAAGCATTGAGGCCATGTTGCTGAGAACACAGCTGTACTGGGCACGGCACATCTCAAGGATGAAGGACCACCACCTCCCTAAGATCTTGCTTTATGGTGAACTTGCCACCAGATGCTGCAAGAGAGTAGCCCCGAAGAAAAGATACAAGGACTCCCTGAAACATCTCAGCCTTGGCCATACTGATCAACATAACTGGTCCACTCTGGCCTCAAATCGGGAGGCCTGGAGACACACCATCTATAATGCTGCTGTTTCCTTTGAGAGCGCACGCAGGATCACTCTCAAGGAGAAAAGACAATGCAGAAAGAATCGTGTCTTGCAGAATATACCACCTAAGGAATCTTTCTGCTGTGCCTTTTGCAATCGGATATGTCTATCTCGTATTGGCCTCATTAGCCACCAGCGTGCTTGTAACAAACATGGATAGAGCCTTCCTAAATCTTTGTTCGCGAAGCCTAGCCATGATATCTATGTCTTGCACAGAACTGATTGCCAGATTTTATTTAGTTCAAGACAGTGTTGTTCTATACAAGAATCTCTCCCAGAAAGGATATGCTGTAAAAACACACACATGTATTTTTTTTTTTACCCAGAGAAACACACTCATTCACAGCCTATTGCTTGGGAAAAGAGTTACTGTGGAAGACCCCAAGTCTGAAAATTAAAACCAGAAATAAACAGCCTTTTCCACTCACTAGCCATGTATACCCCAGAGTAATCACTGCCTTTAGTAGTTTTCACCCCAGATGAGTGACCCAGTAACTACCAGGAACCTTACCATGTGCACTTTATCACAGAACATGTAGGCAGTAGATGAAAGGAAACTGCTGATAATTTCACATATAAAAGAATGAATGATTTGCCATTTCTTTAATCAGACATAAGAACCGCAGCCATTTATAGGGTATATATCCCCATTTCTTTGCTGTAGTAGTCTTTACTATAGTGACTTTATGAGCTTATGTGGACAAACACACCATCCTTGCAATATTTAGGAGAATCTTTCCCCACATACTGTACCAGCCGCAGTAACCCTGCTGGCCTCCAACCTAAAAATGAAATTGCCTTGCTTTCAAGAGAGCAAGAATTCAAGTTCTATTATATTTCCCAACTTTTTTTCTTTTTTTTTTTTTTTTTTAAGAGGAAGACTCTGCAGGGCACATGCTTCATTTCAGTCAAGCTTTTGATGTTTTCTTCTGCAATGACCTTGAGAACAGATTCAATCTTGTACTCCTAGAACAACTTAAAACCTTCCCTTCCTAGCCTTCCAGGAGTTAAGAGCACTATGCTTACCTATCGCAACAAACATGGTCTAGCACTGTATAGTTAAGCTGCCAATTCTAGTGGCTAGCAAGTGCCAACGTTATTTGTGTCTTTCAGTCTTCCATGCTTGTTTCAAGAACCATATTAGTCAAAGCAGGTATCATCTGCTATAGCCAGAAAAATCTATCAACAGAAAGTATGATTGCTTTTCATATCTGGTTATTTTCAACCTTCCCTGACATTTGATATTGGCCTTTGAAAGAGACCTGCAGTGGTTTATAGAGGTTCCCTGAGATGAGAAGCAAATTACCTTTCGAACTTTCACATTTTGTCTTGCCTACAAGAAAAGTCAACAGGAGAACCACCTGCTGTAGTGCATTATGTATAAAAACCTTGTTACTTGCCAGGACACCAGCATGCATGGCTCTACATTTACTCCTTTTAAGTCAGAACCAACACTATAAGAGGAGGACACAGATAGTTGTAAGAATACAAGGAAATACCACGTTAACATAAGTTGGCACAACCTGAAGCAGTACTGGTACACTGGCAGCATTTTTCTGAAGTTTCTGGTGAGCACTGCAGCCAAGGAAACAACCAAGGATAATTTACAGACATCTGCAGAGGCATGAACTGCTATACCAGAGAAAGACAGAACTCACTTAAAAATTGTGCAAATTGGCAATAGAGGCTGGCATCACTGATTAATTATCTAACACCAATACTACTGAGCTGGACAATAGTGGTCTTTGAGGCAAAGAAGTTATCTTGCATTTCCTGCAACAGAAAGGAACCACCAGAGGGATGCAGACAGTGACAAAAATCAACAGAAAATGTTTGCAGAAGCACTTGGACTGAGACTGTATTTGTCATTCAGCTCATACTGAAGGAGAAGAGGAAAGGAAGTTGCCAAGACAATAATCATTTATTCACTTTCTTGCCTAAAGTTCTGCTGAACAGATTAAAGAACCGTGATGTGCAGGAATAACCTACAGGATTTAGATCTAAAGCAAAGCAATAATCCAAGATTACAAACAATTTTTGCTATGACTGTGACATATGTTACGTACAAAATGAAGAGCATAATGCAGCATAGCAGGGCATAAACTATATTAACAAGACTGAGAATCAGCAAACATTGATGTCCACAAGATAACATCAGACCAATTTTTTTTTGATTGGTTGTTTAAAGAAAGGAAGACAATCTGCATAAGAAAGGTGAAAATCCTCAAGTTTATCAGAGAACATAACTGGCATTTGCAGAAAATACTGAGTAGAAAACATACGAAAGAAACCCTCAACACTGAAGACAGACAGAAGAACAGTGATGCAATGGTTAAAGAAGTAGGAGGAAAAGAAGGTAAAGAGTCTCATTTAAGCTGAGAAGAAGCAAAAAAAGCAATCATGGGTTGCAAATGCAGGAGGGAGCATACAGGACAATACATCTGACACACCAAGGTAGTGACAGACATTCTAAAAAAGAGGTTTCACACCTTCTCTCTCCACACAGCATTTTTCCAAACCCATTGCTCACAGAACTATTTCAGAACAGGTTGCGTAAGAGTTTCTCTGTTCTATTGTACAGAGATACCCGTTCCAGAGATTTTTCAAGAATAATGAGGTGCTTTTCCCTTTTTGTATATATCGAAGCCTTGAGGTGGCCCTGCCCATGTACTAGTTTTTAAACATCAGACACCAGTCAAGTATATGACTGCCAACACTGTTCTGTTTCAGTATCAGCAAATTCTAGGAACTCTAAAATGTGTCTGTTCTTCATTTTCACAATGAATTCTGCACTAACCAGACAGATGCAGAGCAGTGTACAAACTTGTACACAAGGTGATACCATTCCTTTATAACAAGGAGGAACTCAAGCCAATCACAAATATAAACAAACAATGAGGACTACTACCAATCAAGTCAAACTCAATTTGAATACCTAGGAGGAGGATTCTTCATGCAGACACTGGTTTTTGACATATTTTGTTATGTGAACTGCAATAGATGAGGTTTGCTGCCATGGTCCGAGGGGGGAGGGGAATGGGGCTGTGACACAGCACGGACGGGTCCGGAGTCAAGGTAGAGGTGCAAATGGAATACTTTATTGAGGTGTGCAGGGGTTTTATGAGTTCAGGTGGGGAAAGGGCTAGAACATGGGGTGGAGCATGAGACAGACAACCAGGGGAACAAATGGGATTAAGAACTCGGGAGAAGAGGGTGGAACTGGAGAGGGACTGGGGAGGAAAAGGTCCAATGGTAGCTCTCTCCTCACTGCAGCTTTCTCAGCCAATCAGAGGGAGGAGCGGGGAAGCAGGGAGCAGGCAAACTCGTGGCAAGCCCGGGCATGCCCAGGTTATTACAAATATAGAGACAACATACAACTGTAAATTCCATATAATAAAGTCCTGTCAATTGCTGTATGACTTTCTCCACGCCTGGAACTGTTCCCATTCTGCTTCCAGCTCCTTCACAGTTTGCTATAGGTGGCTAAAACACAATTACTCCATGCAGTGGCTGTAACATGATTAACAGTAGTAATGGCTATCTCACACAGCAAACTAACAGAGCTTGAATGTGGACTCCCCGCTGGAGGTTTCCCGGAGAAGAACTCAGTCACGCGGTCCCCCTTTGGCAGGAGGAGAGAGCAATCAAGTTTCCTCTCGGTGTCCCAAGGCGAAAAGACATTTATTTCAAAATTCCCGGGGTTTATATGGGTTCGGGGGGGGGGGGGGGGGGGGGCAAGAAGAAGGGACGTGATTGGGTCAAGGTCCGGAGGGAAGGGAGTGGCTTGAGGGCTCTACTGACCAATGGGAGATACAGGAGGATCGCGTTCCAGTAACAGAACCAGGGACTGGGGAGAGGTGGGTGGGACAGCCTCTCCTGCTTGTGCAGGGGCGGAGTCCGCGATCGGGGAGGGGAGACAACATGGCTCCGAATGGGGAGGCCGCGCGGGTCAGGGAAAAATACACAGCTCAGGGAGAGAACCCGTACAATAGAAAACGCAAGTAGCCGTTGTTTTTCTGCTTCACTCGATCCCAGGAAGTCGCCACTGCAACGGACCCGCCTCTAAAGCTGCTCTTTCCAAGTTTCATAGTCCTGGTGTTCGCCTACAGCAAACATACAAACCATATACGAAACATTAGTAACCAGAGAAATTTGAGTGATAACAATAAACAGCTTGACTGTTTTAGCAAGCTAGAATTAACAGATAACATACACACCCCACAAGTCACAAAGAAGCCACAAATATGTACAAACAAGCTTACCGGCAATGGAAACAACTTCCCATTTACTTTAATACACAAACTATTAGGGTAATCATCTTCTTGAGGGCAGTTTGTCTCTGCTAGGCATAACCTATATCCCCAAAAAGAAAAAGCATCATTTTCAAGTGTCACCACATTCATATGTCCCCACAAACATCTAGACTTATGTTACATTAGCCAATTAAAAAGTTGTAAGAGAACACTATGAAAAAGGTACCTTAGCTGAACTTGGATCGTGTAATCTCTCCTGCCCCTGGGCAAGAAGCCCCTGTGACAAAGAGAAATAAAAAGAGAAGTATCCATTTAGACAGCAGGTCTCATATTCCAGTCATATGCAGAAAGAACTGGCATCCTCTGTCAAGAGTTTATAGTAACAATAAAGTATGATTTTGCCAGAGAAGAAAAAACCCTCTTAGCTTACACCATAGGTCTTGCAACAACATAAACCCCGTGACAAAAAAGCAGTCTTCCATTCCTGCAGTCAGGAAACATGCAGGGAAGAAAAGCTTACCACCTCTCTAAGTAGTGACAATTATTTGGAACAGAGTAATTGTTAACTCTTTAATGGGGTAGGATTTACCCTAAATGCACATAAATTCTGCACATGTCCCTGAAGAAAACAGAACAGATAAACTCAGTGTAACTTCAGTGAGGATTATCATTCTGCACCTGCAAGTTTTATGTGATACAGAAAACGAATCAAACCCCCCACACTTTCTCCTGAAATTTTGCAAAAGTTTACCTACACTATGCCACACTCTTACTTCTTACCTGGAAATACAGATTTCTCTGACCTGCTGAGGTGTTAAAGCAAAGATAAAAAACTTTTCTTGGAACCTCTGAATACTGCTCTGTACTAGAGAGACAGAAAAGAGTTTTAGCCATGGTAATTAAAGTAATTGATTAAAACAGGATCTGCAACTGAGGTGGGATTTTTTTGGAACCAGGCATAAGTCACTTAATGTCGCGACGGAAAGCTCTAGACACCTCAATGTGAGAATCCAGGAACTTCGTTTATTGTAGATTGGCAACAGCTTAATATACACTCGATAATAGGTTCATGAATATTACAGAAATTAGGCTCATTATTGGTGCTCAGTTAGGTGGTGATATCATCTTAACTGTCTTTCATTGTTTACACAGTGTCTTTGTTTTGGTAATGCCTAGCTCCTGTTTTTCAGCCCAATTTAGAATACCCAAGGACGCTGCTGCTTTCTCACGGCCCTGCTATCTCAGACTTTCTCATGGGCCTAGTCAGACTGCGTCTTATACTTTAGCAGCTCATCCATAGCCTTAGCCATGTTCATATGTCCTCGCATTTCTAACCAATCCTCTATAATTTCCCCTGTTTTTATTTTGGGCCAACAATGCTTTCTTTGTCGTAGTATTTACACGTCTAGTAATACAAGAAAAGGCAACACGAGCTACTACTAAGATTACAATAACTGTCAATATCCATCGTAGGCCTTCTTTAATATAACTTAGAGCCCATTCAGATATAGAACCAAATATAGATTGAAGCCATGAGTCTATAGGGCTAGTTGCTACTGTCACCTTCTTTGTATGATCTGTTAACCATTGCAGTTGTTTATGTATGGAGTTACTGTGATCTGAAAGATTAAAACAGCACATACCGTCAAAGTCCTTACAGCCATGGCCTTGTGCTAACAACAGAAAATCAATAGCAGCTCGATTTTGTAGGACAGCATGACGTAAACTACCAACGTCTTGTGCAAGTTCTGCTATTACTCGGGTGGTGACATTTGATTGTTTTACAGCCCAGCATGCAAGTTTGCGAATGGATGTTAATGCCTGTGCCGTGCCTACACCTGGGACAATAGATCCAAAGACAGTAGCTGTTTTACCCCATAGCTCTACTTTGTCATCACAATCTGAGGAAAGTTGGTTTAGGCTCCTCTTTTGTTTGCGTGATGGAGTTAGATTAAAAAGCTGTAAAAAGGATGGGGATAACAGTGTAAGTGACCCTATATAGCAGGGCCCTTCGAAGGCACGTACAGGAATGCCAGGCCAAGCTCTGTCACCACAAATAAGAAATACACCTGGTGGTAAGGCACGTGCAGTGTTGTTAACCCAAATACTTGGTGAGGAAGGTTTGACTTCAGCTCCATATGCCCCAAGGCTCTGGTTGTTAGTATTGTTAGTGCCACAATAGTCTCCTACATTTTTATAATTAAACCCTGGGGTACGTGAAGTGACATTAGTCCATCTAGACAAATCATGGCTTTGATGTGCACTTAACCCAGAATGAAATGTTCCCAGCATAAAGCAAGTTTGAGTCCCATTATCACTTGTATTACGGACAGACAATGATCCCATTAAGTCTAACTCCTGGGGACTATGGGGTAAAGAGGTATTGAGAGCTTTTATAAGGCACGCAGATGTATTAGAGATAATTATTTCATTCCCACACGATGATGAAACCCAACCAGCAAATAGTAAGTTTAACTTATATACTGAGTCAAAAGGCATACCAAATAAGCAAGTACGAAAAGGATCTGAGGCAGATGCCAAGGACAAGCAAAAGGATGATTGTCCTGTTTGATTTGCCCAGGTGACCCATATGTTTTTCCGAGGGTCAATGGTGTGAAGAGCCTCAACATTGGCAATCATACCCGTGAAAAGAAGAAAACCTATTACATAGCCGTACAATGAAATAGATAGAAATCCTAACATCTTTGCTATACTAATACACAAAAACAGTAAATCAATTCCGGGCACGTAAGTCTTGCAGTTCCTTTGTGTACAGTTACTCAGTTAATTCAGATGCTGTTCCAGTGTCTCCTTCTTCAGCAGGTGTAGGGGAATCAGGTGTTGAAGAGGCTGGAGGTGGTGGTATAAGGTCAGGTGAGGCTGCAGGCACCGCAGGTGTCTCTCCTCCTCGCTCTCCAGGGCTCTCAACCGCTGACTTGACCCAACGACTGGGAACCCACAGGGTACCTGTAGAAGTAGACACACAGAAGTAGCCTCGGCCTATAAAGATGACTTCTGCTGGACCTTCCCACATCCCAGTTTTAGGATTCCGATAATGAACCTTCATGGGTGGTCCTTTTGACACCTGCTCTTTCTGATTATGTTTGACAATAGGAGGTACTGAATCATCTCCGAAAATACACAAATGATTAAGGACAAAAAGAGTTTTGCTAACTCTCTCTCGGGCATCCCTGATGTCTTTGTATTTCTCAAGGTAGCTTTTAATTGTTCCATTCATTCGCTCTACTATAGCTTGCCCAGTAGGCGAATGAGCTATGCCCGTAACATGCTTTATGTCCCACTGCTGCAAGAATTGTCCCAGAATCCTGCTAACATATGCAGGTCCGTTATCTGTCTTTAACGTTTTAGGGACTCCCATGACAGCAAAGCAATCTGTCAGATGACGCTTCACATCTTGGACTTTCTCTCCTGGCTGCAGCGTAGCCCATACGAAGTGACTGTAGGTGTCAATTGACACATGCATGTATTTCAATCGACCAAAAGCAGGAACATGTGTGACATCCATTTGCCACAACTCATTAGCTTTTAGTCCTTTGGGATTAACTCCCACTCCGAGGCCTACTCCTTTATTTTGCTGACTGCAAATAGGGCATGCTTTCACTATTGCTCTGGCATCTTCAATTGACAGTCCATATGAGTGACTGAGACCTTTTGCATTTTGATGATATACAGCATGAGCCTCACGTGCTCTCAGGAAAGGAGACATAGGAGCTTCTGTCACTGTTGACACTAGACTATCTGCTCTAGCATTTCCTTCTCCCAGCCCTATATTCCATTGATGACTCCTGATATGCAACACAGCATATCTGGCTGACCGGTAAGCAATTGCTTTGTGAAGCTGCTGTAATAGTTGCATGAGTCTGGCATTCTTAACTTCTCTAATGCTGGCATCTTCGATTCGATTAGCTACTCCTGCAACATACATAATGTGGTCTGTAACCACATTAAGTGTTTGATCTAGCCAGTGAGATAATGCCCACACAACAGCTGCAAGCTCTAATGTTTGTAAAGAGTCCTTTAAGTGAGCGTTTAAGAAGTGTTGATGCCATCGCCCTTCGTGCCTCCAGGTGGCTACGGCACGCTGCAATCTTTTTCCAGCGTCAGTGAATACGGTGATTGCATTCTGAAGTGGTGTCGCAGATCGCTTTGGAACTTGCAGCCACACCTGGTTAGCCATCCAGGCTAGCGTCGGTGACTGCAAAGGATGGATGTTAATGATGGCATCTGACACGAGTAGTGCTCCTTGCAGCTCAGGAGAATGGACTAAATACCAATCTAAGTCCTCCTGTCTTATCGGCACTTGTATCTCATGTGGTTCTGACCCGGTCGCTTGCACAATCCGGTTTCTGCCTTTTTTAATGAGCTCTGATAAAGTCCGAATCCTTTCCCGGACTGTTCTGCGTGGTTGCAAAGACGTTGTCAGCCATTCTAACACAACCTGCTGCCCTTTAGTTGATGTTGCAAGCTGCTTTTGATTGTCCCCCGTTTTTATTTTTTGCTGCGTGAGGGCTCCCATAAAATGCTTTTCTCCTGCCAAGATAGTAAGATTGACAGGTACACCCTCTATCCGTCGGTGTGTGACATGATCAGCAATACTGGCCGCAATCTGATGTAAGAGGTTTCGCTGTTCTGGGGTGACAATCACTGCTGTTGAAGGGTCTGTACCCTTTAATAGTGGTCTGAGGGGTTCTAGCCACTCATTAGGTATTCCCACTACTGGACGCAGCCACTGTAAGTCTCCTAAGAGTCTCTGAGCATCATGCAAGGTGGTAATTTCTATATTGATAGACAATTTCTGAGGTCGAATGACAGAGTCTGTGATTTGCCAGCCTAAATAATGCCAGGGACTGGATTCTTGAATTTTCTCAGTGGCTATGACTAAGCCTTGCTGCTGCAACTGATTAACCAGTTGCTGCTTTTGATCTTTTGTAAACTTAGTCGGCTGGGCGAACAGCAAGTTGTCTACATAATGGTAAATTACTGTCGAGGGCCATGATTTTCTGATTGGCTGTAATGCAGCATCCACGTAGAGCTGACAAAGAGTGGGAGAATTCTTCATTCCCTGAGGCAACACAGTCCATTCATAACGTTGCGCTGGTCCTTCCTTGTTTATAGCAGGAACAGTGAATGCAAAACGCTGACGATCCTGCTCATGTAATGCAATAGTGAAGAAGCAGTCCTTAAGATCGATTATTAACAGGAACCAATTTTGTGGGATCATAGCTGGATTTGGCAGTCCTGGTTGTAATGCCCCCATCATATGCATCTGGGCATTTACTGTACGTAAATCATGTAACAGCCTGTATTTCCCAGATTTCTTCCTGATCACAAAAATAGGAGTATTCCACGGGCTAGTTGACAAACGCAAATGCCCTTGTTGTAACTGCTCTGACACCAACGCATGTGCCTGTAAAAGACTTTCCCTTTTTAAGGGCCATTGCTCTACCCACACCGGCGTTTCTGTCTTCCATTGGAGCGGGATCGGGAAAGTCCAGGCAATGGCCGTCATGCTAAAGGGGATCCTGGTTTGTTGGTCAGAACCATCCCCATCTGAGCGAGAATGTCTCTCCCTATTAATGCTTGTACTCCGTCGGGTAGGGGGAGAACAGACACCGTACAGTTCACAGTCATTTCATCCAACGTGATAGTTATCGGAGGGGACCTCTTTGCCAGAGTCAGACCACCCACTCCTGCAACTGTTGCTCCTGAGTTTACCAAGGGCCACGATGTGGGCCACTTGCGAGCTGCAACAATGCTGACGTCAGCTCCCGTATCCAAAAGAGCAATTAAATGTGCAGTTTGTGAGTTCCATTGGAGCTGGATAGCTTTTCGTGGTCGTCTGGCCATATCTATTGTTAGCAGAGCCGATGCACCAGTAGATCCAAAGCCCTGATCTCCTCGTTCGGGCTTATCCGATGGTCCAGGAGCGATCTGAGGGAGCGGTATCAGTTGTGCGATACGAGATCTGGCCGGTATATGCAAAGGTGGAAATAGTGTATTTACCATGATTGATATTTCTCCAGTGTAGTCGGCATCAATCAGTTCCACTAAAACAGTTAATCCAGCCATTGTGGACGAGGACCGACCTATTAACAAAGCTCCTACTGGTTTGCCGTCAACTAACACCGGCCCGTGCACTCCTGTCGGTATTTTCTGAGGACGCTGGTCTATTAGGGTGCAGTCTATTGTGGTTGCCAGGTCCAGGCCGAGGCTCCCTCTGGTTGCGGGATGCAGTGCGAGGTCTGAGCCGGGAAGCTGTGAATAGTTGGAGCCGTCACTTGTGTCTTGGCGCGGGACCCCTTCGCGCTGGCTTTCCCATTTCCCGACCCACGCCAGCACATAGCAGGAACATGCGTGTTTTGCTGACAGCGAGAACACCACACCGGACCGGACTGGCACTCTCTTCGTACGTGTCCGTATACTCCACACTGAAAACAGCGTCTTTTTGCTGGTCCACTTCGCTGTGTGGCTCCGGTCGGAGCTTGTAAGGGTGCAAGCGCGGCTAAAACCTGAGAGCTAGTAGCCTTCGCCTGCTCCTTTAAGCTTTCACCTAGCTCTTTAACCGCGTTCACTAACATAGCATTAGGCCCCTGGGGTATTTGCGCCATTCGTTCTAATAGCTCCTCAATTGACCAATTACCCGGGAGCGTAACAATGACATTGCGAGCTGTAGAATTACAGTTCTGCAGCGCACACTGCTTTAGCAAAGCGCCGTGCATATATTCGGGAACTCCCGCTAACTGGATGGCATTAACAACCCGATCTATAAACGATCCAAAAGGCTCGTCTCTTCCCTGCTTGATCCCCATATATGACGGAATTCCCCCTGGAGCTTTGATCTTATCTAGAGCGAGACGGGCTAGGCGCATAGACTCCCTGATCTTATCCGGTCCTATTAATGCTTGTGCCTCCACTCTGGCACTCTAGCGTAACCCCGTGCAAAGGGTCAGCTGCCTGTCTCTGAACCGCTACGGCCTCCTGGCAAAACGCCTGCCAGTGCGCATTATGTAGCATTTGCTGGTGCTGTGAAAGAACCAACTTCATAATGTTTTTAATGTCTGCTGGTAAAAGCAAGTTGCTACCCCAAATATAATTTAACATTTGTCGGGTAGGCTCACCCTGGATTCCACTCTCATTAACGGTAGCACGCAATTGCGACAACAGCTTCCAATCAAGGGCAGTGATATTTGCTACCAATCCACCCCCTTGTGCCGGAGCATAAACTACCGGAAAGGCATCAGTTAAAGTTTCTGCCGCTTCTTTATCTCCCGCTTGCAAAGCATCTGCGGCAATGCCTTGCCAGAGCTTTCGCCGCTCTGCAGCGACAGTACTCGATATATCGGGTGAGGGGGGTGACACAGCCCCGGTAGACGAGGTCTGCTGGGACTCAGGGGACGGGTTAGGGAACTCTAGGGAAGGGGCAGTGGGAGTAATAAGAGCCTGCTCTTGAGGTTCAGGCGGGATATGTACAACATTAGTCGAGGGAGGCAGCGGGTACGAAGACTCAGCCGCGAAAGGATTGCCGATGTCTCCCAAACGCTGCGCAGCGGCTCGAGCAGCCTGCTGCTCGGCTTTATGTTGTTGCAAAGCATTAGAAACAGCCTGTCACTGCTTGCCTAACTTTTTAGCTACTTTATCATCATTCAATAAATCCTCCCACAACTTATCCCCGTACCGTTTCCATTCACCTTCATCAAAAACCGTATTGGGGTCCACAAAACACCCTTTCACAAACCCCACCTTAAGCAATTCCGGTAAATCCTTTTTTAAATCTAACCCTTTAACTCCCCGCTTTTCTAAAAAGCATTGGAGCAATGATAGTGCCGCCTGTCTCTCCATTACCTAAAAAAACGTGTTACCACGCTTTGTGCAGCCCTTTCCACGAGACTTTGCGGCTTTGTCGGCGGGCCTCCTTCTTCAGGAGTCTTCCCGGGCGCCGGGTCCTGGAAGCACGGAACTTAACTCTTTCGCCGTCCGAAATCCCTGAAAGGGAGGCGTCCGGCGGCGGCAAGTTGAGCTCTTTTTCGTCCAGCCCTTTCGCCTTCTTGTGCTGCACGGCAAGACCGACCGAAACTCCTACGTCCGACCGTGGCTGCGAGAACCCGACTTGGCTCTCGGGAGTCCGACTTGACTCCGACCCAGGAAATCCGACTTGATCTCCTAGGGACCCCCTCTGGTCCCCGTACACGGGCGCCAAAATTTGTCGCGACGGAAAGCTCTAGACACCTCAATGTGAGAATCCAGGAACTTCGTTTATTGTAGATTGACAACAGCTTAATATACACTCTATAATAGGTTCATGAATATTACAGAAATTAGGCTCATTATTGGTGCTCAGTTAGGTGGTGATATCATCTTAACTGTCTTTCATTGTTTACACAGGTGGCTCGTTAAGTGTCTTTGTTTTGGTAATGCCTAGCTCCTGTTTTTCAGCCCAATTTAGAATACCCAAGGACGCTGCTGCTTTCTCACGGCCCTGCTATCTCAGACTTTCTCATGGGCCTAGTCAGACTGCGTCTTATACTTTAGCAGCTCATCCATAGCCTTAGCCATGTTCATATGTCCTCGCATTTCTAACCAATCCTCTATAACTTAATATATTCAAATTGTGGTTGAACTGCATTTAACTGTCAACAGGAAAGAATGGAACAAATCATTCATTCAACTATATTCAGATGGCTTAATATTACATTACGCTTCAGTATTAAAGAAGCTTGACAAACTGCATTATAATCCTTTCTCCCAAGGAAGAAAGGTTCAAACAAACACACAACAAAATATAACACTGAATACAGGATGAAAAGAGTACCACAGAGATGTTTACAACTATTTTGATGTACTACAAGAAGAGAATGCACACCAGAAGTTATTAATGGACAGCTGGAAAATTACTCAATTCAGAAACAGCTAAATGTAACTAAATCTTTGGGAAGGGGAGGAGGAGAGAAGGAGCACAACCCCTAATGCCACAAAAGCCTACTAGACTTGACATCTGGGAATTATCCCTCAGTAGTATTTGGCAAAAAAAAAAAAAATGCAACTCACATCAGAAACTGACTTGTCTGTCAGTGATGGGAAGCTGCAATATTTTAGTATTAAAGGTTCATAGTATGTGCATGTTGCTTTTCTATTTTCAACTTGAGAAGTTAGAAATCTTGACCTGAAATAAAAGTAGATTGGGCTTGTCCAACAATTTAAAGTAAGCAGCAAGGAGGATAAATGCAAAAATAGCACAACTAAACCAGGCAAATTTTTAAGAGCTAGTTGACTGTCTTGTAGTTTTAGTTAAATGGGAAAGATTTTTGGTGAATTCTTTTCATACCATCACATGGTTTGGAGCATGGGGGACTGCCCCCCCGCCCTGTCCAAGCTAAGCCAGGGAGGGACTGTCCCCAGCATCTTGTGACCTGCTGGAAAGGGGGGGGGCCCTCACGTGAAGCAGCTCGAGAGCTCAGGAGACGGGATAAAATCCCCAGTGCTTCTGGAAACTCTCTCTTGTTCCTGGATGTAGGTCCCAAGGGAAGGGACCGCTGCAGCCTCTGCTCCGGGCACTTTGAGGAGTTTCCCTGGGCCCGTGCGACACCAACCACTTTCAGTGGTTTTTGCTGCTGGCTGTCCCATGCAACACTGACCGCTTTTGACGTCAGCTGCCACAACATGAATCAAGACCAGCTGAGTCATATCGGTGAGACCAACAGTTAGGGATTTTCCCTTTTGGGAGCTGCACAGGGTGCTGCTGCCACCGTGTGGCCTGCAACCACCAGGTCCCAGCACCACGCCGGGTCATCCCGGCTCCACCATTGTCAGTTCACAGGGGTTTGCTATGTCGGAACCCACACTACTGTCTTGGCAGTATAGTATTTCTCTTTGAATGAAATATCTTTTCAGGGTTTTTTTTAATCTAGGGGGGAGGGGGTAGCTAGGTAATATTTTCTGCTATTGTTTCTTTTTCCTTTGTTTCTGTTTTTTCCCCAGTTTTTAGTAAAATTGTTATTTTTCCTTTTTCATTCAGACTTCTCATGATTTCTACTTTGTCAGTATTTGGGGGAGTGAAATAATAGAAAGAAAATGAGAGTTTATCTCATTAGAGGTCTCACCTCCTAAGCATATTGTCATTAAACCAAGACAATATATTTGGCGCCCAATCTGAGGCTCTGAGAAAGAGAGAGAGAAAGAAGTGGAAAAAAACAATTTTGAGAAATCCATTTGTGTACTGGATATAGAACTCCTTAGTCACCATGTTGTTTGAGCCATTCGTGTTTATTTGGCATGTATTTCTGTATACGCATTTTCCGTTCATAGGTGTTTTTCTCAAACTGGAGTTTAAAACCAAGGCAGCCTTGTCAATTTTTCAGTTCATAACCTGGATTCATAGTGTTGTAAATTCAACACCTATAAGTTTCATTTGGAATGTGTTTTCAGGGTTGTCTTCCTGCCCTAGCCTAAGCTGTTACCTCTGGAGTTTATTGATAATGGCACCCAGTCTGGGGGAGAAGCGCAGGGGAGTGACTCCTCCCAGTCCTTCACCCATTCCCTTTTCAGGTCTGCTACAATAGCTTTTGAAAAGTTTAAATTCCCTCTAGATGCTAGAGCTCCCTTACTCTTTGTGGTATGTCTGCAAGTTTGCATCATTATGGTCTATCTCGTGTGAAGCTAGGGCCAGGATCTTTCAAGAAGGTGTTCCCCCAGAGGTGAATAACTTTGAGTGGCATGGGTTGTGGGAGGACATGGGTAAGTTCTTGGAGAACTTTTAAACTCCAATGACCTGGAAGTTCACCCTTGAACAACTTCAGAACCCTGTTAAAGTGATGAGATCAGTGAGGGAAAGGTGCCATGGTAGATCTGTGGAGGGGCAGCTTGTGGTTGCATGCGGGGCTTTGGCCACTGCCTACCAAAAACTGCTTGGTATGGTGCAGCACCTCCAGGAGGAAAGGCAAGGGGACAAAATACCCAACACTGCAGCCATTCAGGGTGTGGCTAGGCCAGAAGGGCAACCCCAGCCAATAGAAGTTGCCCCTATCCACAGGAGAAAATATAAGAACAAATCAGTTCGCCTGGTGGATGATGATGGGGAGGCAGGACCTTCACAAACAGTAGACTCAGACCCAGAAATAATCACTGAATCCCTATAATTTGATAATCTCTGCAATTTGCGGAAAGACATCGCTTGACGACTGAGTGAGCCCATTTTGACCTAGTGGATCTGAGTCTGGGATCTTAGGGGTAAAGGCACACAGTTTGATGGTACTGAAGTGAGGTTTTTAGGATTCCTGTCCCAGGATGTGGGTATTGACCAGGGGTTCATGAGGGAATCAGAACCCCTTAATCTCTGGATGTGGCTTTTACCAAGCATAAGAGAGAGGTTTGCTTACAGGGACAACCTGCAGGGGCATCATTGCTCCTGGGACACCATGGAGGAAGGGATCCTACGCCTGAGAGAACTGGCACTGTTAGAGGTACTTTTTGCAAGGGACAGGTGTACATAACAGATGTGGTGGAAACTTGTACCTGCAGGGCCAACCGTATACTCTAATTTTCTGGTGACAATGCACTGGAAGGAAAAACAAGAGACAGTGGGTGTTACAATGAATAAACTCAGGACATATGATAAAATTGTCCATGCCCCATTACGGGCCCATATCTCTTCTGTGGAGAAATTAGTTGAGGACCTCCAGACTCTAACTAAGTAAAAAGTGACCACAAAAAGCTCAGAGAGACAATTGTCCATGTCTTGCCAGTGTAAACTGGAGCCCTGCTATTTGTAACAGGTGTCCCCCAGCTAGGCAGAGGGGGTACGCCACACGAGGTAACCTGTGGTTCTTTTTCCATGAACATGGGGGAAATGTGAGGAGATGGGATGGAAACCCCACCTCTGCTTTATCAGCACGAGTACAGGAGTTAAAAGGAAAAATGACCACTAGAGGCAACTCATTGAGGATAGATGTAACTCCAATTTCCCATGGGCAAGCTCCTAGACAGAGTAGGAGGGACGATAAAATGTCCAGCCTTTCATAAGGGATCTCCTGGATGTAAGTCACAACTACAAAAATCAGCACTAGAGGGGACCTGCCTCTAGGCAGGTAGAGGCACAGGATAACCGTGTCTATTGGACTGTGTGGATCCAATGGCCTTGCACATCAGACCCACAAGAATACAAAGCTTTGGTTGACACTGGTGCACAATGCACTCTAATGCCATCAGGACATGTGGGGGCAGAGTCTATTTCTATTTCTGGAGTGACAGGGGGTTCTCAAGAGCTGACAGTGGTGGGAGCTGAAGTGAGCTTGACCAGGAAGGAGTGGCAGAGACACCCCATTGTGACTGGTTCAGATGCCCCATGTATCCTGGATATTGATTACCTAAAAAATGGGTATTTCAAAGACCCAAAAGGACATCAGTGGGCTTTTGGGATATCTGCTGTAGTGACAAAAGGGATTAAACAGTTGAATGCATTGCCTGGTCTCTCAAAGAACCCTTCTACTGAGGGACTGCTAAGGGTTGAAGAACAACAGGTGCCAATCGCCACTGCAACAGTGCGTCATTGGCAATACCACACCAACTGAGATTCTGTGATCCCCACACATAAGATGATCCGAGAGCTTGAGAGCCAAGGAGTGGTCAGCAAGACTCGCTCACCCTTTAACAGCCCCATTTGACCCATGCTTAAGTCCAATGGAGAATGGAGATTGACAATAGACTATTGTGGCTTGAATGAAGTTACCCCATCGCTGAGTGCCAGACGTGCTGGAACTTCAGTATGAACTGGAGTCCAAGGAAGCAAAGTGGTGCCACCATTGACATTGTCAATGTGTTTTTCTCCATTCCTTTGGCAGCATAGTGCCGGTCACAGTTTGCTTTCACTTGGAGGAGCATGCAGTACACCTGGAACTGACTGCCCCAGGGGTGGAAACACAGTCTCACCATCTGCCACGGACTAATCCAGGCTGCACTAGAGAAGGGTGAGGCCCCAGAACACCTGCAGTACATCGATGACATCATTGTATGGGGAACACGGCAGAAGAAGTCTTTGAGAATGAAGATCATACAGATTCTCCTGAAAGGCGGCTTTGCCATCAAAAAGAATAAGGTCGAGGGACCTGACCAAGAAATCCAGTTCCTGGGAGTGAAGTGGCAGGATAGATGCCATCAGATCCCAACAGAAGTCATCAAGAAGTGTGTCTCAGTTTAATGAGATTGAAAATGTTTTGCTAAGGAGGGTGAGTTATGAGGTAGACCAAACTCCTCTCTCTCAGCAATTGTAAATCCAAAATTAAGAGGCTCCAATCAAGGAAGTATGGAAAAAAGAAAATAGCAATCCTTTATTAAAGGATATATGTATATTGGCAAAAAAAACTAGCAAAAGAACACAAAAACAACTAAGCAATAGTCTTGTACCCATAAGTCCCCTTCAAAATGGAAACAGTTTGACACTTGTCTGTCCTCTAGTGCAATTCTAATCACAGTTGGCAGGGGGCACTGATGGATCACTGGAGGAGCAGAGCCTGCAGTGCTCTGTGGTGGTCAACAGGGGGCGCTGTTGGGCTCTGGCGGTTGCCGCGTGGAGCCCTCGGATCGCTGGAGAAGCCGAAATGGAGATTTCCCCCCCCCACCAGGAAGGGGAAGGGGAAAGGGGGAAAGAAAGGCGGTTTCTTTTCCACAAAAACTCATGCTGTCTCTGTCTGGCTGCGGTCAGGACTTCCTCCTTTCCTCGACGAGCACAAACTCTCTGATGAAAACCGAGCAGGTCCGGCTGGCAACAGAGCAGACCGCAGGCAAGCTGAGGCCGGAGAACAGACAGATGACCAGGTTGAGAGCAAAAAAACGGCCTCAGAGCTCTTTCAACACACACCTTGCTCCCGTTAAGGCAAAAAGTGAAGTGTCCCCCGTTTGCAAGGAGAGGAGAGAAACTCCTCTCTGCAGATTTGGAAGGGCTATCAGCCAGGAATGCAGGTCTGCAACTAGTTCTTTTGTATAGTCAGTTACCCCTTCCCTCTCCTCGTTCAACATCCTTCTCTTACAGCAGGACAGTGGAAAGGAAAATTTCTTCTTGGATTTTTAGAACGAGTAAACCTATGACAAAGTGTCATAGGTTTACTTGTTCTAAAAAAAAACAGCTTGAATTTTTTTCCCCTGCACCACTGTGAAAGTAAGGTGTTGAAGAGGGAGGGGGAGGGTGGTGGCTAGAGTGATTTGCACACACAAAAGAACTGGGGGCAGCCTCACATTCCAAGCTAATGGGCCTCAGAAGACTGGGGGGAGGAGGTAAGTTTTTTTTTCTCCTCAGGAAACAGTATCCTCACCTGACTTTTGCCCTGACTCAGGGAAGGTGTGTGTGTGTGGAGGGGCTCCAAAATTAATTTTTTTTTCAGCCAGGTCATCTGGCTGCCTTTGGCCCCGGTCTGCCTCTGTTCTCCCACTCCCTGTTCTGCCCACGGCCCAGACCTGCTTGGATTTCATCAGAGAAGCCAGGGCCATCTGCAAAGGAACCTTTGAGGGAAGAGGCCACCCCTTCCCTCCTCCGTTCCCATGTTGGCAGCAGCTTGTACCCATCAACTAAGGGGGGGGAATCCCAGCCAGAGCCAGCCGCCGACAGTGTGAGTCCATAGGAAGAACCCCCTTTTCCCCTTTTCTCCTTCCCCTTCTCGGTGGAGGGGGAGTCTCCATTCAGCTTCTCCCATTCACCGGGGCCCCCATGTGGTGAGCGCCCCCTGCCGACCACGAGGGAGCAACTGCAGGCTCTGCTCCTTCAGTGATCCAACAGCGCCCCCTCCTGATTGTGGTTAGAATTGCGCCAAAAGGTGGAAAGTACTGAACTGTTTTTGGTGGGAACCTTGGGTGCAGGATTGTTTTTTGGGGTTTTTTTGTGTTCTTTTGTTGTGTTGCCTATATACATATATCCTTTAATAAAGGGCTGTTATCTTTTCTTTCTCCATATTTCCTCAATTGGAGCCTCTTAATTTCAGATTTACAATTGCTTAGAGAGAGGAGCTTGGTCTTCCTCATAACTCATTCTCCTTAGCAAACACTTCAGTCTCATTAAACTGAGACAAGATAATAGGAATGTCCCCACCGACTAGTAAGAAGGAAATGCAAGCTTTCCTTGGTGCTGTAGGTTTCTGGAGGATGCAAATCCCAAAATACAGACAGACTGTAAGTCCTCTCTACTTTGTAACATGCAAGAAGAACAGTTTCCACTGGGGACCCGAACAGCAACAAACCTTTGGACAGATCAAACAGGAGATTGCTCACGCTGTAGCCCTTGGGCCAGTCAGGACAGGACCAGAGGTGAAGAATGTGCTACACTTTGCAGACAGGGATAATGGTCCCTCCTGGAGCCTCTGGCAAAAGGTGCCTGGGGAGACTCAAGGCCAACCACTTGGATTCTGGAGCTGAAGCTACAGATGGTCTGAGGCCAACTACACCCCAACACAGAAGGAGATTCTAGCATCCTATGAAGGAGTTCAAGTCGCCTCAGAAGTGATCCACATGGAAGCACAGCTTATCCTGGCACCCTGACTACCAGTTCTGGGGTGGATGTTCAAAGGAAAAATTCCCTCCACCCATCATGCCACTGACACTACATGGAGTAAGTGGATTGCCTTGATCACACAGCGCGCCCATAATGGAAACCCTAATCACCCTGGGATCTTGGAAATAATAGAGGGTCTCCTTTCTAAATGACTTAGGAAATCAGACATTTTAGCTTAGATAAAAATTGTATCTTAACTAAGGGATTTGCTTTCTTGGCATAGTAGTTGTCTTTTTTTTTAGGACTACAATTAGTTTCAGGATGTAGAATGTGGATGAAACATGGGAACTAATAGAGAGTGTACCACATGCCCACCTGCAAGAAATTAGCTTACATGCCTCAGAAAACTTGATCAGTAAGAGATTGTTCTGTTAAGAAGTAAATTCAATTGAAGATTGTTTAAGCTGATGGGAAATTCTACTTATCTTTAACCAGTGATGAATATATGTGTCTTAGTTGGTCCTAGAACAATTAATTTAGGGGTTAGACGTCAACTGGATCAATCATAGATGCTAGGAGGCCTGCCAAGCGAGAAGAAGACTGCGAAAACGGCTGCCCCCCCCAAAGAAATGGATGCAAGATAGCAATCTTGGTCCATGAATGAACTGCAAGATGATATTTGACCCCAAAATCATGACATAATCAGGGGTTGGGTGTGAAGGGGGGGTCTTTCAAGTATCACTGTATTTATATTCGAAAATTTGTGCTGATTCTTTGATTCATGTATGGCGATTCTATCCCCATGAATCCCCAGTTGGCATATTAAAGGAATGTCCAATCCAATGATTTTTTGTCGTTGGGTTTGTATTCATGCTTAATTAGACACTGCTACTTTTAGTCTATGTTTGGCCCAGCCACCTGTGAGAGTCTGTTCTTTTCCTGCCAAGTTATGAGAAAACAAGCACTGATAACGAGAACTTCATCCTTGAAGGAAGCATCTTGTATAAACTGAAATTAATTGGGGCCTCACTATTGGCTGATGGCCCTCCAAGGGCATTTGAAGGAGAAATTTAAGAGGAGGAGGATGAAGTAAGCCCCCAGACTCAGTTAGGAAAGACCCTCTGAGGTGTAGCACGCAGGCGTGGGGAAATTCCAATGTACACACACATGCGCAGGAGTACCACTTACATGACAGGGGGAGGGACCGAGGGCCTCTGGCTAGGCGGTGCTGGCCACACCTGCCCAGGTAGATGTCACAAGTTAATTGTATTAAAAGCAGATAGCTCTTGCTGAGAGGGGACTCAAGCTTCACATGAAGGACAATGTTGCCTTTTGCGGGGATGCCCGCTATCTTGTGAGCCTGCCAACACTCCGAGGATGCAGCTTCTGCTATGGGGAATTCTAGGCATTCTGGGGTCAGTAAGACAACCTCATAAGTAACACCTGAGTGAGTGGGGGGTCATACTGAGGTCTTATTTCCCTCCTCTTCCCTCTCTCTCGGGTTCTCGTTTTGTTGGCTACTTCTTTGCAATAAATATTGCTTTTTGTTGAGCTTTCAGCAGTATACTGGTTTCAGTTTCAGCGTTCTCCCGGCTACAGGGTTTAATTCTTTTGTTTCATAACCAACTGCCAGAAGATGAAAAGCATTATGCTCTTTTCACTAACGGTTCCTGTTGCATTATGGGGACAAACCGGAAATGGAAAGCAGCCATATGGAACCGCACATGATGAGTTGCAGAAGCCACAGATGGACAAGGTGGATCAAGTCAAGTTGCAGAGCTCAGAGCCATCCAACTGGCTTTGGATATTGCCAAATGAGAGAAGTGGCCAAGACTTACCTCTAAACTCACTCATGGATGGCGGCCAATGCTCTATGGGGATGGCTAGACAAGAAGACCAATTGGCAACGTAAAGGGAAACCAATCTGGGTTTTTGAAATGTTGCAAGACATCACTGCCAGGGTAGAGAAGCTGATCGTGAGAGTCTGCCATGTAGACACACACGTGTCCCCAATCCAAGGAAATGAAGAACATTGCAACAATGAACAGGCAGACCGAGCTGCCTAAGTCAAGGTGTCACAGGTAGACCCAAGTATAGATATGGAGAGGTCTGGCAGATTGATTACATCACACTGCCTCAAACTTGCCAAGGTAAGCACTATGTGCTCACCATGTTGGAAGCAACCACTGGATGGCCAGAAATGTACTCTGCGCCTCCCACCACTGCCTGGAACACCATCCTGGGCCTTGAAAAGCCAGTCCTGTGTCGACATGGCACCCCAGAACAAATTGAGTCAGACAATGGGACTGATTTCAAGAATAGCCTAGTTACCACCTGGGCTAAAGAGCATAGTGGATATTTCATATCCTCTGTCATGCACCAGCCACTGGGGAGGTTGAAGGGTGTAATGGACTGTTGAAAACCACTTTGAAGGCATTGGGCAGGGGGACTTTCAAGCATTGGGATCAGCATTTAGCAAAGGCTACTTGGTTAGTCAACACTAGAGGCTCTGTCAACTGAGCCGACCCTGCCCAATCAGAGCCCCTTCACACCATAGATGGGAGATAAAGTCTCCATAGTGCACTTGAGATGCATGTTAGGGAAATCAGTTTGGATCAATCCCGCCTCAAGCAAAGGCAAATCCATTTGTGGGATTGTTTTTGCTCAAGGACCAGGTTGCACTTGGTGGGTAATGCAGAAAGATGGGAAACACAGTGCGTACCTCAAGGGGACCTAATTTTTGGGTAACCTGTAACACTGTACCTGTATGTATATATTCGTAAATGTGTATCTTGTTGGAAAATGTATATATATGTATGTGTATAGTTGGAAGATTTAAATCCGATATAATGTGATGGTATAAAAATATTCAGGGTGGATAATGTTGTAGTTTTAGTTAAATGGGAAAGATTTTTGGTGAATTCTTTTTATACTATCTTGTGGTTCAGAGCGTGGGGGACTGCTCCCCCTGCCCTGTCCAAGATGAGCTAGGGAGGGACTGTCCTCAGCATCTCGTGACCTGCTGGAAAGGTCCCTGAAGGGAAGCATCACGAGAACTCAGGAGACGGGATAAAATCCCCAGTGCTTCTGGAAACTCTCTCTTGTTCCTGGGTGTAGGTGCTGAGGGAAGGGACCACTGCAGCCCTCGTGCCAGGCACTTCAAGGAGCTCTGCCAGGCCCGCATGACACTGACCACTTTCGGAGTGGCTTTCAGTGGCTTTCGCCATCAACCGCTGCTGCGTGGATCGAGACTGCCGCCCCCAGCTGAGTCATTTTGGAACAAGTGGTGAAGAGAGGGCAAGGGTAGAGATGACAAGGGAAGGGAGTTTCCACTTTTTCCCAGCTGCAAAAAGCCATTTAAGTCTAGACTTAGTACTGTCATTAGCAAAACTTATTTCATGAATTAAGCAACCCACAGAGCTATTAAACACTTACCTAGACTTGTAGGTTTTATGAGTACATCAAGCACATCATAAAAAGGTAAGCTTTTCAGTTGAACATCAGGATGAACAGGTGGAATTGGAGGGGATGGTTGCTGCATCTCTCCGTGGGGCTTAGTGTCTTGGAGGAACACAGGTGAGGAAGGAGACAGAGGTATGACTGAAGAAGAAGGGAGTGGGTGAATGCCAGGAACAGCCAGGTCAGGTTCAGCAGGAGAGGAACTACTGACAAAATTGAAAACCACAGGTTTTATAGCCAATAAATCTGAAAGTCCTTCAATCGTCCTTGGGTACCGACGTCTATAGAGTTCTTGGATTTTTATCTGAACTGCTGGGCTGCAGTCACTCTTCACTAAGTGCAGTGCCCTCATCAGGAGGTCATGTTTCTGCCCACTTTTATTACGTCCAGCAAACCCCAACAACACTTGTAGTTCAGAAACACGAAAACTGGATACCATATTTTAAAAAGAAAAGAGAGAGAAGCACAGGTAAAGGAACAGTACTCCAAATAAGCCTTTTTGAGGAGCATGGTGAAGCATCCAAACTTCCATCATTTTAGTTTCACACTTGTTATCTTAGGTACTACCTGACACAACAGTATAGTTAAAAATGAAGAAACAAAGTGTCCAGGATGAAGACTGAGTTTGGTTGCATTCATAATTTCAAAGACTTGTTTCCACACTCTAACAAATAGCAACAAGAAAACTTTAATGCAACTCATGCATTGAATGGGTTAAATGGGTCTCTTAAATTCACAGGCTTTAACACAAAGTATCTGTTTCACTTCATGAAACAAGCAAACAAACAAAACAAAATAAAAAAATTAGATGAATCAGTATCATTACCTGTCTTCCAACACATTTTAAGACCTTCATTATTTTATTTCTTAAGTTCTACATAGTTTATTTTAAAACTTCCTTTATTTTGGATAACATGTTAAAGGCATGCATGAACAGAGACAGGCACATGAGGTTTCACTCCTGAAAGGATGGCATAGCAAGGTGGACAGTTTTTAAAAAGCTTCATTATATCATATTAACCAACTGTTTAACCAACATAATTGATTCTTCAAATTTTCCAGAAAACTTCCTGTCCTTTTCATATAACATTCTGGTATGGTGGGTCAAAAAGATTTCTTCAAAGAAAATAATACTATTTAGTTGGTTATCACAGTGAGTTGTGGGAGACTTCGAGGATTGAACTATGAAGTTCATAAACATAAAGACTCTCATTAAAAAAAAAAGTCCACTATGCAAGAGAAAACTATCTTCTCTACCCATTACTACAAATGAGTAACTTAGCATAGGCGTCATTTTACATTTTTGTGAGCAAGCTCTCTTTTCAGAAGTATAAAATTATCCAGAATTCTTCTAAGCAGCTTCCTCCCCATTTCTGTGGGACTGTAACAAGGAGGTTAAGTTTTAAAGATGAAAGAACACGACTTCAATCTGTACTGCTGCACCATAACAACTCCAGACTCAAGGACTGGCAGATGAAGGCTCTAACAGAAGGTATAAAGTAGTAGACACCTGGAATCATAAGTGTTTTTTTTTAAAAATGCACTTTTGGGCTGTCTCTTTTAAATAGTAATCCTATATACAACATTTAAAACTTTGGGTACTGATTTCAGAAGGGATACAACTCAAAACGCAATGTTTTGACTTGACCTTCCCTAATCCTTACTTTACAGAATTTACACATATGTTCTAACATCAGATCTAACCTCATCTGAAGTTTTAACACAACTATACTACAACCATACAGTTAGCCACCAAAAAAGTCTGAACTCCCCCTGTCCCCCGGCTACTTGGTCCCTATTCTCACCTTAATATTGAGAAAATTGTTTTTACAGATCAAGGAATTGAATCAGATGAAAACTGAACTTAAAATCATGGAATCATTTACGTTAGAAAATACCTCTAAGATCACTGAGTCCAACTGTTAACCCAGCACTGCCAAGGCCACCACCAAACCATGTCGACAAGTGCCACATCTGCATGTCTTTTTAATCCTTCCAGGGATGATGACTCCATCACGGCCCTGGGCAGCCCATTCCAGTGCTTGACAACCCTTTCAGTGAAGAAATTTTTCCTAATATCCAATCTAAACCTCCCCTAGTGCAACTTGAGGCCATTTCCCCTTATCCTATCGCTAGTTGCCTGGGAGAAGAGGCTGACCCCCACCTCACCACAACCTCCTTTCAGGTAGCTGTAGAGAGCCATAATGTCTCCCCTGAACCTCCTTTTCTCCAGGCTAAACACCGCCAGCTCCCTCATCCACTCCTCATCAGACTTGTGCTCTACACAGTTCACCAGTTCTGTTACCCTTCTCTGGACATGCTCCAGAACCTCAAGATCTTGTAGCGAGGGGCCCAAAAGTGAACACAGGATTTGAGGTGTGGCCTCACCAGTCCCCAGTACAGGGGGACAATCACTTCCCTAGTCCTGCTGGCCACACTATTTCTGATACAGGCCAGGATGCCATTGGCCTTTGTGGCCACCTGGGCACACTGCTGGCTCATGTTCAGCTGGTTGTCGACCAGCACCCCCAGGTCCTTTTCCGCTGGGCTGCTTTCCAGCCACTCTTCCCCAAGCCTGCAGTGCTGCATGGGGTTGTTGTGACCCAAGTGCTGGACCCAGCACTTGGCCTTATTGAACCTCATACAGTTGGCCTCAGCCCATTGATCCAGCCTGTCCAGATCTGTCTTGTGCCATTACAAGACAGCAAGAGCAAGCAGTCAGGACCTGCCTTTTCAAGGGCCACATTATTCATGCACATAAAAACAAACATCTAAAATACTATGGTAGTAGTTTCACCAGTCACACCCTTTACTCACCATTGAGGTTATCCTATTTCAGATACTGAATTTCAACATTTCCAGACAGCCAGTTTGGATACAGTGATGCTTCAAGTAGCTATCAGGGAGCTAATCCAGCAGTTTTCAAAATGGTATTCCCCCAACACCCCATCTGTAAATGCAGGATGGATGCAGTTGTCAGTGAAAGCAGTGTCCCATTAGGTGGGCTCACCCTAACTTCTAACTTCTGAAGAAGAGGCCAACTGCAGATGCGTTATGGGTTTAGTTTTCTCAGTGTATTTTCCCATTACCATCGTGAAAAATGCTGGCAAACTAAGAAAGGGAAAAGGTAACAATAAGTTTTCCTGCCTGCTAGAGAAAAACTCCCAGGTGTGGATAGCCAGCAATTAAGCCACACAAAGAAAATAGCTAATAGCCCTTGCATACCAACTGAATCACTGGGGGGGGGGGAAGCCCCATCCCCCCTTTAGCCGTGGGCTGAGGCTGCCAGCCCAGAGAGGAGAAGGGAGCTCTTGTGTGAAGCCACTGCATGAAGCCGCAGTGGGACTTGGAGAGCTATAAAAAACCGCTGGTGTCACATGATCTGACTCTTTGTTCCTTGCCCAGCTTTGGACTAGGAGCTGCCACCTCTCCGTCGCTGTCGGCCGACCCCGTGCGGCCCCACCCCGTACCGTCAGAGTACAGGAGCCCCCTGTCTGTGCCTGCTGCTGCTTTGAGGTCCCAGCCGCCATCTTGACACAGATAAAAAGCCCGACAGTGCCCCCCACCAGCTACGAAGGAGTCACTGCAGTCTTTGCCTAGAAAAGCGTGCCAGCGCCCCCTGTTGTTTGTGGTTATAACTGCACCAAAAGGGTGTTTGGCTGGGTGAAAATTTCTGTTAGTGTTGTTGTTTGTTCTGTTTTGTTTTATATATTTTTAGTAAAGAACTGTTATTCCTTTTTTCCTACATTTTTTACCTGAATGCCTCTTCATTTTGAATTTATAATAATTTGGAGGGAGAGGTCTTCTTTCTGTTCCAGGAAGGTGTTATGGTTTACTTTGACTGAACACCAGGTATCTACCGGGCCTGCGCCTAGTGGCGGGGGGGGGGGGGGGGAAACAAAAAAGAGGGAAGGAAAAAAACTCTTAGAAATCAGAACTGCTAAGAAAAATTATTTATATTTACACAAAACTGGAGAATGATATAAGCAATATGTATACAGAGAAGAACTAAAAATAGAGATACTTCCCACAACCAACGCTCCTCCTCCAACAGACTGCTCGAAATGCTCCGTTCAGCCAACGGAAGAGAAGAGAGAGAGCTGTCTTCCTTCCCGTTTCTTTTATATCGGAGTTGGTGTACCATGGTATGGAATATCTTATTGGCAGAATACGCATCAGATGATCTAACCTACTTCAGTTTCCTTCTCAGGGAGTCTCCCTAACCCATCACAGAAGGTTCCCACCTTCCTTGGCAGACATTGTCTTTAAACCAAGACGTCACCTCAATTTCATCCCAGCAACTTTTCTCAACAACAAAACAATAGAAGTAAAGAGGAGGTGGAGACAGAACTTCATGGTGTTTGCAAGATGCTGGAGAAAGTTTCCACCTGGAATTCCCCTTCTACTTTTCCTCATTCTCACAGTTTAAAAAGGATGACAAAAATAGTGTTTCAAGTATCCATAAAAAATAGCTTGAAGCACTATAAGAGCCTTGTAGTCATGTCACATAAAAGAGAAGTTGTGTTATAAGATAATATCGATATTCAAGAATTTACCAAGAACTTCGTGTTGTGTGCTTTCATAGATAGTTACATAAGCTTGATAGCAACATCAGCTCCTTTGTTTCAGATGCAGGCAGTAAGCATGATTCTGGATTCCATAATCAGAATGCAAACAAGTAAAATATTCCTTGACATTGAGATTAAGGAAACAGCATGTATTGCAAAATATTGTCTTTTACCCTGCTTGCTGCCTTCTATGCATTCCTGCAAGTTAATCAAGGTGAAATGTGCAGTCAATCATGCCTTAAAAGAGCTAATGTGTTATACGGAAATTCCACAAACTAGCATTTTGTCCCAAGATGGATTTCATTTCATTAGAAGGCACAGGCTGACTTCAATACCATAGAGTCAGCAAGATTTTAAATTAACACCTCCAATAAAAATGCTTGAAAGTATAAAAAAATACATAGTTTTGTCCATCAACACAGAAACCTTACATAGGTTTTTGAAAGAAGTCTTGGAAAAGTGAGTTTTACTGAAAGTAATTAAACAATTAACTTTTACAACATTATCTCCCTAAATCTGATTCTATGTTCCCTTAAAAGCAACAACCACCACATATATGAAAACACAGCTAGTCCAATCTACAAATTGTGCCTGACAAATCTGGTGGCCTTCTACAACAGGATTATAGCCTTGGTGAATAAGGAAAGAGCAACTGATATCTACCTGGACTTGTGCAAAGCATTTGACACTGTTCCACACAACATCCTTGTCTATAAACCAGAGAGACATGGATTTGGTGGATGGACCCCTCAGTGAAGAAGGAATTGGCTGGATGGTCACACTCAAAGAGTTTTGGTTAACAGTTCAGTGTCCGAATGGAGAATGGAGACAAGTGACATTCCTCAGGGGTTGGTATTGGGACCGGTGCTGTTTAACACCTTTGTCGGCGACTGGGACAGTGGGATTGAGTGCACCCTCATCAAGTTCGCTGACAACACCAAGCTGTGTGATGCAGCCAACACGCTGGAGGGAAGGGACGTGATACAGACAGACCTCAACAGGGTGGACCCGTGCAAACCCCATGAAGTTCAACAAAGCCAAGTGCAATGTCCTGCAACTGGGTCAGGGCAATCCCAAGCACAAGTACAGGCTGGGTGGAAAATGGATTGAGAGCAACCCCAAGGAGAAGGACTTGGGAGTGTTGGAGGAAGAAAAGCTCGACATTATTCAGCAATGTGCCTTTGCAGCCCAGAAAGCCAACTGCATCCTAGGCTGCATCAAAAGGAGCATGGCCAGCAGGTCAAGGGAGGTGATTCTTCCCCTCTACTTGGCTCTCATGAGACCCCACATGGAGTACTGCATCCAGCTCTGGGGCCCCCAACATAAGAAGGACATGGAACTGTTGGAGCAAGTCCAGAGGAGGCTACAAAGATGCTCATAGGGCTGGAGCATCTCTGCTATGGAGACAGGCTGAGAGAGTTGAGGTTGTTCAGCCTGGGGAAGAAAAGGCACCAGGGAGACCTTAGACCACCTTCCAGTACCTAAAGGGGCTCCAATAGAGCTGGAGAAGGACTTTTGAAAAGGGCATAGAATGGTAGGACAAGGGGGAATGGCTTCAAACTGGAAGAGGGAGGCTTAGATTGGATATGAGGAAGAAATTCTTTATTTTGAGGGTGGTGAGGCGCTGGAACAGGTTGTTCAGGGAAACTGTGGATGTCCCATTCCTGGAAGTGTTCAAGGCCAGGTTGGATGGGGCTTGGAGCAACCTGGTCTAGTGGAAGGTTCCCTGCCCATGGCAGGGGGATTGGAATGAGATGATCTTTAAGGTCCTTTCCTGTAATGATTCATATTACAGGAAGGATGCTGAAAAGCATTCTGGGACTTGTAGTTCTTTAGGACTCTATCAGACATGCATTGAGGTGCTTTAATGTCATTGGTTGAAAGGTCACATGTTACAGTTTGAACTCTGTATTTAAACTGCTGTTCTTGGTAATAAAGCTAATTCAGTTACTGCACACACATGTGAGTACCTGGTTTTGTGCCAAACAGGTGCCACAGATGACGCCCAAATCGGGACATTCAACAGACATCGGGAAACAGAAGTGTTAAGCTTTGGGATGTCTGCCGGTGGCACTCCATCCTCATAGAATTAAAAGGAAAAAGGAAGAATTCCTCAACAAGTCGCGCGCACCAGTTACCTCTGCAAACACAGGACAAAAAGGGAAAAAAAGGACAAAAAAGGACAAAAGAAGAAAGATCCAGCTTTAGCAAACAGAGGTAATCTAAATCTATCGAGGATGGGAGGGAGGTATTCCCACAAGGGGAGGTTTTACCCAGAAATTAAAGAAAAAGCTGAAGCGTTCTTAATATATATTACCATAATTATACTGGGATTCCTGCTGATCAAGACTTTTAATGTGACTGCTTGGCAAAAAAAACGGTGTTAGGCTTTATAAGAGAGAGATCTTTAAAGACTTAAATGCAATTAAGAACTTGTCCACGGGGAAAGATCTAATGAATGCCTTAAAAATTCGCAGCAGGAAAGCAACTCGACCCGCAGCTGCAAACCCCGCTCCTCCTGCCCCCCCGCAACCCCTGCCACCGCAACTTGAGTTTCCCCAGAGACGTTGCGCAAGAGAAGGGGTACGGGAAGTCCCTTACAACAGAGAGGGGAAGAGGGGCGAAAGGAAGACCACGATCAAACTGGAGCAGCGTTTTTCTCCCGCTGCCAACAAAGGGAGGAGGGTGACGTGCGGCCACCACTTACCGCGGGAGGGCTTTGCCCAATGCTGCGTGGCGCGGTGGTAGAAGATGTCACGCCGCTTTCTCACCAGCACGCAGTTTGTGAGGAGCCGAATGGCACCGCGCCGCCGCTTTCTCGCCAGTGCACAGCTAAAATGGAGCTTCCCTTTCCACTGCCGCGGATTGCACAATCAGCACGTGGCTGCCACATGGCAGTGACACGGGTGTGGCCGGAGCAGAGAGATTTCTCTGAACAATTTTTCTTGCATTCGGTAGGCCTTGCTTGATATGACTTTAGAAGTGACAAGCGGTGTAATGTTTATACTTATAAGCTGTGTGAAAATATGCAATGTTTATACTTGTTAGCCGTGTGTTTATAATTATAAGGTTTGAGAACATAGTAGGTTTATAGTAAGAAAGCCTTGAGAAACTGGATATAATGAAACACCTGCAGATCTCGGAAAAAACCCTAAAGGAGGATCAATAGAAAGAGCTTTGCATGCCAAGTATGATCTTAGGCCGCGTGGACAAAGAACCAGGTCCAATAAACTGAAAGCATGAGGCGCGTGCACAGACTGAGCTATCCAGTCACCTTGTTGTGAGCATGTACCCGGAACAAACTAAACTGTATAAAAGTTAACTGATTTAAATAATAAATTGGACATCGCTTTGATCACATTGATGGTCTGCTTTGTCTCTACCTCTCCATCAACACACGGGCACCTCCATTTTGCTCCCGCCGCAGGGCGGATGTGAGATCTCTTCCACAGCTGCCACCATGTTTTCGAATGTCGCGGCGGGGCGGGAAGCAGCTGGGGAATCCATGGCAAGAACAGAGCCCCCCGACCATACAGGGGCTGGCGGACAGAAAGAGGAGCCGCGGGGACGTAGAGGCAGGGTTGCCACTCGGAGCCCAGCTCGGCACGGCGGGGCACCAGCGGCGGCAGTTTCGCCGGCGCCTGAAACGGACAAGCGAAGGCGGGGTCGAGGACGTACCCGGAGCTGTGCCGGGTCCCTGCTGTGCCGTGGCTGAAGCGGCGGCAGTGCCGCGGCTGCGGAGCCCCCGCAGGGGGAGAATGGGCAGCGGGGGTGTGTGTCTTGCCTCGCTGCAGAAGTCCCCCTGCAGCGCCGCCCGTGCTACGCTGGGGAGCGGCAGGCGCAGCAGGGCAAGAAACGGCCAGGGGGTCGGCTCGACCCCGGGTCGGCTATGCGGGCTGGCCCGGTGGCACAGCTCTGCACGGCTCGGGCGGGAGTTGGAGCCCATGGGGGCGGGGCGTGGGAACACGGCCAGGCGAGCGCGACCCGAGACCAGGGTGGCGGTACTGGCAACAGCAGTTTCAGTGGGGACAGTGGCCAGCCTGGCACCCCCCCACTCAGCCCGGCGCGGCACAGCCAGTTCCGGGCCAGCCGCCACTGGCAGCAGCACAGCAACAGTAACGCCTGAACCCCCGCCATCAAAATCAAACAACTTATACAACGTTTCCAACAGCAGAGCTGAGCAGAGGCTTTCCCAGCGGGGCACAGCTCCCAGTGCATTCCAAGTCCTGCAAAACCACAGCACCATTGTCCATAGCACCCACCAGCATCCAACTTTGACCAGTCCTGGACATAACTACAAAAAACTGCAGGTTCGCATCTATTCCTGCCTATTTTCCATCAAAAACTGACTGAACTGTTATTAACATGTTTGCTAAGATTGTTTTTAAAGGTAAAGAACAACTACAAGAGGTGAATGAACGAGAACCTGGACATTATCTGTGTTCCAAAAACCTGAGACAACATAGACTGATTTCTCACCGAGGACACTGGATTTCAAGCTGTGTGAGCAGATTGTAATGATAACCTGTCTATTCTAGGCACAGACTGTGATCAGAAATTGAAAATTTACCTTCAATAGCTATGCTTTACTGCCATTCACAGATCACTCATGTAACTGAATTTAACCATATAAAAAATATACATATCACCACACTTACCCACAGGACCAACAACAGAAAGAGCACACCACACATTAAGAAAAATATAACAAAAACAACAAAAAAGGGAAGGGGATATGAGTCTCTTCTCTATATGTGTAAACCTACATTAACTCTTCTTCAAAACAGGAACAATCACAAGAAACAATAACTGATGAAACTAAACAAAAAGAAACATAACTAATAACCACTACCAAACCCAAACTACGTGATTGAAATACAGAGGCATAATAAAAGGTTTAAGTATGCATGTATGAGGAGAGAATGAAAAGGTGGCCACCTAAATATGAATGAGAAAGTTGTGTGGATGTATTGTATGTGTGTGTAGTGGTTTAGTTTTAGGCCTTCCTTGGCAACCAGGCCGAAACCAAGGAAGTACCATATCCCAGTATTCCATCCTCTTTCTTTACGTAAGCAGAAGTATTAATACAAGGGGAGAAGTAGGTTGAGCCCTTCTTCTCTTCCAGTGGACTTGAAGAAAGTAGCTCCCTGTGGCTCCTCCAGCTGTGGGGGTGTCGGGCCTGTGGTTTGTTGAGAGGCCACTGCCTTCTGCCTTCTTCCTGAGTTCATGAGGGAGATGAGGTGATTTGTGGACTGAGACGTTTCTGCTTTTCTCAAGGAAAGTATTGAGATTTCGTTCGCTAGCTCTTATTGACTGTGTATATCTATTTCTGGTTTTTTCTTTATTCTTTTGAGGGTGTTTGGGGTTCTCTTTTTATACGTATATAGTATTGTAACTGTATATAAATGCAATATACGTAAATATATATATATACTGCTCTGGTTGTGTTTTCGGTAGTTTTTTTCCCTTCCAATTCCTTCCCCTGTGTTCCTAAGAAAAGAGAGGGGGAAAAGGTTTTCATTGTGGTGTTGGGCATTTGGCAGGGAACCAAGCTCAAACTGCCACAGTGTGTGAACTCAATATTAACAATATATCAATTAAAAGCACAATTATACAACAATATCACCTCAACCACGTAAATTATCCTCAAATAACAGTAAATACAATATCCATACCCTCAGATAAAAAGTCTTGCATAAACCATAAGGAATTGAAGGTTATACAGTTAATCATGGCTAGGTTTCGCGAATGAAGATTTGGGAAGGCTCTATCCACATTTGTTACAGGCATGCTGGTGGTTTATGAGGCCAATACGAGACAGACATATCCGATTGCAAAAGGCACAGCAGAAAGACTCCTTAGGTGGTATATTCTGCAAGACACGGTTCTTTCTGCGTTGTCTTTTCTCCTCAAGAGTGATTCTGAGTGGGTTCTCAAAGGAGACAGCTGCGTTATAGATGGCGTGTATCCAGGCCTCCCAATTTGAGGCCAGAGTAGACCAGTTATGGTGATCAATATGGCCAAGGCTGAGATGTTGTTTCAGGGAGTCCTTGTATCTTTTCTTCGGGGCTCCTCTCATGCGGCAGCCAGTGGCAAGTTCACCATAAAGCAAGATCTTAGGGAGGTGGTGGTCCTTCATCCTGGAGACGTGCCCTGCCCATTGCAGCCGTGTTCTCATCAACATGGCCTCTATACTTGTGACTGATGCTTGCTCTAGAACAGATGTATTGGTCACAAAATCTGACCAGTGGATGTTAAGGATTGTACGGAGGCAGCGTTGATGGAAGCGCTCTAGGAGATGCAGGTGGTGGCAGATGACCCATGATTCGGAACCATACAAGAGAGTAGACAGCACTATGGCTCTGTAAACACTGATCTTGGTGCTTTTCTTCAAGTGTTTATTACGCCATACTCTTTTGTGGAGTTTTCCAAAAGCACTATATGCCTTTGCTAACCTGTTGTCCATCTCCCCGTCAATCTTACCATTCGAGGAGATGAGGCTGCCTAGGTAATTAAACTGCTGGACTGATTTGAGCTCTGATTGGAGCACATCACCATTGGCCAGTCAGAACTCAAATCAGTCCAGCAGTTTATACAGTTAATAAGGTTATGAATATTGCATGGTTAAGAAGGTTGCACAAGCTAATAAAGTTATTACCAGTTTTAATAAAGGCCTTACAACATTAGGCCCTGGTTTTTATAGATGGTTAAGATAAGTTTGTCTACATTAAGAACTGTTTAAGAAAAAGGTTTCAAAATTGTTCTATAACTTGTTAAATTATAATAAAGAAAGGGGAAATGTAACGATTCGTATTACAGGAAGGATGCTGCAAAGCATTCTGGGACTTGTAGTGCTCTAATGTCATTGGTTGAAAGGTCACGTGTTACAGTTTGAACTCTATTTAAACTGCTGTTCTTGGTAATAAAGCTAATTCAGTTACAGCACAAACGCGCAAGCTGGGTTCATGCCAAACAGTGCCACACTCTCCAACCCAAACCCTCCTATGATTCTATATATGTTTTAGCTTATTACTCCATTTACAGACATATCAAAGTGAACACTCATTATGATCAACAAGGTTTTGTAGAGGCATAATATATACTTAGGAGCCTTTATAATCATGGTGCAAGAAAGATATTACTTCCAACAAACCCTACCAAGTTATTTTCTTTTGGGGTTCCAATAATATTGCAGAAGACTAGAGCCTAGCAATTAACATGCTTTTCACATCACTCAGTTAAAATTAGACATTCAAATTGTGTCATGTAAATGCCATCAATTTTCTTTAAGAGCAGTTCTTTATAGCTGCACAGCCCAATAAAACACTTTAACACAGAAGACCAAAGCCATTTTATTTTTAATGTATCTCCATGAACACAAAGAATAGCTTGACAGACATTCAAGGAAGGAGATCAAACTGGATAATTCAAGTACTTTTGAATTCCAGAAACATTTTTTCCCCTGAAATTCATACCTGAAGGTCATAAGAAGTTTCACAGGGCTTTTTGTTTCTTATTGTATAAACTATAGCAACCATGACTCATAAGCAGAAATACTGTTCTAAAGCATTAAGCTGTAGGTGTATCTGGAATGGCATGTTAAGGAGTCCAGGAAATGCTGACATGCCACTGAAATTAAGGGCAGGCATGCTTCAGAGCGAAGTAAGGGAACAAATATCTCAAACAATAAGTACATGATTCTTCACACTCCCACTGTCAAAGCTATCTGCAATATTAACAGTTATTGTACTTATGTATATGAATGAAAGGTAACTGAAAATACCTGTTAAATTCTTGACACATATCTACAATAAGCACCAACAACTGAAGCTTCTAGGGCAAGTACCGCTCAAGTAGTGAAGCCTACACTTGAACCTGCAGACGTAACCCAAGTCAAAAGTTTAGTCAGTCTCCACCTAAGAGCTCTGCTTCAGCCCCACTGTCTTCCAGACATTAAGTGTCTGAAGGTTACTGAAGATTATATAGGGAAAGGACGCACCAAGGATCAACCCCAAAAATCCTCCCTCCTGACTTTAAGCCCTTTTCTGGACACTCAACAGAGAACATTTGTGACATCTTTTGCAATAAATTTACATGCATGTAGATTTACAGCAGGTTAGAAACGTGTAATACTGGTAAGAGAGCAACTCATGTCTTAAGGTGGCTGAAGACCTCTATGCTGACCCTAAATACAAATATAAATGTGTTCTGGAAACTGATGTAACCATAGATAAAAAAATGCAAGTCATGGGAGAGAACAAAGATGTCACTAGCTAAATCTGTGCAAGTAGCACAGCACAGCAAGAGCAGCTCTGAAAAACACAGCAGTTGCTGCAAACAGCATGACCATCAGGTCCTCAGTATTATGGGGATTTTTCTTTGAACTAACTCTAGCCTGGCTCATAAATTAGGAATTAGTCTCCAAAGTTGTATGCATTTAATAACAGCGAAAATCCTAAATCAAACATTTGCATTCATTTCACATAAGACATTCAAAACAAAGCTTGACCCTTATTTTTTGACCCTTGCAGCCCTTTTGCAGACCCATTTTGACCCTTGCAGCCTCATTTTTTAAGTTTCATAAACTACATTATCTTCTTCATTTCCCCCATTGCTGTATCTCAGCACAATCATTAATTTTTAATTATTCTAGATACAACAAACTTTTAAGGTACCACAATACACTTCACTGGTCTGAAAAAGTGACTATGTATCTAGGAAGAACATAGGAATTGTGTAGGATTTACTTCCAGCATTTATAAACCCAATTCTTCAGTAAATTTTGTGTAATCTCTCCTTCCACAGAGGATGTATGAGCACACTTCCATCTCTTCTCACTAGAGTTATTTTTCACAATGGCCATGAAACCCATCACTAGCATCACACAAATTAGTTTTGGCACAGGCATATCCATTTGCCTATAAAGACCTTCTTTTTTTTTCCTCCCATAAAGATGAAATTAACACATCATTTCAAAACCTAATTAAATACAAACTATGAGACTGAAGCCGCTACCTTCTAAACTATGGATTGCCAATGTTTCAAAGATTGCATGCACTCTGTGCACACCAACCTAAGTCCTCCTCTGCAGGGCTGCTCTCGATGACTTCTCCTAGTCTGTACTCATGTCTGGCATTGCCCCAATCCAGGTGCAGCACCTTGCACTTGGCCTTGTTGAACTTCATGAGGTTCTCATGGGCCCACTTCCCAAGTTTGTCCAGGTCCCTCTGGATGGCATCCTGTCCTTCTGTTGCATCCTGTCCTTCTACCTCACATTTTACTGTTAAATAAAGTCCGTACTATTGACTTCAGCATATGGTCTCATTTGCATCTTAATTCAGGCAGAGGCATCTCTCAGTAATCAGATCTTAACAGGTTCCCTCTCAGTTGTCTCTTCTCAAGGCTGAACAGGCGCAACTCCCTCAGTCTTTCTAGTTTTCTTTCACTATAGCCTCTCAGTTATAACCCTTTGGTCATAGCTCCACAGAACTTTGAAGATCCAGAGGATGGCAGGGATGGTACTAAGAAATATTAAAATGATCCTTTGCCCCAAGAATAGAAAAATGTTGTGCCTGCATGTTTCCCTCAAAAACAAGATTTAAGAGAGAACTCTGACCTCCTGCCTTTAGTCAGTCCTTAACAATTTACTAAAATAAATTCAACTCTCCAAATTGCCTTAGTGTGTCGCTGGGTATCCGTCGAAGGGGTCCCGGTCCAAGGGGGGAAGAAGACACACAACACACACGAGGATGGTGAGACAAAGGGATGTCTGCCCGCTCAGCGCAGCAGGCAGTTTTTTTATCCAGTTCTCCCACCTCTACTTTCCCATACACAACACAAACATATTCTTACAACAACATCCAGGAATGCAGCACCTGCACTTAGCCACACAGCTCAAGGCTGGGTCCATGGGAACTATCTAATAGCTCCACTGCTCTCACGGGAAATGGCCTAACACTCTGCAACACTCCAAATCCTTCAAACTTCATTTGTGGGGCTGTGACTTTACCCCACAATTCCCCCTGTCTGTAATCTTGCCACAAAGGCCGCTTGCATCGCATCCTGCAGGGCCCTTTGCAGGAGCGATACTAAACAAGGCAGCATCAGCAACACAACCACAACCACCAACTTTTTAGATGTACAAGGCCCCCCTAATGGCTGTGCAGGGATTCCTGGCTAGATTCTATCTTCACACAGAAAAAACACTCCCATAGGGAGTCGACAAGTTGCACTCACTGCTGGAGTACTCCAAGTCGGATTCTTATTGACACCAGAAGCAACTATTTCTATAGAAAGACAGTTCAGGGAACACATCCCGTACTAATGACTCACCACGTGCTTGTTCTATGTCATAACCTACACGATGATTAAAATACACACAGCCTTTTACAAACAGTGACTCTAAAATACCTAACTTTTGAAGTGGAGTGTTAACAGACAATACATCATCCTAGTTATCAACATGATCACGACACCCGCGCACAGTATGACAGTCCCATTTCAATAAGTCACGCCGTCGGATGACATCCTGCACCAGGAGAGATGCTTCCGTGTCACCCAGAGGAACATCAACAAGACAGGTGTGAAATGGCTGCTCTGGATACGCCAGTGATGCACAAAAGGTCGTGTGATTCAGTTCTTTCATCAGAGTCACCCAGATGTTCCGACTGCCATGGAGTGAACTTTGACAGGTCAGGAACTGCACTGACGACTTCCAGGACCAACAGCAGGACGTACATACCGCGCAGGTATTCAGCAAGGACTATTATCTGTAGAGACAAACATATCCCTTTCCCCAAGTTATCAAGTCATGTGGATCAGACCATTGACCAGAGACAAGTTCTGCATCTGCATGCTGTGCTCTGTCCTCAGTTCACACAGGAATCACAAGATTATCAGTTTGGAGGAGGCTTTTTGTCAAGCACAGCATATTTTTCCTGAAACTCTAAAAGAAGGTAAATAAAGACAATCGCCAGAGAAGGTCAAAAGGTTTGAGATATACAGAGCTTTGTCTAGCCTAGAGACTGAGGGGGTTATCCCCTCATTCCCCCTTTCTGTTTTGAAGCAAATGCTTCAGGGCACCATACACTCTCTCCACAATAATGTGTCCTGTAGAAGAATGTGAAATAGCCGTAACATGAGTGATCCTCCACAAAGCAAAGAAATTTTGGACAGATTTACAGACATAAGACAGCTTATTGTTCATCCACACTTGAGCGGGTGCTCCGGATGTAGGAAAAGCACAACCGAAGTGTTTAATGACACCATGGCTTTTTTGTCTAGTATGTGCATTAGCAACCACCACATGGGAAAACATGTCAGTGGACATATGGACATGCTTTAAATTATCAAATTCATTGACATGAGTGTCATCCAATTGCCACATCTGTAAGGTCTTAAGGCCTCGAGGGTTAGTACCAAAATAGACAGAATTATAGGCATTATGACACTCTGGACAAGAGTATAGGCATCATGACAGTCTGGACAGGAGACAACAATTAAGCGAGCAATAGAATGAGTCAAGCCAAATCAACATCTGAAAGCTTCTGCACCTTGATAACAAAAAACTAATGAGACAAGACAGCTTGCTGGTGAATGTTAGGAACAAGTCTCAAAGTGACAGCAAAAACAAAAGCATCTGCCCGGACATTACCCTCTGTGAAGAAACCTCGGAAAGAGGTATGACTACAAACGTAGCACAAAATAAGGAACGGGTCTCTGCAAAAGAGTTCTCTAGAGCTCGAACAAAACTTGAAAAATAAGACCTGGAGATGGACAATACAACAGCGCCTGATAGAGTTGCTGTAATAAATTAACAACATATGCAGAATCAGTAATAACATTTAAAGACCGAATAGGAAACAACTGAAAGGCAAGAGTTACAGCTCGACGTTTCACAGTTTGAGGAGAATCCTCTTGATGAACAATTTGATGTTGTCATCCACATTCTGCTTTCCACGCCACCGCAGCTTCACTTGTCTTCCTCAAGCTGTCTGCAAAGACTGTAAGGCCATCGAGGGGCTCTGCGCTGCGTAGTGTTTTTGTCCAATTGGAATTTCCCTAAAAAAAAAATCTTAAGAAGGGAATGTGAAGGTAAATGATAAGAAATTTGGCTGTGGAACCCAGCTAAAGCAGCTTGCAAGTCACATTTGTTTTCAAGGTACCACTCAAAGTAACGAGATTGTACAGGTACAACAATGCATGCTGGATTTCTGCCAGAACACTCTACACACCTTTTTCTAACCTCAATGATGATTTGAGCTATGAGCTCAAACAATCCAGGAGCAGTTTTTCGAGCCCGATAAGGCAAAAAATAGCCACTCTATGATGTGTAGTAGATCAGACCAATGGTCAAACCACTGTACCAATGCTCCAAAAGGAACACTGTGATCTGCAAAAATAAAAAATTAGACAATTTAGCAATGATCAATTCATGAAACAAATTCAGAAGGTAAAACCTGCTCTACTCACTGGATGGTTTGAACTGCTCTTTTAGTCAGTTCTCTTGGTTCCTGAGGATTGTCAGAATGTTTGAGTAGGTCAAATAGAGGTGCCGGCTGGGTGTTTGCCATTTCCAAATAGGACCTAATCCAAATCAAAGACCCTAACAACTTTTGTATGTCAGGTAGAGTTTTGACATTAATATCCAATTGAACTGGCTGAGGAATAACTGCTTTCCGTGTAATTTTGAACCCTAAATACTTCCAAGGTTCCTCTCGCTGCACCTTCTCAGGAGCAACTAGTAGGCCAAAGGATTGTAGACTCTTTCTGGTTTCAGCTTCCAGCACACCCAACTGATCCTCAGTAGCCACAGCCAACAAAAATATTACCTATATAATGACAACAAAAGACAGTCAGAAAATGACAGGAGATAATGTTGGAATCATAAACCACTGACAAATTATAGGAATATTTTCATTTCCTGGGAGAGGGTTTTCTATGTATAACACTCGTAAGGTTCTGCACGATCAATAGATGGAACTGAAAATGTGATTTTTTCTTCTCTATAACTGGGGTCTAACCGCATTGTGAAAAAACAACCTGTGAAATTAATAATAGCAATGGGTTATTCAGCAGGAAGCATAGAAGGGGTCAATAAACCAATGCTGACATGGTAACCATGACTGCCCCACCCGTCTGAGATCATACAACAGTCTTCATCTCACAGATTTTTTCTTCATCACAAAGACAGAGGTGATTAAAGGATTCTGAGATGGTTCAATGTGATCAACATCAAGCTGGTCTTTAACAAGCTGTTGTAGAGCCAATAGCTGTTCTGTAGGTATGAGCTACTGCTGAAATCACACAGGATCTGTATGTTCTAAAAGAAAATTCTGAGCAGTACCTCCCAGTCTCACAACCCAAACCCCTGGCGTGACCACAGGCCAGGAGGCTGGCCAGGATGTCCGTGCAATGATAGTTACGTCAGG
This sequence comes from Pseudopipra pipra, assembly GCF_036250125.1. Classification (NCBI taxonomy): domain Eukaryota; kingdom Metazoa; phylum Chordata; class Aves; order Passeriformes; family Pipridae; genus Pseudopipra; species Pseudopipra pipra. The sequence continues at coordinate 57,827,475 of NC_087580.1, read as the reverse complement.
TCCCGAATGCAGAAGTCCATCCGCCTGGACAACAGACAGCAAGCTTCAAGTATCGTAGAGAGTGCAGGTCAGCTGTGGACATTGTGCAGAGATCGGCACTGACCAAAAGACTTGTGGTGCATCAGTAGAACCAAATCCTCCATCCCGACGCTCACAAGGCTCTGCTTGGGGAACACAACTCGGAAAAGATGTAAATTGAGCTATTCGTGTCCCTTTAGGAATTATCACTGAAGGATAAGGTGTGGAGACCATAGCACAAATCTGCCTCATATAGGTAGCATCAATGACTGCAACATGAACAAAAAATCCCAAAATCTCACAACTGTGCTACTAGAATGGCTGATGAACAAGGCACTTAACCCACGCTGCCTTCGTACAATGCTAAACATCCACCAGTCAGATTATGTGATCAATACGTCTGGTACAGAACAAGCAGCAGTCACAAGCATTGAGAACATTTTTCTGAAAACACAGCTGCCACAGGCAGGGCACATCCCAAGGACGAAGGACTTCATTTTACGATGAATATTGCCACCAGCTGCCACATGAAAGAAGCTCCAAAAGGAAGACACAAGGACTCCCTGAAACGACATCGCAGCCCTGACCACAATGATCAACATAACTGGTGTACTCTGGTCTCCAATCAGGAGGCCTAGAGACACACTATGTGTAACGCTGTAGATGGTTCTGAGAAAGGACGCAGGATGGCCCTGACAGGCTGCAGGGTCCCCCCGCAACAGGCTGATCAAGCCGGGCAGCAACATGGACAACCCTTGATTTAAACCCTGGAAAACACAGAAAAGCTCAAACGACTCTGCCTCCTGCACAGCCCACACAGCTACAGCACATAGGCAGCATGACACATGAAAAAAGAACAGCACCAGGGGAAAGGCTCCACCTGAGATTTAACCTCTATAAGCCTCTGAAACAAGGCTGAAATAGAACACCAAATTTGTGTAAGAACCTCTTATTTAACTTCAGTCCTAATCACATGGCTAGTCAGACAGGGTTAGTCTTGAAATAACTAAAACCTCACCAGTTTTCATAAGAGTGGAATTACTCATGGTGGGAATTGGAAGAATTCATATACCATTCAGAATAAGGAGTCACTATGGTTCAACAGAATCATGTTACACATCTGTAAAATCTTGACACCGGCAGAAAGTATTTGTAAGTTTACACAGTTACACATTTATGTAGCTTTTCTCTTTCACACAGCATTCAGGTGGCCACCTCAAACACTCTCCTCAGTCACACACAGAGTTCAAGCAATTATTGGCTGTGTAGTTCTCATCAGTCTCGTAACTTAAAGTGAATTTAAGGCATATTTGCCAATATTAACTTGTAAATCTTATACAGCTCCCCATGCAAAAGACGGGAACGGACAGGATGTTACCTTGAAAATTTTCAACCTTTTTCATAGAGCAAGGACACTCTATTTGTCATAACGGCAACAGAACCACTGTTGCATTCTGTCCTCCCTTCTTCACCTCTTCCCGCCCCCTGCCCCCCCTGCGTCTCCTGTTTCTTTTGAGCACTCTGTGATAGCCAATAAAGACCAAAGGAGAGATAATTTGCTTATCAAATTATATTTGTAACACTGTGATTACAAATTGCGATAAACAAAGTCTCAAGTTTCTATAAGTTTCAAGTAATAATTTCATTTAGTGTTTGTCTTGACTACCTCATGCACATTGATTGTATCATATACATATATATTCTGTGGGTTTTTGGCTAAATATTTAATGTGATGCCTTAAGCCCCTAATGTTTTTTTTTATTATTTTTCTAATAGTTGTAAGACTGGTAAGAATTGTAGGTCTTAAAAAGCAGAAACCCTTTTGTCCCCTTGTTCCTTTCCCTTGTTTACCCATTCCCTAACCCTTTTACCCCATTCTATGCCTTCCATATCAACCTACCCCTGAATCCAGTAGCAGTGTTTAGTCTTTTGTCAAGGCAAAGGCCTAGACTGTTTGGAAAACAGCGTATCAGGGCCTAAACCACAGAGTACGGTCAAAAACTAGGTAACAATGTGCCCTTTGTACTCTGATGAAGCTGAAGATGATGAAGTAGGTGGTCCCAAAAGACCCCAGACCCAATTCTCAGGGGAAGGGCCAAAGGGTGGACACATCTGGGATTGGATGGATAATGTTATAAAAGGTAACCTTTCGGGCACGGCCGGCGCGCGCGTCTATAACACCTATTGCCTTGGCAAATAAACCCTTTCTTATCTCACCCCTAATTAACTGCTCCGGAGATTTTTTTCAGAACCAAAATACACCGGCAACAGTGGTGGAACCCGCACGGGGAGAACTGGACCGGGGACTTCTTCAGACTGGAATTTTCATCAGCAGGAATATTCCTCAGCAAGCCGGCTTTTATCTGAGAGAAATTCCCGCCGGTCTGAGAAGCCCAGCTCCACAGAACCCACGAAAACAAGCACGGAGCATAGAGGTGAGATAAGGAAACGGTACCTATCTGGTTAATTAGCAACTGCGGGAAAGTTTTGTGTCCCGGGATAGGGGGCACGGATTCCTGAAAATTTTGACTTGGGCCCTCGAAACAGTCTAGAGAGTCAATTTTCAGGGGGAGGCGAACGGGTTGGTTCGCCAATTACCCAGGTCAGGGCGGGAGTTCAGCCTAGGGGCTGTTCTGGTTTTGGAGGGGACGCCCTCCGGTGCTCTGACGCTGTGGGAGAGCCGGTGGGGCTCTGGAGTCGGTGTGACTTGGTAAATAGCTGAGAGGTTATGTTAACAGCCTCGTGACCTAAAGGTTGTCATCTCGAGACCCAGTGTGTTTGACTGGTTTGCTTCTGTTTTGCAAGCATGGGTTGTGTGGATTCAAAATTTAAGATCCCTAAAGAAACCCCCCTTAGTTTGGTTCTAAAACACTGGAAAACTTTAGCTGGTTCTGAGGCACCTTTAAAGAAGGAAGAGCTGTGTAGGTTGTCTCTAAATATTTGGCCGTTGTTTGGACAACTGAGAGGGATAGCATGGCCGAAATTTGGTCCGTTTGAACTCAATACAGTGCTTCGATTGATCTCGCTTCTTCATATAGAACAGAGGTGGCACGAAATTCGATATGCAGAGCTGTTCTTGGTTTTGTTAACACGCCCTGAATTGGGTATAGGAGATAAGGAAAACGAAAGTTCAGGAAAGATGGAAAAAGCAGAAATGGTTTTAGGAAGAGGGAAAAGGAAAGATCGAGTTAAAGCTGCTCCTATCCCACAAATACTATTTAAGAGCACCGGAGAGGATGATTGGGATATGTTGATATCACCTGACAGGAGAGAAAGTAGCCCGGGAGCTCCACAAATTGGACTCCCTGCTGCAGCGGCGGTGGGGGGGGTTGGAGCTGCCGGGGCGGTGATTGCTCCTCCTGGACCGGCTCCAGCTGGACAGGCGGGAGCCGTGGGGGGGATCCCTGGCGCGGGCATGGCTGCGCCGGGGGGAGTTGGAATCTCCGGAGGAGTTGGCCCCGGGGCGGCGGGAGCTGCTCCGGGCACAATCAGTACAGGACTTGCTGCCATGGCAACAAGTACAGGAGCAGGCACTGTGGGAGTAACAGGTCTGGGGCCACCCCCAGCTGCTGCGGCGGCAACAGGGGGAGGGGCTACAGGAGCAGTAGCAGGAGGAGCAGGGGCGGTGCCAACAGGCGGAGCCTCTGTCCTGACTGACTTGGGAGGTGGGGCTGGAGCCGGCCCCTTTCCCACGCCTCCCCCTCCCGAGGGAGGGGCTTCCATCTTTGGAGGGGGGGAAAGAAAAGAAGAACCGAGGGAGTTTCCAATCTCTGCCTCTCATGAAGAGAGAACAGAAACGCACAGACAGGGCAAGCCGATTCCAGCTGCAGAGAGAAGGGAGAAGCGAGGGTTACCACCGTTTGATAAGGACACGGAAGCAGAGAGTGAATTAAGTGGTAGCTCGGGGGAAGGGGAAGCCGACCAGCCTGTAGTAAAACCGAAAGGAAGATTGGCTCGCGAAGCGTTAGCTTTCCCCGATCCGGTTGCAAGTAGAACAAGGGCAAAAGACAAGCCACCGTTAGAAGCCCCCTTAAGACAAGCCGTGACCAATCAAGGCACGGTATTAATAAAGGCTCCTTTCTCACTGGTTGAGTTACAGCAATGGAAAGATTGTGTGGGGGCTTATAGAGATAATCCGGAAAAGATGGCAAATTATGTCCAAAGAGCAATCAAATCTCAGAATCCTGACTGGAATGATCTAGAAGTCATGATGGATACTTTATTGGACCAAACAGAGAAGGAAATGGTGAAAAGAGCTGCTCAAAAGGCAATAGAAATGCAAAAAACCTCTGGGCAGTTTCCAGGCGAAGATGTCAATGATATCTTCCCCCTCACGGATCCTGGATGGGATCCTAATGTGGCAGCAGGTTTAGGAGCTTTGAAACGTTATCAAGACTGGGTAATTTATGGATTTCGGCATGGAGTTCCAAAGGCAGTGAACTGGTCCAGAATGTACGAGGTTAGACAAGACATAAATGAGTCACCTACTGATTTTCTAAATAGATTGAAAGATGTTATCAGAAAATATACGGATATCGACTTAGAGTCAGAGTTGGGAAAGAAAATTCTGTTATGCTCATTTATAGGGCAGTCCACAGATGATATAAGAATAAAACTGCAGAAGGCAGGTGGTGATAGAAGGAATATTAGTGACCTGTTGGATGTAGCCTGGACGGTATATCAAAATAGGGAGCAGAAAAGGAAAACAAGGGAACAAGAAGGTAGCTACGAAGAGCCTTATAAACGTAACCCCAAGTATCAGAAGTCTAACCACCGGCAGGACAGAGCAGATGACAGATGTTCTAACTGTAAAAAGAAGGGACATTGGAGAAGAGACTGCCCGGAGCTGAAGGGAACTGAAAACGCACTTCCCCCACCACCACCCCCAGCCCCCCAACTGACTGTGAGTCAGAATGTATGAGGGGGACCGGAGGTTTCTTCCCCAGCAGAGCCTCTGGTTACAGCTAAGCTGGGAGGGGAGAATGTTGAATTTTTGGTTGATACAGGTGCGGCATACTCTGTATTAAATACTTTGGAAGGGAAACTGAGCCATGAAACTGTAACTGTGGTAGGTGCTACAGGGGTAAGTGAAACAAGGCCATTTTTTAAACCTTTAAAATTTAAACTGGGCAAACACTGGGTAACTCATCAATTTCTCTATATGCCAAATTCTCCTAAGCCTCTACTAGGTAGAGACTTACTGGAAAAATTAGAAGCTGAAATTAAATTCACCAAGGGGGGAGACATAAAGGTTATAATCCCAGATACTAAATATATCGAGGCAGCTGCTTTCTTTATACAGGAAAAACATGGAGAGATCCCTGCAGAAGTTGAAAATGCTGTCATACCTTTAGTCTGGGCCAGCGAGTACCCTGGGAAATCAAAGTAAGCTGAACCAGTAAGCATCGCACTCAGGCCAGGAGCAGCCCCGGTAAGGCAGAAACAATATCCTTTGAAATTAGAAAGCCGAAAAGGCCTAGCACCTATAATTGAAAAGTTCCTTAAATTTGGTTTACTAGTAGAATGTGAATCCAGATTTAATACCCCCATTCTACCCGTGAAAAAGGCTGATGGCAAAAGCTATCGGCTAGTCCAAGATCTTAGGGCCATTAATAGAATAACTGAGGACATTTACCCAGTGGTAGCTAACCCCTATACACTGTTAACCACATTGACAGAAGATTTAGGATGGTTTACTGTACTCGACCTTAAAGATGCCTTTTTCTGCATTCCTGTACACAAAGATAGCCAGGAGATTTTTGCCTTTGAATGGGAAAATCCTGAGACAGGGAGAAAAACGCAACTAACCTGGAGAGTTCTTCCACAAGGCTTTAAGAACAGTCCAACGCTTTTCGGAAATCAGTTGGCAAAGGAACTGGAGGACTGGAGAAGACAGCAGCAAGAAGGAGTTGTCCTGCAGTATGTTGACGACATCTTAATTGCAGCCAAAACCCGGGACCAATGCATCGAGCTCACTGTAAGTCTCTTGAACTTTTTGGGGCTAAGTGGGTATTGGGTCTCGAGAGAAAAGGCACAGATAGCCAAGGAGGTAGTCATCTACCTGGGACTTGAAATCTATCGTGGGCATCGGCGACTCAGTACAGACCGAAAAGAGGCCATTTGCCGTCTCCCAGAGCCCCACACTGTACGAGAGATGCAGGCTTTCCTGGGAATGGTAGGATGGTGTCGGCTGTGGATAGCTAACTATGGGTTGCTAGTCAAACCTCTGTATGAAGCCCTGAAAACGGCCAAAGAGGGAGTTATAACATGGACAGATGAGACCAGAGATGTGTTTAAGCAACTGAAACAGTCCTTGATGTCAGCTCCAGCATTAGGACTACCAGATTTGACTAAACCGTTTGAACTGTTCACACACGAACAGTTAAATGTTGCTCTGGGGGTATTATCACAAACTCTGGGAAGCCAACGAAGAGCTGTGGCTTATTTCTCCAAACAGCTGGACAGTGTTAGCCAAGGGTGGCCGGGGTGCCTGCGAGCTGTCGCAGCAACTGTTATCCTGATTGAAGAAGCCCGGAAGCTCACCCTTGGGCAGCATATCACTGTGTACGTACCCCATGCAGTTCAAGCCGTGCTTGAACAAAAGGGAGGCCACTGGCTGTCCCCCAGCAGAATGCTTAAGTACCAGGTTGTGTTGCTGGAACAGGACGATGTTACCCTAAAAACAACATCTATCGTAAATCCAGCTATGTTTCTGTCTTCAACACTAACTGACAGTGTCCCCGAGCATGACTGTTTGCAGACTATAGAGGAGACTTACTCCAGCAGACCAGACCTGAAGGATGAGCCTCTGGAAAATGCAGACTGGGAACTGTATACAGACGGAAGCAGCTTCATGCGAGATGGTAAACGCTTCACAGGGTATGCAGTAACAACCAGAGACAAAGTGATCGAGGCAAAAGCCTTGTCAGCAGATGTGTCATCCCAAAAAGCAGAATTAATTGCACTGACAAGAGCCTTGGAACTGAGTGAAGGAAAGAAGGTAAATATCTGGACTGACTCAAAATATGCATTTAGTGTTGTACATGCCCACGGAGCCATCTGGAAGGAGAGAGGACTACTGACAGCCCAAGGCAGTGGAGTCAAGCATGCAGACCAAATCCATGCACTCCTGCAGAGTATTTGGAAACCAGAGGAGGTAGCTATTATGCATTGTAGGGCCCACCAGAAGGGGAAAACAATTCCCGAGTTGGGAAATCAGTTTGCTGATCAAGCAGCAAAAAGAGCTGCAGAAAAAGGCATCTTGGCAGTAGTGCCACAAAAAGAAATTGATTTGACAAAATACACCCCTAAGTATGATGAGAGAGACAATCAGCTAATTAAATCATTGAAAGCTGAAATCAAAGAAGGGGGGTGGGCTGTTACCCCTACCGGGCAGGTTGTAGTCCCACCACCACTCCTTAGGGAAATAGCTCAACAGGAACATGAGGCTACCCATTGGGGAACGGAAAATCTCCTGAAACATCTAAAGAAAACAGTAATAGGAACAAATATGACCGAAGCTGTGCAGTCTACGGTAGGTAAGTGTGAGATCTGCAAACGAAATAATCCAGATACATCAAAGAGAGTGGTACTAGGGGTGACAAAAGCTGGAGACCAACCCGGAGATTACTGGCAAATAGATTTTGCTGAGTTACCACCATGGGGGGGGTACAAATACATCCTTGTACTAGTTGACACTTTCAGTGGATGGCCTGAAGCATACCCCTGTCGCACTAATGCAGCAAGGGAAGTGGTAAAAGCTTTATTAAACCACATAATTCCAAGGTTTGGGGTTCCTCTAGGAATGGCATCAGATAGAGGAACACATTTTATTGCGACAGTAGTAAAGGAAGTATGCCGCATCCTGGGAATTGTCTGGGACCTACATACCCCCTATAGACCTCAGGCTAGTGGCAAAGTTGAACGAATGAATGGCACCTTGAAAATGCAAATTAGTAAAATTTGTCAGGAAACATCTATGTCCTGGGTTCAGGCTTTGCCACTAGCTCTGCTGAGAATTCGTATCCAGCCGAGGCGGAGGGATAACATAAGCCCCTATGAAATATTATATGGAAGACCATATCAGGCACCACACGTACCAGGGGATGTACACTTGAGAGGGAGAGCCGATTTACAAAAGTATTTGATTGCTTTAGGCTCTACTTTGCAGAAGCTGCAGAAGGTCGTCGAGTTATCCAGACCTATAGGACTGGACACCCCTGCTCACCCATTCCAGCCAGGAGACTGGGTCTACGTCAAGTGGTGGAATAGTGACCCCTTGCGAGCCAAGTGGAGAGGACCTTACCAAGTCCTGCTGACCTCCCTCACCTCCGTCAAAGTTGCTGGCAGAGAACCCTGGTTCCACTACTCTAGAGTTAAGAGAGCATCAGCTCCTGGGACAACCAACCAGACAGAACCAGACACCGACGACGAGGATGTGGAATAGACTGCTTGTTCTGTGTATTCTGTTCATGCAACCGGTAACCATGAACCGAGTTTGGGACCAAAAATTGCATGTGGCCCTAGTCCAAAACGTATCTAAAATTCTCCGAAAAACGGAATGCTGGATTTGTACTCAAGTACCAGCAATCGATGATGAGAATAGTGAGTGGCCCCTAATTGGCATTTTACTAAATGAGACAAACTTCGGCAAGTCCATGATGAATTTCCCAGGGACCTGGAAGCCAGTTACAGAGGCCTAATATCCAGTGGCCTTAAGTAATGTAATTTCTAATCAGGACGTTGTTCCCTGTATGATCATAAACGCTACAGGAAAATTCATTGCCCCCCCTTACTGTGATAAGAACAATTTAAAAGAAGAAATAAACTCAGAAATTGTTGCAGGGATGGCACAGTTCCCTTTAAGATTAATTCCTCCCCAGGGTTCGGGATGGTATTGGATTTGTGAAAAGGAAGCTTGGAAAGTTTTGCCTCTTGATAAGGATCGAGCCTGTGCTCTGGGGGCAGTGATTCCAAATATAACAATTCTTGATCCAATTGATGAACCAGAATGGGAAAGACCCTATCCAAAAAGAGTGAAAAGAACTAGCAATCCCCTCATTGAGCGCCCTACGATTTTCCATAGCATAATCAGAGCTTTAGTCCCATCTCTAGGAGTGAGTGAATTGGAAAAGGCAATCGTAAATATTTCGGCTGTTATGGAAGACATAGAAGATCACACTCTGGATGCAATTGAAACCCTGAAAGAACAGTTCCAAAGCTTGTCTCGTGTGGTAATACAAAATAGAATGGCCCTCAATTTTTTGCTAGCCTCACAAGGAGGCGTGTGTAAAGTCATCAATACCAGCTGCTGCTCTTACATAGATCAGACTGGTAGAATTAATAATGATTTGGCCGCAATTCGGAATCAAACCAAAATTTTTCATCAGATATCTCTGGATGATGTCTCCCTGGGTTTAGGAGATGTCCTCAACAAACTCACCTCATGGTTACCGAACTGGACATGGATGAAACAACTGTTTATCTTAGTATTGTATATACTTAGTGTTAGTGTAATAGCTCACTGCATGTACCGATTTTATAGTTGTTGTAAGTGTAGGTAGTAGAGATTGGACAAAGACCTTTGGGTTTTGTCCAGTCTCTAAGGGGGGAACTGATGCCTTAAGCCCCTAATGTTTTTTTTTATTATTTTTCTAATAGTTGTAAGACTGGTAAGAATTGTAGGTCTTAAAAAGCAGAAACCCTTTTGTCCCCTTGTTCCTTTCCCTTGTTTACCCATTCCCTAACCCTTTTACCCCATTCTATGCCTTCCATATCAACCTACCCCTGAATCCAGTAGCAGTGTTTAGTCTTTTGTCAAGGCAAAGGCCTAGACTGTTTGGAAAACAGCGTATCAGGGCCTAAACCACAGAGTACGGTCAAAAACTAGGTAACAATGTGCCCTTTGTACTCTGATGAAGCTGAAGATGATGAAGTAGGTGGTCCCAAAAGACCCCAGACCCAATTCTCAGGGGAAGGGCCAAAGGGTGGACACATCTGGGATTGGATGGATAATGTTATAAAAGGTAACCTTTCGGGCACGGCCGGCGCGCGCGTCTATAACACCTATTGCCTTGGCAAATAAACCCTTTCTTATCTCACCCCTAATTAACTGCTCCGGAGATTTTTTTCAGAACCAAAATACACCGGCAACAAATGTGTAAGTTTTCTCACAGCTGAAGCTGAGAGTTATCTCTACAACCAGTATTCTTAGACGAACAGGCGCCTAAAGATTTAAAGTTCTATTATATTTACAGCTAAGGCTAAAAGAGCTATCTCTGCAGCCAGTCATAATTCATGTATTCTTGGACGAGTAGGCGCCTAAAGACTTAAAGTTGTACTATATTTCATTCTTAGGATAGTGAGAAAGTTTTAGGCCTTTTGACCTTGTGAGGGTCTGTTTTGTTTCCTTGTGGGGGTGTAGTTGAGTTTTAGAATCTATTTGTTCTGTTTTAATGTAGTCACCCATTTGTTTCACGAATCACAATTATTTATATATCACACAAACCATAATGTTATGTTACCATAATTAGTGATATTTTGTTATGTTATGTAATAAGAAAAAGAACCGAAAAAGAGAACAACTATTTCCCAGCGGCAAGATAGCACATGCGCAGAAAAAGCTGACTACGTCAAAAGGATAAAGTGAACAGAGCCGAGCTTGTCTCCTAGCAACAAGATAACGCATGCGTAAAGCCTCTTGGCGACAAGAACAGAGCCTGCGCAGATAGACCTGATGAACAAAGGAGGGGATTTTAAAAGAGATAAGCCGCTACAAACCTATAAAAGGCAGATTGGAAATTATTGAAGTGTGCCTTGGATGAGCAAAGAAAGCTCATCCAGTCACCCAGCGCTGTTTTTGCTTATTTGATTTTTATATAAATCTATAATAAAAATTTATGTTACGATATTTGAGCCTAGTGCTGATTTTACTTATAACAACTCGGCCCCCCTGGAAGCAAGTATTGCTTAGTTAAGGGAGCTTTCACTAGCACTTGTCGGAGGACAGGGGAGAGGGAGGGAGGGAGGGGGAGGAGGGGGAATAGATGTTGGGTCTGTGAGAAATAGAAACCCAATCGGGCAATTTCCAATCAGAATTTTATTATATGATAAAAGCAATTTCAGCGCTGGGTGATCAGGGAAGGGGTCCAACAACTCCCAACGCCTGTCACACCCAAAGAAGATAGTTGTCCTACATTTATTTCCAGCTACTTCATGAATATTCATTATACATAAGCATAAACATTACACATTGTTGAGTCAGACATTCAACAGATGTTTTTGCTACAAAGTTATAACTTTCAAGAAAGGTCCTATTATCTAGCACCCATAATATATTGTCAAATCAGACACTCTGCAGATGTTTGCTTGCTACAAAGTTATAAATTTCAAGAAAGGTCCTATTATCTATCTAACTAAACAAAATTGTCTCACTATAAATCCTACACAAGGTAAAAGGGAGGTAACTTGTTTTATCTCTTTATAGGGGCCCAATTAAGTTTTACGACTTGTTTTTCTTTTCTCTCCAGGTCATATTGACCCTTCACTGTTTCCTCTTAATCAACTCGAATTATTTTCTCAGTTTATCACAATCCTTCCCCTCTTTCTATAAAATTATTAATTCGAGTTTTTTTGTTTTAATCTGGACAATATTAATTTGACATTTTCTTCGTCCCAAGAAGGTGGAGTTCTGGTGACCAACAGTACCTTGGCACTTTGAGCCGTCTTTGGATCTATCGGCATTGTTGATATTCGCATTCCTTGTACTACAGAAACTATCAATCTAATGAAACAAGGGATTAAACATGGTAAAAATATTATACTGGCCAACGCGCATAATAGAAAGAATCCTACTTTCTTCCACCAAGCTGTTCTTAACAAGTTATCTCACCATTTGCTGTCAAGCATGGAGTTCTATTTTTGTACAGGTACATGAGTCAGTTTTCTGATATCCTCTGCAATATCCATAACTGCCTGTCTATTATCATCAATTTGTAAGCAACAATCCGAAGTGTTAAATTTACCACACACCCCCCCTTCCTCAGCTAACAGATAATCTAAGGCGAGCCTATTCTGGTACACAGCTGCTCGGGTTTTTGATTGCTGACTTGTGATTAGATCCAGAGTTTGAACTGTCTTATTGGCTACTATTTCCATGACTGCTTGGAGGCGGATAATCCTATTTAGCATGTATATGGGGTTCGATAACCCCAGGACCCATCTTGGGCCCAAGTAGCTGGTCCGTAAGTAGCAATGATTCTTTCAGGAGGCCATTCATCATCGTACCACTTCTGCGTTCCCCCAATGTCTTCCCTTTTTTCTCGGTGTATGGTTCCATAATCATCATACAAAGGTACACCTAAACTCATACCTTTTTCAGGGGGCAGCAAGAAGAACCCTGGTTGGATTATACCTAGTGTACAGACTCCTCTCCAGTCTTTAGGGAGCTGTGTATATGCTCGCTTTCCACATATCCAAAATAATCCTTCCGGAGCTGCCCATTCTAAATCAGTACTACTTGCTCGGTCCCAATATATTTTTAATTCTTTTATACTCTCAAAAGGGTTTTTCACATCTGTGTCATTACACCACCAGCTTTGAGCTTCATCATGCCAAGTACAATCTGCAGTCTTATTGTTAGTCCAATATCCTAACGGTTTCTTTGGCCACCAGTATTCTCCTGTGGTATTTATTATTTTCACTGATAGGCATGGGGACTCTCCTACTTTAGTTTTATATGTTTCCCTACCTCTTCGTTCAATGCATTCTTGCCCAATTTCGTCAGAAACTAGAATCCAACCTTGGGGCCTAGATTCTGATGCTCTCTGGGAGTGATTCCATTTTAAAAATTTCCCATGGGGTGAGACCAGTACCTTTCTAGGGCCACTCTTCTGTCATCAAAGGTCCACTACAAATCCAGCACTTAGGTAAATTCAGGGTTTGAATAATATGTTCCACTAGATCAATATATAGATTAGTTCCTGCATTCCATCACCGTCAGAAATGTCCCAATGGCCTTCTTGAGTGAAACAAATCCATTCCTCTCCCTTAGGACAGCTAAGTCCCAGCCTGGTTCCCCCTTTTCCTAAATTTTTGCCACCCATATTTGCCGAGAATCCGTGTTGCAAGTATTCATTTCTGTAGAGTCATAGCAGACTTTGTTGACAAATGAGTGGTAGCTTAAGCTTTGAATCATACGACCTTTGTATCGTGTAATTTGGTAGCATTTTGCACACTCGTCAGACAGGGCATGAGCCCAAAAGCAGCAGAGTATCCAAAAGGGTCCAGCATAACTTAAGCCTCCACGGCCCATGCCCAAACGGGGTTGCATCCCGTGGCTGGCTGTCAGTGGCAGGTTCAGAGGTTAACCTGGTCTTGCCCCTTTTAGATTTTCTAATTTAATTAAGGCCCAGTTTTTCCGTTTCCAGGTAAAGGTTCACTTTATCTCACCACAACGGATTCTGTCAACAAAATTATTATTCCCACTAATTAGTCAATATATAAATTGTTAGCCATTGTGACATTCTTTACATGGGGTCTATAAAGTTAAAGTCATCCAGCAGGCAGTCAATTTGGGCTGTTTCTTCAGAGAATTTCTTCGCACTGTATCTTAATGCTGCATACCAGTCAGTTTCAAATATTTCCCAATTTACTGGTAATAACAGTTCCCACCCACAGAACAGCTTATTTATCTGTACTGACTCCAATTGGGGTTGACCTCCCCGTGTGTCACGACACACAGGGCAATGTATATGTCGGTTAAAGGCCACACAGGACCATTTACGGTGACAGTGCCTACACTGACACTCTACCCAACCATCATGCTGAGCTCACGGATGTTTTATACAGCGTATGCGATCTGGTGGTGGTGGTCCAGGAGTTAAGGGATCTTCTTTTTCAAGGTTACAAGCTAACACCAGGATTAGGTTAACTAAACGATTAGTAAAATATGCACCTGCCCCTCCACTCTGCCAGGGGATGGCTCCTTCTTTCCAGGAAACAAAACGCTGTCTCCTAAGAATTTGTCCTGGGACTAATTGAAACCAAGATCTCAGGCTAGGTTTTATACAGAAACTTTCAGGAAATACTTCTCGGGTCTTTAAGTCTCTTTGTTCTGGGGATAACTCATTCCAGCCTTCGATATGTTTTCTCCATTCAGGTGATGGATTCATAAAGGTCCTTTTTTGGAGTTTAAGTCGTAGGTCCCCAGGCGCTGATGACACAGTCCACTCTTTCAGGGGTGATGGAGCAACAAGTCCCTTCACTCTGGTCGCGTGTTTGCATTTGCAGTTGAGACATGTGTCTACTCCTGCATAAAAGTTGTTCTCATGGCTTCTCAGTTTGAATTTTAGTGGTACAGCTTCCAGGGTTGTTTGCTGGAACAAACTGCCTGTGAACATTTAACTCCTGACACATTGTTAGTTTACATTTAAGACAAAACTCCTTTCCGAGTTAGGGTAGAAAATATTCTTTCACAAGTTATGAGCCTGAGGCAGTTTTAAAAGACAGGGGATGCAAGGGTTAGTAAATAGTTTCTTTTCTCTTAGATAGTTCTCACAGTTTTCAAAGCATCACCTTATTACCTTATGATATATATTGCACCGGTGGGTTTTAGTTTTTGTGTTCGCCGGGAATTTACACTGCTTTTGTCTTCCCTCCCCTTTCGGTCTGATGGGGGAGCGGAGGGTCCCGAGTTAGACTGGACTGGGACTCTAGCTACTGACACCGCTCTTTTGTTCTCTTGCAGCCTCTGCCCCCCAGCCGATCTCTTGCTCGCAGCCGCTAAGGTGTTATGAGTTGCTCCGCTCGTGTTGGCCACAGCCAGGAAATAATTTGCCTTTGCCCCTGCTACGGCCCCCGCTGTGTCTGCGAAGGTGGCAGCAGCTCCTGTACTAAACTTAGATTTTGCCTGTCCCACAGTTGGATTTATCCTTTCTGTGCGCGTGGTTAACGCTGTCCCGGCACTCGCATCTGCTGTCTCTGCCTGGACCACAATAGCAGGAACTAAAACTTCTTCACTAGTCAGAGCAACAACTAGGACTAGCTTTTCCTGTCTTCGCTTTATTGTGCTCGCCACAGTTTTAAACTTCGGGATTGCTTTCTGCTCTAATTTCGCTCTCTCTGTCCCCAGATCTTTTCCTGTCACATACATTCCCACTGTATCGCACACAGGTAACACTTTTTTCTTCACGGCGCCAGCCAGTTCTGTCGCCATGGTAACGGCCATTCCGGAAGCCTCCCCTGCTCTCTGAGCCGGGAGTTCTGTTGCCGCAGTAACGGCTGTTCTTATAATCGCCTCACCGCCCACCGTACTAACTTTCTGCTTTCTGTTCTGATATACTGCCCAAGCTATCTCTAATAATTTCTTCTTTATATCGTTTGTGGACTGCCCCACAAACAGGTATACCAGCTGTTTCTTTCCCAAGTCTGATTCTAAATCAATATCAATATATTTTCTAACAGCATCTTTCAATCTGCTCAAAAAGTCTGTGGGCTTTTGCTTTTGCCTGGTTTCATACATTTTGACCCAACTTATTTCTCTTGTCGTTTCCTCTACAACAGTACAGCCCGCAGCAAACTTTGGGGTCTGTCTTGCACTCTCTTACACTCTCTTGCACTTTCTTACAGCTCTCATATCAGTAGCGTCACCAACAGAATCAACTGCCTGAGCACCCATCAGTGGTGCTGGGCTACTCGTTCTCAGAAACACCTCTACATTTGGGGTCGTCGCCCCCCCCTTGGGGCCGACGCCTTCTCCTCACTGCTACTGATACAACTATCAACCTTAGCTGTTACTAGTTTCTCTACTTTTGAGCTCACTTCTGCCGTTGTTATGGCAACTTTATCTACTCCGGCAAAGCTGCCAGCTGCTGCAGAGCTACAGACTGCTTCCTGCTCGCTGGAACAGACAGGGCAGACCCCGCAGCCATTTGCCCCTGTGGGGCCGGGAGTTTCTCTTGCTGTTACTCCCGTTGCAATCAAACTAGATGTTATTTCTGGGCTAGCCAGCCCCGCAGCGTCCGCGTAAGCCTCCCTCTGCTCTGCCGCGCTGAAAGCGGCTTCAACAAAAGTTGATTTCACCTGCACCTCTGTGCGTACTCCAACCAAACCGACAGGACTCACTCCCGCTGGACCCGAGCTAACTTCTCCAGAGGCTTTAATTTGCCTAATCCCTCCCGGTGCAGCCAGATCCGCACCAGGGGGTCCTTCAATGGCTCCTTCCTGCTCAGCCAGAGCCGGTCCAGGAGGAGCAACCACCACCCCGGCAGCTCCAGCCCCCCCCCACCGCTGCTGCAGCAGGGAGTCCGATTTGTGGAACTCCCGGGCTACTCTCTCTCCTGTCAGGTGATATCAACATATCTAAATCATCCTCTCTGGTGTTCTTAAATAGGATTTGCGGGATAGGAGCAGCTTTGACTCGATCTTTCTTTTTCCCTCTTTTTCTAACTCTATTTCCGATTTTTCTGCCCTTTCTGAGCTTCCATTTCTCTTAACCTTCCACCCCCAATCCAGGGCGTGTTAATAGGAACAAAAACAACTCTGCGTATCGAATTTCCCGCCACCTCTGTTCTACATGTAAAAGCGAGATTAATTGAAACACTGTGTTCAGTTCAAACGGACTAAATTCCGGCCGTGCTACTTCTCTCATTTGTCCAAACAACGGCCAAGCATTTAGAGACAGCCTACACAGCTCTTCCTTCTTTAAAGATGTCTCAGAACCAGCTAACGTCTTTCAATGTTTAAAACCAAACTCAGGGGGGATTCTTTAGGGATCTTAAATTTTGAATCCACACCACCCATGCTTGCAAAACAAAAGCAAACCACAGTCACACACTGGGTTTCAAACTTGCTACCTTTAGGTTACAAGGCTGTTTCGCAACCTCTCGGCTATTTACCGAGTCACACCGACTGCAGAGCCCCACTGGCTCTCCCACAGCGTCAGAGCACCGGAGGGCGTCCCCTCCAAACCACACAGCCCTAGGCTGACCCGCTCTGACCTGGGTAACTGGCGAACCCCCGTTCGCCTCCCCTGAAAATTGACTCTCTAGACTGTTCCGAGGGCCCAAGTCAAAATTTTCAGGAATCCGTGCCCCCTATCCCGGGACACAAAACTTTCCCACAGCTGCTAACTAACCAGATAGGTACCGTTTCCTTATTTTTCTTTAGTCCACCCAATCATGCAGTACTGAATCATTTTTGGTTTTTCTTTATTTTTAGTACTCTCCCTCTTTTCCCAGTTTAAAATCCTTACCCCTAGCGGACTGTCTAAGGGTATATCCGGCAATGCCTGCCTGCTCCTTTCCTTCCTGGGGCAACTTAATTTACTAATTCCCTGCCCCATATTCCCGAGGTCCCTTCTAAAGTTTTCCTACCTTTCCACCGATCCTCTGGGATCCCCTCTAAGATTTTTCACCGACTCAGTGGTCCCTTCTGAAAAACTCCCACCGACCCCAGAGGTCCACTCATCAATTCAACCGCTTCGTCCCTTCACCTGCCGCATTCCTCGCGGAAAAACGGAAACGAGGTTAGAAAGACTCCACTATCGCTTCGCAGCTACGCTGCGTCTCATTCATCATTCACTCCGACCTCTTTATCCGCCCCCCGAAGTGATACTCACAGTCCGTTGTTCTCACTCGGGTCTTCGTGCACAAGAATTATGGGCTTTTTGCTGCAGCACTCCAGGAGCTTTTTAATTCCTTGCTTTTATCATATACATGTGTTACCCTTGGTCCTTGTTGAAATATTAGGCCTGTGAATAGGCCGCTGAAAAGCAGCGGGCGCGCTCCTATCTCAGACGCTAAGTATCTCCCAGAACACAAAGGGTATCACGTCGGGCGAAGTCACCAAGTTTGTGAGAAATAGAAACCCAATCGGGCAATTTCCAATCAGAATTTTATTATATGATAAAAGCAATTTCAGCGCTGGGTGATCAGGGAAGGGGTCCAACAACTCCCAACGCCTGTCACACCCAAAGAAGATAGTTGTCCTACATTTATTTCCAGCTACTTCATGAATATTCATTATACATAAGCATAAACATTACACATTGTTGAGTCAGACATTCAACAGATGTTTTTGCTACAAAGTTATAACTTTCAAGAAAGGTCCTATTATCTAGCACCCATAATATATTGTCAAATCAGACACTCTGCAGATGTTTGCTTGCTACAAAGTTATAAATTTCAAGAAAGGTCCTATTATCTATCTAACTAAACAAAATTGTCTCACTATAAATCCTACACAAGGTAAAAGGGAGGTAACTTGTTTTATCTCTTTATAGGGGCCCAATTAAGTTTTACGACTTGTTTTTCTTTTCTCTCCAGGTCATATTGACCCTTCACTGTTTCCTCTTAATCAACTCGAATTATTTTCTCAGTTTATCACAGGTCTTTCGGAGAAAAATCAAGAAGAGAAGTCAAATTGTCTTTGCTCTCCTTATGTCGCAAGTTATCTACATGGTCTGCTGAGAAAGAACGATACACAGGAGGGAAGGAACAGCTGCAGATGGACACGTTCCGGGGAAGAGGAAGGGGGGGGGGGTGTAAAACAGGGGAGACCACAGACAGCCCCCCCACTGCACCGCCTGACACCGCGGCCGCCACTACCAGCCCGCTACCCCCCCGCAACACCGCTCGGGACCATGGCTGTCGGCAGCGCGGGGGAAAACAGACCCCCCCGCCGTCCGCCGCGCCGCGGCCCGCGGCCGCCGTTGCCGGGGCCGCCGCCGGCGCATGCGTGGGTGTATCGCTCCGAGCCGGGGCCGGGGTTGGGGCCAGGGCTGCACCCAGTCTGCTGGCACCCAGGGCCGTGGCCGCTGCCCACGCGGACTGCAGCACGGGTGCCGCTGCCCGCACGGCACAGATGGACTCGGCGGCGCCGAAGCCGGACCCGGCGCCGCTCCGCAGGCACCCGCAGCAGGCGGACCAGACACGGCTGCGAAGGCACCCGGCGCCGGGTACACAGGCGCGGCACCGTCCTGAGGAGACGTAGAAAGCTCCTTAAGGTGGAATTCAGCCACTATGTTCACAAGATCGTCTCCCGGGCCATCAGCAGCACATTCATGCCGTAGCTGTCCTTGATCATCTTGGACAAGTGCTGCCGAGTCTCTAGCAGTGCGTCCATTTTGGCGGGGCCGCTCGGCTGCTCCCGGCCCCGCTCCGCAGACTCCGATCCCGCTTCGGCTCCCTCCGGCTCCGCCCGCCCCTCTTCTTCAGCACTCCAATGTCCTCCCAGGCAAAGCAGCCTCCCTCTCAGTCCGAAGACACAAAAGTAACAAGCGACATAACTTAGCTTCGTCGGTCTAACACCAAAACGCCGTAACAAAGCTTTCCAGGCGATAAACACGCGCCTGTCGTTTGCACACATGGTCTGCCCCCATGGTGACTAGGAAGAAGTGCCCAGGAGCTCACCTGCGCCTGACAAGTGCCAAATGCACCCAGGCTCCCCAGGCAACTCTGCCTTTCAAGTGCGGCAGAAACACTTGTGTGCAGGTGGAGAGAAAATCGGACCCGGGTCCTGCAGCACGCCCGCTGCTATACAGCTCCTGAGTACCGAGACCCCGCTGCACCTCACCCTGCAGCTCTCACCTGCCTCCGGTGGTGATACCCCTACGACCCAGGCAATACTCGACAGTCTTTTTTCTTTTCTTTTGGTTCACACGGGGCACCATTGTCGCTGGGTATCTGTCGAAGGGGTCCCGGTCCAAGGGGGGAAGAAGACACACAACACACACGAGGATGGTGAGACAAAGGGATGTCTGCCCGCTCAGCGCAGCAGGCAGCTTTTTTATTCAATTCTCCCACCTCTACTTTCCCATACACAACACAAACATATTCTTACAACAACATCCAGGAATGCAGCACCTGCACTTAGCCACACAGCTCAAGGCTGGGTCCATGGGAACTATCTAATAGCTCCACTGCTCTCACGGGAAATGGCCTAACACTCTGCAACACTCCAAATCCTTCAAACTTCATTTGTGGGGCTGTGACTTTACCCCACATTAGTGGCCTTTTATAAGGAAGGTAGAGATGATATACTACAGGAAATTGCAATCAACAAGAGAGCAGCAAACAATACTGCCATAAAAACATTCCACACATTAATCTATAAAGCAGCATTTTAAGAACACCTAAAGGTCAATTCACAAAATGTATTGGGGGGCGTGTCTTCTTTGGACAAAAGCAGGAATAATTGTCTGAAAAAAACTTAAACCTGCAAACCAAGTGCCTGATATTCAAGCAGACACATTTAAACATGTCTTCTTAAAACAAACAAACAAAACCCCCAAAACCAAAAAGCCCACAGTGAAGGCCTTGAGGACATGAGGCAGTCTACTATATTCTCTTCTAAAAAATATTTTGAGTTTTTCCAAAATGTGCCATGAATTATTATCAAATGTATTTATAGAAGCTTCAGGCTAACAGATTCATTTCACAGGCATTCCAGTTTACAAATAAGATGATAATAATAATAATATAATAATAATGGCCAGTCTTCGCAAGCGAAGATTTGGGAAAGGTCATAAACCCTTCGAGCCTGCGCAGTGGATTTTTTAGGTGAGACACAGCGTGCGCTGAACTGAGCCCACCCTTTAATCCTGAGGTTCATCTGCCGGGGCCGAGCAAAGCTTGGACAGTGGCAGTGAGGTCCCCAGGATGGGGCCTCTGGTGGTCTAGTGGTTAGAGTGCAGGACTCGCACCGCTGCGACCCGGGTTCAATTCCCGGCCCCCCGGGCAGCTGGAGCTCGTCAGCCTTGTATGGCAATCCAGCTACGTAGCAAGATCTTAGGGAGGCGGTGGTCTTTCATCCTTGAGACGTGCCCTGCCCAAGGCAGCTGTGTTCTCAACAACATGGCCTCAATACTTGTGACTGATGCTTGTTCTAGGACAGATGTATCGGTCACAAAATCTGACCAGTGGATGTTAAGGATTGTGCCCTGCCCAAGGCAGCTGTGTTCTCAACAACATGGCCTCAATACTTGTGACTGATGCTTGTTCTAGGACAGATGTATCGGTCACAAAATCTGACCAGTGGATGTTAAGGATTGTACGGAGACAGCATTGATGGAAGCATTCTAGGAGACGCAGGTGGTGGCAGTAGATGACCCATGATTCGGAACCATATAAAAGAGTGGACAGCACTATGGCTCTGTAAACACTGATCTTTGTACTTTTCTTCAAGTGTTTATTACGCCATACTCTTTTATGGAGTTTTCTGAAAGCATTATATGCCTTTGCTAACCTGTTGTCTATCTCTCCGTTGATCTTACTGTCCAAGGAGATGAGGCTACCTAGGTAATTAAACTGCTGAACTGATTTGAGCTCTGATTGGCCAATGGTGATATGGGGATGATGTAAGACTTCCTGAGGTGCAGGTTGTTATAGATTAGGAAATCAGGGGAATTTTTCTTCCCCTGCCCCACTCCAAGGAAAAAAAAGGAGGGGGGGGGAAGGGAGGTTATTAGCGTTGCAAAAGATGTAGCCTGCCTAGGTTAATGGCCCATTTGGAGAGAGGAGAGAGGGAGGTGGGGGCTGGTTCTGTTCGGGGAGGTGAGGGGCAGACGGCGTGGCTGGCTCCCTGGGTGCAGACAGGCATTTTGGGGAGGGGGACCAGCGGTCTAGTTTTCTTTTGACTGTTCATCCTGGTGAGCTCGACTTCTCATCCTGCTGCCTTCGACCTGCCTGACTGTCCCACTCCCCGGATCTGCTGTGCTTCATCGGAGAGTTTGCTTGCCCGCGGGAGAGGAGGAGGAGTCTTTGAGACACCACCACCTGAGACTGCGGTTGTGGGGTAAAGTCACAGCCCCACAAATGAAGTTTGAAGGATTTGGAGTGTTGCAGAGTGTTGGGCGATTTCCCATGAGAGCAGTGGAGCTATTAGATAGTTCCCATGGACACAGCCTTGAGCTGTGTGGCTAAGTGCAGGTGCTGCATTCCTGGATGTTGTTGTAAGAATATGTTTGTGTTGTGTATGAGAAAGTAGAGGTGGGAGAACTGAATAGAAAAGCTGCCTGCTGCGCTGAGCAGACAGACATCCCTTTGTCTCACCATCCTCGTGTGTGTTGTGTGTCTTCTTCCTCCCTTGGACCGGGACCCCTTCGACAGATACCCAGCGACAGCAGTGAGTCCTCGCCACCTGAGACAGCGGGTGCCTTCCTTTTCGTCCCCACGGAGGGAAGGACCTCCCCATCTCCTTCTCAGCTTCCTCACGCGGTCCGAGACCGCTCTCTCCAGCCCCCCCTCTTCCCACGGGGTGACTGCTGGAGCCCACAGCGCCCCCTGCCAACCACGACCAAGTACTGCAGGTCCTGCACCTTCCAGCGGTCCAACAGCGTCCCCTGCAGACCACAATAGGGCGTTGCAGACCCTGCACCTTCCAGCAATCCAACAACGCCCCCTGCAGGTCATAATTAGAACTGTGCTAAAGGGCAGAGAAGTACTCATTTAGACTTTTCGTTGTTGTTGTTTTTTCATTTGTTTTTTTTTGTTTTGTTACTGTTTTTGCCAACATACATATATCTTTTAATAAAGGGTTGTTATTTCTTCTGGTTTTTCCACATTTTCCTCGAGTAAAGCCCCTTAATTTGACATTACAATTGCAGAGAGAGAGGAGTTTGGTTTACCTCATAACTCATCCTCTTTAGCAAACAGTCCAGTCCCATCTGACTGCGACACAGGTTGATGGAGAACTTCAGTCTTCTTCAAGCTGACTTCCAGCCCAAAGAACTCAGCAGTGTCTGCAAAGCAGGATGTCAAATGCTGCAGAGCTGCTTCTGTTTGGGCCACAAGGGCGGCATCATCAGCATAAAGCAGAGTAGTTACATAAAGTTTTATCATTTCAAACAGTTTAGGTTCCCCCCATTCCTCTTCTGTCTCCCTTACAATGCTATGTGCTAAAAATCTTTCCTGCTTTCTTTTGTTTACGTAAGCAAACTTTATCTTAATTGTCCACAGTTTGGGCAGCAACCTTTTTTCAAGCAGTTTACAATTTGCAAAGTCACACATATCTAAATTTACTAACATAACTAAATTTTATTTTATTTTGTCTTGTCTTTATTTCAATTCCCCTCTTTTCTTTTAACTAATGCAAATTCTTTTGCATCACCTTTTGTACAGTCCAGAGCACATGTACTTGTTGTGCTATAGTCTTTATTTTCTACCACATCCATAGATTGATGATTGTAAGGAGAAAAGCTGCCAGCATCAAAACCAAGACCTGATGAATCAGGAAGTTAAACAACTGGACTGCAGTGGGTGGTTGTATATTGGTTGTTCCCAGAAATATGTTCCACCAATGATGTTCTCCAGTCTTTGCCACTTCGGTAATGATGTTTCTAATCTCTGCCGTGTCATGTTTCACTTGCCACAGCATGCAACGTGAAGTAGCCTTTACCTTTTCCATCATTTGTTCCACATCAGGATGATAGAGCATTTTCTGGAGGATATTAATGTCCATACCTATTTGTAGTTTAGGCACTTCATGATATAACGTATTTATCCGAAATCAATTGCATAGTGGTCACAGGAGCAGTGTAACTAAAGTCACATCCTATTATTTTAGTAAAATTGCAAACACAGAAGTTAGTACCATTAGTTAATTCTTTACAATCATCAGTAGTTATACTTGAGCAAGGTGTCCTGATGCAGGCACATCCTTTGCCTACATAGTATACTTGGGACTGTGCCTGTGTATTTGGGAACATTTCAAAAGTACATGCACTATCTTCTGTATTTAAACGTAAATCCTCCTTTTCTGCTATAACATTTTCACATACATATACAGGTTTCTGTGCTGATAGTTTACCATCTCCCTATGTCCCTGTCATAGCTTGCCCAGACATTATGCCCTATAGGTCTAACTACAATGTCCCGGTGTATTGTTCCTAATGCTAAGACAGGAAATATGGTCCGTTCTTTTACCTCACGGATGGTAAGAACATATGCCTCTATCTGCTCCTGCTTTGAGTTATATGTGAAGTTTACTAATTGCCACCATGCCTGGTGTTCTTTCTCAAATTTGGTTGTGGTGTCTCTTCTGGATATGATCTCTTATTTCTTGAGGTAAAATTCCTGATATTCCTTCTCTTATAATTCCTGCAGCTACAGATTGTATCCACTCTTGGGTTTGAATGCACTGTCTTGCTTTTGAGACATTTTCTTGTAAACTCCCCAAAACATTAGTCACAACCTGAAAATCTTCAGATGTGTGTTCAGTTTACAAGATCATCAAGTCTGTAGTAAGAGATCGTGTTTCAGCTACAGTCATTAATGATGATCTTAGTGGTACCTCCAATTTTCCCAAATCAGAGGTTACAGTGCTGAGTTTATTAATTAATATTTCCTGATCTATGGAATTTAATACACCTAGTCCTGATCCAAACCATCCTGTTAGATCTTTTCATGTTCTTTCATGGTGAGATCTAGTTGTTAACCAAGCACTCCATCCTTTAAAAGACTTTGGAGAATGAAGGACTGACAATCCTCTTTTATAGTGGATGTTTGTTTGAATTTTTACCAGGACCTTTTTTAGTGAATATGTAGCGTCCAGGAGTAACTTCTGCTCATTAGATTGTCTAATTACATAAGGTCCTACAAGGGAAAGATTATGACTTCTTTTTGTACATTCTGAGGGTGTATATGAGGAAGGAGTCAGTTTAGCAGAAGTCTGTGTTGTTGCTGTTGTTGTGGTGTCTATTATAAATCTCTTTGATAGTGCCTTGTCTCCTTTTAAAGTAACCTAAAGACATACAACAGAAACTGGTTTGTCTAATGTAAAGTTGTGCCAGCACTGACCGGACCCACAGACGGACTTACCAATCCGTTTTCCCTTGTTATATTCTATGGGTTCTCCTACAGTGATTTGGGTCTGGGACATTTGTTTCTCATGGTCAGGTATATTAATTCCTCTACATCCTATCTGTATTTCCCCAATTATTCCATTTAAGATACTAAGCCCATTCCTTTTTTCCCAATCGTGTTCTAAATATGTTTCATTTTTGTGCATGACCACAGTGGCCATGTTTAAATCGGAAATGTCTCTTCCAGACATACCAGAATATCCAATATAAGCCTGAGACCATAGCCAATCTAAGGTAATGGCTGGAGCCGGAGTTATTATACATATCAGTTCCAACAGTTAGTGTCAAGTAAACTTGAGGGTTGTTGGTCCTACAGGTTCTGATGTCCCTGTTTCTTTAGGTGACTTCTTCACATGTGAATAATGAATCCAGGTGGGCTGTTCTTTGATTTTGATTGTTGTGTAGGTCATCAGAAGCACTTGGTATGATCCTTTCCACTTCTCATCTAGTGGTTGGCCTGAAAAAGTTTTAACATACACCCACTCTCCAGGGGAAATGTTATGTAAGGGCTGGTCTATTCCCCTTGAGCGAGTACTCATTACTTGTTTGGTAATTTCTGACAATTGTTTATTCAGTGAGATCAGATATTCCCATATATATCCTTCCCCAACTTGTATGAGGTCTTCTCCTTGATAATAATTTCCACAGGGTCTCCCGTGTAACATCTCAAAAGGGCTTAGCCCTTCTTTAGTCTTCGGTTTGACCCTTATTCACAATAAGGCCAGAGGTAAGGCTTGGTACCAATGCAGATTTACTTCTTGACAGATTTTTGCCAATTGTTGTTTGATCAAATGATTCATTTTCTCCACCTGACCACTTGCCAGTAGTCTATATGGAGTGTGTAACTGCCAATTAATTTGCAGAATGTTGCTAATCTTTTGTATAATACTAGCTACAAAATGTGGTCCTCGGTTCGAGGACATGATGTCAGGTACTCCAAACCTGGGGATAATTTTGTTAAGTAGTACCTTGACAACTTCTCGAGCCTTATTGCTTCAGGTTGGGAAAGCCTCTGGCCAGTTTGAGAAAGTATCTGTTAAAACCAATGGGTATCTGTAACCCCCTTTCCTAGGCAGCTCTGAGGAATCTATCTGCCAGTGTTGCCCTGGGAGGTTACCTTTGCCAATTGTCCCTATCTCGATTTTATTGATTGTGTGAGGATTATTTTGAAGGCAAGTCTTACATTGTTTAGTGACCTGGATTATTGTAGTGTATAAATTTCGTCCTATCATTTGTTTCCTTAGGTATATATTGATCACCATAACTGGTCCACTCTGGCCTCAAATCGGGAGGCCTGGAGACACACCATCTATAACGCAGCTGTCTCCTTTGAGAACACACGCAGGATCACCCTCGAGGAAAAAAGGCAACGCAGAAAGAACCGTGTATTGCAGAATACACCATCTAAGGAATCTTTCTGCTGTGCCTTTTGCAATCGGATATGTCTGTCATGTATTGGCCTCATAAGCCACCAGCGTGCCTGTAGCAAATGTGGATAGAGCCTTCCCAAATCTTCGTTCGCGAAGCCTAGCCATGATTTATGTAGCGCATCTGCCCCCCAATGAGTTTTGTCGTGTTCTGCCTGTACAACTTTCCATAGTACCTTTTCAGGTATTACTACTTGTTTTTAAGCCATACATGTTACCTCTGAGTTGAACTTGCTGATCTTTTATTAAAGTCTTCCTTTGAATATGACACATTAGAGCTTACCTCTATGATTTTGCCATCAGGGACTAGGGAGGCAAGTCCTATCTGGCCATTTTCTGCTGCCTTCTTCGCCTCTTTATCTGCCAAAAGGTTGCCTTTTTCCTGGTCTGCATTACCTTTTTGATGTCCTCTGCAATGCATAATGGCAAGCTTTCTTGGTAATTGGACAGCTTCGAGTAGCTTTAGGATTTCTTCTGCGTGCTTTATCTGTTTTCCTTGTGATGTGAGCAGCCCTCTTTCTTTCCACACTGCTCCGTGAGCATGAACTACCGCGAAGGCTGTCCAAATATTACTTTGAGTCTGTCCAAATATTAATGTCTTTTCCTTCTCCTAATTGCAATACCCTGGTGAGTGCAATTATCTCTGCCTTTTGTGCAGTGGTGCCAGCAGAGAGCGCCTGCGCTTCGATGATGTGATCTGTGGTTGTTATTGCATATCCTGCTTTCCGGATTCCATTTTTCACATAGCTGCTTCTGTCGGTGAACCACATTTCTGCCTCAGGCAGTGGTGTATCTTTTAAGTCCAGTCGACTGGAATATGTTGCTTCAATTGTTTCAATGCAACTATGATACACTGGTTCCCCCATGGTCATTGAACTTGATAAAAATGTTGCTGGATTCATGATGTTAGCCCGTACCACCTGCTGTTCTTCTTCTTCATCTGTTAGACCAAAACTCTCACCTTCCGGTCAGTTTGTGATGACTTCTAGGATCCCAGGGCAATTCAGATTTCCAATACGGGCGCGCTGCATGAGCAGAGCGATCCACTTACTCCATGTAGCATCAGTGGCATGATGTGTAGAGGGCGCCTTTCCCTTAAACATCCAGTTCAGCACTGGTAGTCGAGGTGCCAGGAGGAGCTGTTCTTCTGTGCCAATCACCTCTGAGGCAGCTTGTACTCCTTCATAAGCTGCTAGGATCTCCTTCTCTGTTGGGGTGTAGTTGGCTTCAGATCCTCTGTAGCTTCGGTTCCAGAATCCAAGTGGGCGGCCTTGGGTCTCGCCAGGCACCTTTTACCAGAGGCTCCAGGAGAGACCTTTATTCCCAGCTGCAGAATAGAGTACATTTTTCACATTTGTCCCCATCCTGACTGGCCTGAGGGCTACAGCATGTGCAATCTCCTGTTTAATCTGTTCGAATGCTTGTTGCTGTTCAGGGCCCCACTGGAAATCATTCTTTTTGCAGGTTACCAGATAGAGAGTACTAACAATTTGGCTGTACTCAGGGATGTGCATCCTCCAGAAACCTATGGCACCCAGAAAAGCTTGCGTTTCCTTCTTGCTGATCGGTGGGGTCATTGCTGTGATCTTATCAATGACTTCTGTTGGGATCTGATGACACCCATCTTGCCATTTCACCCCCAGGAACTGGATCTCTCGGGCAGGTCCCTTGACCTTACTCTTTTTGATGGCAAACCCGCCTCTCCAGAGGATCTGGGGTATTTTCTTTCCTTTCTCAGAAACCTCCCATGCTGTGTCCCCCCATACGATGATGTCATCAATGTACTGCAGGTGTTCTGGAGCCTCACCCTTCTCTAGTGTGGACTGGATCAGTCCGTGCCAGATGGTGGGACTGTGTTTCCACCCCTGGGGCGGTGTCATGGTTTGAGATCCCCAAAATTCTAATTCCCTAGTCTATGCCCCCTGTCACATCTTATTCCAATGTGAGATGGGTTTTCCAGACAAACACCAGACTCAGAATGGGGGAAAAGGGAATATATTACAATGACTGTAAAAATAAATATTATAATACATTATACATACGATCACAACTATCTCTACCATGACATAAGTATTTACAATGGATCAGATCTCTTCTCCCCTCCAAATAAAAGTCCAGGAGGGAAGAAGGACAGATCCCTTCCAGTCTCTAAGCAGGAGTATCTTCTAGAGCAGCAATCTGTCTTCTTCA
This sequence comes from Pseudopipra pipra, assembly GCF_036250125.1. Taxonomy (NCBI): domain Eukaryota; kingdom Metazoa; phylum Chordata; class Aves; order Passeriformes; family Pipridae; genus Pseudopipra; species Pseudopipra pipra. Next base: position 57,798,981 of record NC_087580.1, on the reverse strand, counting down.
CATGCAGCAACTGATAGCTGTATCTCTGCCAGCACTCATGAGGGAGGCCTCCAAGCCTCTCTTGGCCCCTTGACGCAGGCAAAGGGGTCTTCCGTGGGCTACGTTCACCCCAGACAAAGGTCGTTCCACCACGGTCATATCACGAGCACAGGGGGATCTTCGTGACGGTCTGGTATCTCCAGGGGACTCAAAGCCCCTTGCAGAGCTTCTGTGCCCTGCCTCAAGATGGCTGCGAACTTCTTTGTAGCTTGCAGCAAGGGGGGACTCCAAGGTCACCCTCTCCGCATTCCTCTCGGAGCTCTCTAGCTCCTTTCTGCAGGTGCTGTAGCACTCCAAGGCTCTTTCAAGTAAGAGTCCATCTCCCTCCTTTCTCGGAGGTCTCAAAGGAGTTTTGGGGGGGTCTGGTTCAGTTCTTACCCCCAAACTTCTCTCTGTAGAACTCAGTTCTCTCTCTCTCTCTCTGCTGGCGCTCTCTCGGCTCTCTGAGACAACTCGGTGTCTTCCTTACTCAGTTGCATGCTGTTTCTGCTGTTTCTCTGGTTCAGTTCTTATCAGTTGGCTTTCAGCCATAGCCTCTGGACGCTGCATCTCTGCTTCTGCTCTGTCTCCGCTGCCCACGGTGGAGAAAACATCTCCCAGCTTAACTACAGACACTTAGCTCAGTCTAACACTGTTCCAAGCCTCTGCAGTCCCCCAGCCGGGGCCGGGGGGGGCAGAGCCCCCCCAGGGGGCTCTTGCCCTCTGCTCCTCGTGGCTTCAGAACATGGCTACCACTTCTACAACCAACCTGCAACTAACCTTCTGTCATGGTTTGAGATAGCCCCAAAATCCAATTCCCTAGTCTAAGCCCCCTCCCACATCTCAACCTAATGTGAGATGGGTTTTTCCAGACAAAACACGCCAGACTCAAAGTGGGGGAAAGGGAATATATTACAATGACTGTACAAATAAATATTATAACACATTATACACACGATCACAACTATCTCTACCATGACATATAGTATTTACAATGGATCAGATCTCTTCTCCCTTCCAAATAAAAGTCCAGGAGGGAAAGAAGGACAGATCCCTTCTTCGGAGCAGCAGGATCTTCTACAGCAGCAGTCATCTGTCCTCTCCACATGCATGCAGCAGCTGATAGTTGGATTTCTGCCAGCACTCACGAGGGAGGCCTCCAAGCCTCTCTCGGCCCCTTGACGCAGGCAAAGAGGTCTTCCGTGGGCTACGTTCACCCCAGACAAAGGTCGTTCCACCACGGTCATATCACGAAGACACAGGGGGTCTTCGTGACGGTCTGGTATCTCCAGGAGATTCAAGTTCCTTGCAGGGCCTCTGTGCCCTGCTTTCAGGCTACCACCTTGGCAGCAGTGCGAGGGGGGAGCCAAGGTCACCCCCTCTGCATTCCTCTCGGAGCTCTCTAGCTCCTTTCTGCAGTGCATGTCGCACTTCAAGGCTCTTTCAAGCAAGAGTCCATCATCTTCCTCCTTCCAGGAGGTCTCAAAGGAGTTTGGGGGGTGTGGTATCAGTTCTTACCCCCAAAACTCTGTCTCTCTGCTGCTCTCTCTCTCTCTCTCTCCTTGCAGGAGTTCTTTCTCTGGTGCTGCATGCCTTTGTTGCTGCTTGGTCTTATCTCTCCTGGCTCTCTGCCACCTTCTCCGTCCAGTGTTGCTTCTACCGCCGCTGCTGCTGCTCTGCTCACAGTAAAGAACCATCCCCCAGTTCATAGCTACAGATACATAGTCCAGCTTAACACTGTTCCACGTCCCTGTAGCCCCCAACCGGGGTTGGGGGGCCCCAGAGGCCCTGAGGGGCTCAGAGCCCCTTCCTCATGGCTCTACAACATGGCCACCTCTCCAACAACAACCAAAAAAAACAACTCGTCTCTTCCGGTGAGCTTGTGGTATGTTTACATTTTGCAGGAGTGCCCATTGGACAAAACTTCAAAACTTCCAGGGGTTTACCACCCCCTGGGGTTTTACCATTTTCTTAGCTTCAGGGGGAAAACCTGGTTCAAACCACTACAGGCAGTCAGTTCCAAGTTTACTGCACGCCCCTCCAGGTGAAAGCGAACTGTGGCCTACACTCTGCTGCTAAGGGAATGGAGAAGAATGCGTTTGCGATGTCAATAGTGGCGTACCACCTTGCTGTCTTGGACTCCAGCTCATACTGGAGCTCCAACATGTCTGGAACAGCAGCACTCAGCGGCAGGGTGGCTTCATTCAGGCCACGATAGTCCACAGTCAATCTCCATTCTCCGTTAGACTTACGCACGGGCCAGATGGGACTGTTGAAGGGTGAATGGGTCTTGCTGATCACCCCTTGGCTCTCCAGCTCATGGATAATCTTATGGATGGGGATCACAGAGTCTCAGTTCGTCCGGTACTGCCTGGGATGCACTGTTGTGGTGGCGATTGGCACTTGCTGTTCCTCAACCTTCAACAACCCCATGGCAGAAGGGCTCTCCAAGAGACCAGGCAATGAGTTCAACTGTTTAGCTGCCTCTATCTCCACAGCAGCTATTCCAAAAGCCCATCTATGTCCCTTGGGGTCCCTGAAGTACCCGTTCTTGAGATAGTCAATGCCCAGGATACATAGGGCATCTGGACCAGTCACAATGGGGTGTTTCTGCCAGTCTTTCCTGGTCAAGCTCACCTCAACTTCCACCATGGTCAACTCTTGAGACCCTCCAGTCACCCCAGAAATGGAAATAGTCTCTGGTCCCACCTGTCCTGGGGGCATTAACGTACACTGAGCGCCAGTATCAACCAAAGCCTGGTATTTTTGTGGGTCTGACCTGCCAGGCCATCTGATCCACACAGTCCAATAGACACAGTTGTCCCATGCCTCTACCTGGCTAAAGGCAGGGCCCCTCTAACATTCGTCTTCATCCTGCCAGTCACCATTTTCCTCTTGTGAATACTGATAGGAGGTACCCTCTAGCAGGTCAGATCCCTGCCCGCAGGATACTGGTATGGCACTCACTTTCACAGACTTCCCTTTTTCTTTCTCTTTCAACTCTTGTACTCGAGCTGCTAGGGCACGGGTATGTTTCCTGTCCCACCATCTCATGTCTTCTCCATGGTCTGTTAGGAAGTACCACAACTCAGTTTGTGAGGTCTGTCTGCTCTCTCTAGGTGGGGGGCATCTGGTTCTCACTAGGGCCATATGGAAATTGTTTCCTTCAATCCTCTCTTTCAACCCTGTAGTTAATTCCTTGAGCTCTGTTGGAGGATGCAAATTGATCTGTGAGCATTCTGTCTATACTCCTCCGCCGTTATCTGGCGCCTGTTTAACAGGGACCCCTACTTTGTCAAGTTTTGCATGGACGTAAGGCGAACGGAAGGAGCTGAGGAAAGCGGTCGATAGAGGTGACGCTGTCCCCAGCGTCACAAAAAAAGCTATGCGCATGGTACAGAGGAACATCACCCTGGCTAGGTGAGTCGACCGGGGGAGAGAGCATGGAGCCCACGCTATCCACAGAGGACGAAGCAGTGGAAACGCTCCTCCAATTTATGATCTTTCTAAGAGAGCCTATTTATGATGAAAAAGCCCCTAAAGGGTTAATAGAATGGGTGAGAGCCAAGAATCTACTTCCCCATTGCTCAAACCGTCTTTCAGGTGTCCACAAGGGATGCTATAAAGGAATTGTTTTGGGACAGGATCTCTGTGGGATCGGAAGATGCTAGAAAGTGTACTATAATTTGGCGTCTGGCAGTTGAGTCGCTACAAGAGCTAAGTTCTGACCGATGGGAACTCATAAATGTTCAAACAGCTCTGTCGGGAGATGGCGGGACTATGGCAAGTCCTCGCCCCGATCGGTCCGCTGTAGGGGAGATCCCTGTGCCTGCAGCTGCGAAGTTGCAAACGCTAGAAACCTTAAAAGCAGCAGGATCACCTCCATTTAGCACTGTGCATGTAGCAGCAGAAGGTGTAGAGGCTGCAGGAAAATCAGTAGCAGCGGAGGATAAAGCTGGAGCCATGCCAGGGTCACCGCACTCTACTGCGGCTGCGCAGCATCACTCCTCACTGTGCCTGCTCTGGGCGCTGAGTCGGCGGTTGCTACGTCACTAGATGGCGCTGCATCGCTGGAGCCTGAAGCCACCATGAAACCCGGAAGAAAACCAATGAGAATCGCTGCCATGGCAACAGACGCTGTTTTCGGGGAAAAAAAAAAAAGTTTGGTTATTAACTCTTAACGCGTTTCCAGGTGTAATACATATGAAAGAAAATAGAAGCTTTTGAGCCTTGAATTAGAAGATGCTATATTAGCACAAAGAGCAACCCGGAAAAAGTGCCACTTCTCGTTGACAGGAGAGGCAGGCTAGAGAACTGCCTTCCCATATTTTTGTTAACTCTCATGTTAATTGTGTTGTGTGTCCAATGTCGTTGTGAGCTCACTGTATTGCTAACGGTACCGTGCTAGTGTGTGTGTGTTGGGGGTTGTGTGTGTGGAGAAGCGACCATACGTTTGTTAGTAACTGTTAAAACCCAGAGATGAGAGTCCGGGAGAATCTCCTCCCGTTAGAGTGTCTCAGGTGAACATAAGAGCATAAAAACTCACTTTAGGATTATTCAAACAGCTGCCAGGGCTGGGAGCTGTGCACTGGGACTGCCCCTGCGTTGAGCTTGGCCGTGGGGAAGGCGGCGCTGGCAGCCACAGCAAGAGGCGGCAGAGGGACCTCAGCGACAGAGGCGGCGGCAGGACAGGCGGCAACGCCGAGAGCTACTTCTGCAGAGCCAGCCAGACTTCTGCGGGGATCCCCAGGAGCTCCACGACACACGGAGTGGACCGGGGAACAACAGCTCGACAGTGACTGGCTTGCGGGGGCATTGCCCCGCAGAAACCAGGCATGTCAGTAATTGAGAAGAGAAAGCAGAATCTCTCTCTTTAGTCCTTCTACTCACTTGTAGATAACTTAAAACTAAAAGATTGTTTTACTAAAAGCTAGCATGCAAGAAATTTTAAGAGTTTCCCAGAGAATGAATCTTTATATAAAAGCTTTAGTGAATTGCCTTGTTTTTAGTTACATCTTACCCCTGTAAAGACCTTCTGCCAAAATATTGTATTCAGCCTTAGCAGGAGGAGAAATAAGGTTCACACAAGAGATAATTTGTTGCTTAGCAACCGAGTGGGACTTAAACCACCTCCAGCAGTTTCTCAGAACTAGGGAGAGAGTAGAACTTACCTTACGAAAACTACAACTTTGCAAATAAGATAAATGGAAAGCCAAGAGGCTGAGGATTTCCTTAATTCTTAGATAAAACATCTCTCTATCTTCCTGTTATAAACTGAGAAGTGACTGTGACAGTGGAAATCACATCCTTAGAATTGTGTTTAAAAAGGTTTACTCAGCTGATTTTAACATTTGGCTGTTCAGTTTACATTCCTGTCTGATATTATTTTTTTTTCCCTTGGTCAAGTTTAGTGAATTCATTTTTTTTTTCTTCTGTGTTTGTGACAGAGTTGCTGCCAAGTTGTTCTTGCAGCAGTGTTAAAGGTAAAGGCTAGAGCTAAGCCCTGGCTTCAAGAAGTGAAGGACATATGTGATGCCGTGTGCAGAATGTCTGCAATTGTGCTTGGTTTTGCCTCCTGGGATGGGGCAACCGTGTCACTAAGGGGGAAAGAAAACAATGAAAAACTATAGAACTTGTAACATCCTGAGGCCTAATGGTTATCGCTGTATACAACGATCTGTTTCTGTGCTGCTCATGTCACACCAGTGATGTTTGTAAAGATCAGGCAGAATGGTGTGGTTTGGGAATTCTACATCAGACATTGATTATTTTTCAGTGCTCATATTTGTATGTGTTTCATCCCAGTAATGTTACAGCAGGTAGCAAGAATTATTTGGAATCAGCATATGACAGAAACCTTTTGGCTTACAAGTCTACCCGAGATTATATGTGATTGTGCAATAGCAATTTTTGAGGTAAAATTCTGTATCATATCCAAACTAGAAAAACTTTAAGAGGGTGGATTGCTTGTATAGTTTGAAAAATACTACCAAATTGCCAGACAATACTATGTCTTTGGTATAGAGGTCAATGATTTAAGAATTTATAAAACACTTTTGCAAGACAGAAACAGGGAGAGAACGGGTGTCAGCCCCCTCAGTTCACTTGCAAAAGTTGTTTCATATGTTGTTTTTTTTGTACACAGGTGTTCGTAGCTGCCTGCATGATGAATAAAGCCTTGGAAAGAAGCTGGTATCTTTAGAACAAGGTTGATGCTGTTTCTGCAGGTAACAATGGTAACATTAGGAGCTGTTGTGGCTAACAGTTTCCTCAATATTGTTAGAACACAGTTTTTGGAGCACAGGTTTTTTTAGTATTATAAGCATAGTTTTTCTTAGTCATATACACCTTTTTAGTATATTTTTTAAGCACATGAAATTAAGGATTTAAGAGAGTGTATTGTACGAACTTTAAAGTAAGTATTACAAGAGCACAATTTTTCAGCATTATGAGCACATTTTAGTGTTGTCAAGGCACAGTATTTTTAGTTTTGTTGGAGCACAATTTTTTAGTATGTTTAAGCATATAATTATAGAAGGTTAAGATCTTAGATTATTCACTGGGTATTGGTGGAGGAAAGTTTACCTGTTTGGTGGAGAAGCTTTAACACCATAAGGTACTGGAGAATTAGTATGGTTTCGTAATTCATGAAACACAGTGAAATGAAATTCAAAAGTATGTTTGTGTGAAGTGTGTTTGAATGATGGTGGCCACCATGTGAAAGTGAGTGAAAGAAAATGTATGCATGTATATGTGTGAATATTCACTTACACATACACAAACACTTTTGGATAAACAAATACACAGATACCTTTACATAAAGTGGCAAAAAAAAATCCTGAACAAACTCTCCTGGCTGCAATAGAATGGTATGCAAAGGGTGCAATAGAAACAGAAGATCCAGTGTTAATATATGATTATGCCATTGTGTTATTTAAGGGCCAAGGTGTGAAAAAGAATAACAGAAGACATATGGACCAAGGTTGAATGGAGTTCCATTTCCAGAGATGTTCTGGATGGAGTGGAAGTTTTTAAGAATAAACCTTACATTTAAAGAAGCACTTTTAGGCACACTTTGAGAGTACACATCTTAGGGTCGATAGGTTATTAAGTTTATTAATGGTAATAGTATTATTGTATGTTTGTGTTTATTGAAATGTTATGGGTACAATAAGGAATGTTACAGAAATGCAATTTAAATTGTTCAAAACTTGAAAGGGGGATTTGTTGGAGGATGCAAATTGTGTGAACAATTTCTATTGCATTTCTGTCAGCTTCGCCTTGGCATGGCTGGGTGCAGACAGTAAAAAATACCACGCCACTAATACGGCTGCAGGCCTTGTGCCAAGGTGACGGAGGAGTTCTTTTGGCAGGTAAACAAGTTTTATGGACACCTGCTGTTATCCAATTAGTACTGTACACTACAGTCTGTTTTCCTTATGTATCCAATGTAGTGTGAACAAGAACCGTGTGTCATTAGCAGCATATAAGCTGTCTTTCCTTTACTAAAGGGGACATTTTTGCTGGTCATATTGATCTGTGAGCATTCTGTCTATACTCCTCTGCCGTTAGAGCTCATTAATCATTGTCTCTACAGTGGAGATGTGGGCCTGTAGTGGTCCTTCGATCATACTGTTGTACAACCGAAGTTTATTTATTACAGACATCACTGGCTCCCACTTCTCCCCAGCCTGCAATGATGTCAGGTAACCTTTATGTGTGGACGGCCCCATACGTGTGAAGCTCCACCTCATCTGTGGTGTACACTTAACCTTGTCAGGATCGTTGGTGGGTTGCCCATCCCCTCCAAACAATACTTCCAGCAGTGCCATTTCCCTCAGCCGTAGGATCCCTTCTTCTATGGTCTTCCAGCATGTGGTATAATGATCTGCCTGCAAGGAATCTCTGTAGATGAACCTCTCCCTCACACCATCCAAAAGCCATGCCCAGAGAGATAGGGACTTCGATTCCCTCACAAACGCCTCCTCAATACCCACATCCTGGGCAATAGACCTCAAGAACCTCACTTTGCCACCATCAAGGTTTACGGCATCACCTGTAGAGTCCCAAACTCGGATCATCCAGGCCAGAACGGGCTCATTCGGAAGACGAGCAACGTCTGTCCGTAAGTTCCAGAGGTTGTTATACGATAAAGACTCAGTGATGATTTCTGGCTCTGGAACAACCACCTGTGAGGGTCCTGCCTCCCCATCATCATCAACTGGGTGAGCTGATTTGGTTTTATATTTCTTTCTTTGGATAGGGGTAACCTCTGTTGGCTTGGTCTGCCCCTTTGATTTGGCCTTATCCTGAGTCACCTTGGTATTAGGCATTTTGTTTTCATCTTTTCCTTTCCCCTGGAAGTGCTGCACCATACCGAGCAACTTCCTGTAGGCAATGGCCAAAACCCCACATGCAGCTGCCAACTGCCTCTCCATGGATCCATCACGACCTCTCTCCCTCACGGCTTTCATTATTTTTGTAGGGTTCAAGAGTTGTTCAAGGGTGAACTTCCATGTTATGGGAGCTGAGCAACTTTCTAAGAATTTACCCATGTCCTCCCATAATCCATGCCACTCGAGGTTTTCCACTCCTGGGGCAGGCTCCTGGACTCCTTCTCAGTAATTCTTGGCCTTGGCTTTGTATATTAGGTATACTATAACGGCACAAACTAGGATAGAAAGCCCAACAAGTAAAACATCTCTAACATCTAAAGAGGATTTAAACTTCCCAGAGGCCACTGTATTGTATCCAAAATGAAACTGTATAAAGGGTTGGGCAAATACATTCCTCTGTGTTTCTCCATAGGAATGGGTGCTATTATCCTTAAAACTCCAGAGGAACAGCTTAGGCTAGAACAGTAGTGCATTCTTGAGAACATATTCCAGATGAAAAACACAGGTGCTGAGTTTGCTGTATCATATACCCAATGCACAAACTCAAAGGTACTTATTGCAATCAGAGTACTAGTATCTGAACTGAAACACATTGACAGGTGGGAAAGATATCTTGGCATGGTTATATGCCAGAGGAAAGCAACAACCCCTAACATCATGGTGCCTACAGGTTCAAAATGCGTGTCAATCACACAAGAGGTTCAAAACGCGCGTAACTCACACAAAGGGTAGTTATTCTTTTTTCCAACTTTCCTCTTTCCAGACCCCACGTTGGGCGCCAAAAATGTCTCAGAAGAGACTGGAATGTTTGTTAAAGAGGATGAGTTATGAGACAGACCATACTCCTCTCAGCAATTGTAAATTCAGAAATTAAGGGGCTTTAATCGAGGAAGTGTGGAAGAAAAGAAGAAATAACAACCCTTTATTAAAAGATATATGTATATTGGCAAGAACAGTAACAGAACATAAAAACAGCTAAACAGTAGTCCTGTACCCAGAAGTTCCCTTCAAACAAAAGTCTGAATAGTTCTCTGTCTTCTAGCACAGTTCTAATCACGGTTGGCAGAGGGCGCTGTTGGGTCGCTGAAGGTGTAGAGACTGCAGTAGTCTTTCGTGGCCTGCAGGGGGTGCTGTTGTATCGCTGGAGGTGTAGAACCTGCAGTACTCTGTCATGGCCTGCAGGGGGCGTTGTTGGATTGCTGGAGGTCACCACGAGGGGAGAGGGGTCTGGGGGGTTTGTCTCGGGTCGCGGGGGAAGCCGAAAAGAAGATGGGGGACCCTTCCCCCAATGCAAGGAAGGGGAAAGGAAAGCAGTTCACCCCCAACAGGACTCACTGTGGTTCTCAGTTAATGGCACCCCAAAAGCTCCTCCTTTTCTCCCACCGAGCACTCTCCAATGAAAACACAGCAGGTCCAGGCTGGAGACAAAAGACAGCTCGCGGGCAAGTTGAGGTCAGCAGTCAGGGTTGACCAGGATGGGAAGCCAGAAAGACAGGCTTCCAGGCCTTCTCTCCAAATGCACCGAACACAGACCCCGTCTCCGTCCTCGAAAGAGAACCCAGCAGTCTGAATCTCTCCCCTCTGAGCAGAGCCGGCACCCCCTCCCAAAACTCCTCCCCTCTCCGCCCAGCCTCTGATGGGCCATCAGCGAGGAATGCGGCCTGGCTAGCTAGTTGTTTTGTAAGGCTAATTAACTCTCTTCCCCCTTTCCATTCAAACGCCGTCTTTCCTACAGTGGGGGGGCAGGGGAAAGAAAAATTCCCCTGAATTTCTAACCTATAACACTTGGTATTTGAGAAACCTGGAGGGGGAGAGCCAGTGACTCCCTTTCTGTTCTAGTATTGCTGAAACCACATGTGACACTAGAACAGTCATTTTCTGTCCCATTGTGAACTTTCGGGCTTCTTGTATGTTCAACACTACTGCGGCTACGGCCCTCAAACACCCTGACCATCCTTTGCTTACTTCATCTAGTTGCTTAGAGAAGTATGCCACTGCTCATCGATATGATCTGACCTGTTCAGCTAGGACTCCTAGTGCAGTCCCTTGCCTTTCGTGTGAAAAAAGCAAAAAAGGTTTAGTCACATCTGGAAGGCCTAGTGCAGGTGCTTGTATCAGTTCCTTCTCAAGTTGATGGAAAGCTTGCTTAGCCTCTCCAGTCCACACTAATTGTTTAATCCCATCTTGTAGAATCTGATATAGGGGTTTGACTATCAGTCCATATTTGTAGATCCAAAGCCTACACCAGTCAACCATTCCTAAAAATGTGCAGAGCTCTTTCGAAGGCTGGGGTAAAGGTATTTTACAGATGGTTTCTTTTCTCTCTGTTCCTAGTCAACGTTGTCCACCTGAGATTTCATATCCTAGATAAGTAACTTCTTTCTTGACAATCTGGGCTTTATTTTTGGATACCTTGTACCCTTTTCAGTTCCAGAAAGTTTAATAAGCTTACAGTCCATTCTCCACATTTGTCCTGGGTCCTGATTGCAATTAACAAATCGTCCACGTACTGCAAGAGGACTCTGCTGTCTGATGACGCAGTCCATTCTTCAAGATCTTTTGCAAGCTGGTTTCTGAAGATTGTAGGACTGTTCCTAAATCCTTGGGGTAATACAGTCCAGGTTAGTTGGGATCGGTGACCAGTGTCTGGATTTTCCCACTCAAAGGTGAACAAATTTTGACTTTTAGGGTCTGAAGGCAAGCAGAAAAAGGCATCTTTTAAGTCTAGGACAGAAAACCAGACATATTCATTTTTTCAGTTTGGTTAGAAGTGTATATGGGTTAGCTACCACTGGGTAGAGCTCTTCAACAATTTTATTAATAGCCCTGAGATCTTGAACTAGTCTAAAACTTTTGCCATTCAATTTTTGGATTGGCAAAATAGGTGTGTTAAATTCTGATTTACATTCAATTAACAACCTAAATTTGATAAAATTATCAAGTATCTCTTTAATCTCTTTTCTATCTTCTAGTCTGAGAGTGATGCCAAATTTTGCCCCAAAGAAGGCGCAGAGGAACTGCTCAGAGACAGAGTTTTCAGTCTATAAGCAGGAGGTATTTATTTTTCACGGCCGGGAAGCAGCCAGGTCGCCCTGGGCAAACTGCTTCCCCGAAGAACTTACAATTTGAGCTTTTATACACTTTTTGCTAAGCAATTACATCACATATTATGAATATTCATTACATTGCAACATCTACTTTTAATATTCATAATAGGCGGAGTTGAGGCGGAGTTAGAGGCGTGGTCTTCAATTTGGGGAGAACTTTGGTGGTCGTTCCGGTCTTTCTTCATCATGAACCCGCTGTCCTCACCATCATCTTCTTCTTAAACTTTTGAACCTTCCCTAATTTGGGTAGTTTCCTTATGCATTTGGCAGGGTTTCTCAATATCTGGCAAAAGTGCTTAATTGTTTGGCTTGTCCCTCTTCTTATCGCTCTTTGTTTTCCTTCCATATGTCCTTTTTTGTGTGTGCTAGCATTTTTTGTTCAGGTCTATGTTCTTCTATGTCAGGGTGTCCTGTATCCTAGTGGATTTATTGTCTCTGCTATTTCCTAATACTGAGCTCTATGTGCCTTTGCTGAAAGCCTGCATTTGTGCTTAACTCTCTCTAATCCTTACATTGCTTTATTAAATTCACTTCTCAGGTGTTACCTGGCTTCATTCCCCCCTTTTCTAAAACTTACGAACTCTTTCGTCAAATTCTAATCCTAAGGGGCGCTGATAGGCTTTCATCATTGCCCAGATTATTTGGGTTCTTCTGACCATGGATCTTAACTTATACCACAGACATATATTCATGAGAGTTAACAAGAACATGGCCATAGTTATAATCAATATGGGGTGTATTAGGTAGTGAAAGACTTGTGTTGCTGTTGGGGAGTATCCTGTGAAAATGTCCCACCAATGATGCTGGCCTACTTGCGCAACTTTTGTCAGGATATTTTTTATACCTTTAGAATTATGCTCTACTTGCCACAACATGCGTTGGGTCGTTTGGTTCACCTTCTGAACTAACTTTTCTACTTCAGGATGCACAAGCATCTCTTTGAGAAGCTTAACATCCATGCCTATCTGTAGCTTGGGTATCTCATGATATAAAGTATACTCAGCTTCGATTAACTGCTGTGTAGTTATGGGAGCAGTGTAGTTAAAGTCACAACCCATGACTTTTGTGAAGTTGCATATGCAAAAGTTAGTATCGTTAGTCACTTCATGACAATTATCTATAGTAACATCATTACAGGCGGTTCTAATGCAAGCGCATCCATTCCCTATATAGAATACTTGTGATGGCGCTCTATTGTGTGGAAGCATTTCAAAAGTGCATACACTGTCTTCGGCATCTAAGCATAGATCCTCAGCTTCTACAATGGCATTTTCGCAGATATAACCTAATTGCCCTTTAGGAATACATGCTTCTGTACTAATTGATTGTCACTTGTTCTTAGTACTATCATAATTTGCCCAAACGTTATGGTCCACAGGTTTGACAATGACATTCTGATACATAGCTCCTAATGTTAAAACAGGAAATATAACCCTTTCTTCTGCGGCACTAATAGTAAGGACATAGGTTTCAATGTGTTCCTCTTGTGGATCATAAGTGAAATTAACTAGCTGCCACCAAGCCTGGTGGTCTCTTTCAAACTGTGTGGTGGAGCTACTTCTTAATATACTCTCCCTTATTTCCTGAGGCAGTATACCTGACATTCCTTCTCTTAATATTCCCGCTGCTACTGATTGTACCCATTGCTGTGTCTGAACACACTGGATAGCAAGTGCAATTTCTTTGCTAATCTCTCCAGTATAGTCAGCAAGTTTAACAAAATCTTCAGCGGTGTGGTTGGCTACTAAGGTCATCAATTTGACCACTAATGACTGTGTCTCTGCTAAGGTTAGCATAGACGAGCTTAAAGGTACTTTAAGCTTTCCCAAATTAGAAGTGACGGTACTTAATTTGTTCACTAATACTTCTTGGTCTATAGTGTTCAATATGCCGAACCCTGTACCAACCCATCCGCTTATATCTCTTTGTGTTCGTTTGCGGTGTGATCTAGTTGCTAACCAGGCATTCCAGCCTTTGAGGCTGTGCTGTATAAATGGTCGGCAATCTCCCTGTAAGTGTGTAATGTCTGTCTGAATGTTCATCTGTATTTTCTTCAGAGAATATGTAGGATCTAATAACAACTTTAGTTCGTTCGATTGTCTTATTACTTGAGGTCCTATAAAGGTTAAATTATGTATCTTCCTGCATTCTAGAGGCTGAGTGGTTTCACGAGACGGGCTCACAATTGAGTCTGTTGCTAATCTAATGGCCCGCTTAAAGGCTCTACCGGTTACAATGCCTTGTTCACCAATGGGTTCAAGAATCTTGGCTTCTCTGCTACATGAAAACGACATCGATTGATCTAGTTTGAATATAATTTCACACTGTGCTCTACCCCCTTCAGTACTATCCCATTGACATGAGACTGGTCCCTTCCGTTCAATCCAGACGATGGGCTTCCCATCTTCTACTTGGCTATGAGTAATTAAGTTCTGTCTAGGGGCTTCTTGCCAGAATTCAATTGTCAATGCTAGTTTATCTGTTTTTCCCACTAAAGCCTCGACTTCTCGGCATCCTACTTGAATTTGGTCTTCTTTTTGTGCTATGAAATGGGTTCCACTATCCCATTCATCTATCGTATAGGGTTGATTGTTATGTAGAACATAAATCTCAAAGTCTGGGTTTTCCTCGGAGCGTGGTAGTGTGCGTGCACTAGACCACGGCCCTTCTGGAGTAGGGTTTTGGGATAAAACAATACTTATCAAAAGTCCAATGATCAATGTTGAAAGAGCCGGATTCATGATGTCAGGTCTTCCCGCTTATCTTCCGGAGCTTTCTTGACTCGAGAGTAGTGAATCCATGTAGGTCGTTCTTTGATCCTAACCGCGGTGAAGGTGGTCAGCAGCACTTGGAAAGGTCCCTCCCACTTTTCTTGTAGGGGTTTTCCTAGAAGATTCTTAACATACACCCAATCACCAGGGTTAAACGGATGTAATTTACAGTCAGGTTGCTTGGGCTGGTGTTCTATTACTATCGTGGCATTTTTATCAAAATGTTTCCCCACAGCAATTACATAATCATATATATATTGATTGCCTATTTGGTCTACAGCATCGCTATTTACAATCTGCATAGCATAAGGTCTACCATACAGAATTTCAAATGGGCTCAACCTTTCTTTCGATCGAGGTTTGACTCTCAATCTAATCAGAGCAATAGGCAGAGCCTGATACCATTGTAAGTTAGTTTCTTGGCATATTTTAGCAATTTGTTGTTTAATAAGATGATTCATCTTTTCCACTTGCCCACTGGCTTGTGGCCTGTAGGGCGTATGCAATTGCCATTTAATTTGCAGTGCTTTGCTTATTGCTCTCACAACCTTTGCACAAAAATGTGAACCCCTGTCTGAGGATATACTTCTTGGTACTCCAAACCGTGGTATAATTTCATTTAGTAAGACTTTAGTTACTTCTCTCTCTTTGTTTGTTCTACAGGGGAACGCTTCAGGCCACCCAGAAAATGTATCAGTTAGTACCAATAGATACCGATACCCCCCTTTTCTTGGGAGTTCAGAGAAATCAATTTGCCATACTTCACCTGGGAATTTACCTCGATCTATTGCCCCTTGGTGTATCTTGGTCCCTGTATTTGGGTTATTCTTCAGGCATCGTTCGCACTGGGATGTAACCTGTTTTATGGTAGTGAATAATTTTGGTCCTGCTATTCTAGTTTGTAAATACTGATAAAGTGGATCTAAACTCCAATGTGCCTTCTCGTGTTCTGTTTTTACAAATTGCCACATTAATTTCTCTGGTATTATTAGCTGTCCTGTTTCTAATTGGCCCCATCCATTATCCAACAATTTACCTTTGTTCTTTTGAATCCACCTATGATCTGAGTCTTGATAATTTGGTTGGAAGTCAGTATCTAGTTCCCCTGGTATTAGAGCTGTTATAACCACTTCTTCAGTTCTTGCAGCAGCTAATTTAGCTTCTGCATCAGCTCTCCTATTTCCTATTTCTGGAACAGTGTTACCTTTCAGGTGTCCCTTGCAATGCATTATGGCCACTTGTGTTGGGAGCTGGACTGCTTCTAACAATTGTAGAATTTCTTCTGCATGTTTGACTGTTTTCCCTTGAGCAGTTAGCAGTCCTCTTTCTTTCCAAATTGCTCCATGAGCATGCACGACGGAGAAGGCATACTTAGAGTCTGTCCAAATATTAATTCGTATGCCTTCTGCTAATTCCAGAGCTCGGGTGAGAGCTATTAGTTCTGCCTTTTGGGCTGAGGTCCCTGCAGGTAAAGGATTTGATTCGATTACCTCTTCCGTTGTGGTCACTGCATAGCCTGCCATCCTTACTCCTTGCTTCACGAAGCTACTGCCGTCCGAGAACCAGTTGTCTGCATCTTCTAATGGCTCTTCTTTGAGATCCGGGCGACTGGAGTAGACTGCTTCGATGGTTTCCAGGCAGTCATGCTCTATTGGTTCTGCTGACATTCTTCCTTCTAGAAATGAGGCTGGATTCACAACGTTAGTTACTTGAATGGTTACGTCATCTGATTCAGCTAGGATTGCTTGGTACTTTAGGAATCTGGAAGGCGACAACCAATGGCCACCCTTTTGTTCTAGTACAGCAGACACAGTGTGGGACACTAATACAGTCATTTTCTGGCCCATCGTGAGTTTTCTGGCCTCTTCTATATTTATGATCACTGCGGCCACCGCTTTCAAACAGCTGGGCCATCCTTTGCTTACTTCATCCAGCTGTTTGGAGAAATAGGCCACAGCTCTTTTGTGTGGTCCCAACTGTTGTGCCAAGACTCCTAAAGCCATCCCTTGTCGTTCATGAGAGAACAACCAGAATGGTTTTGTTACATCAGGGAGGCCCAAAGCCGGGGCTCTCATGAGTTCTTGTTTCAGTCTCTTAAAAGCTCCCTCTGCTTCGGGAGTCCAAACCAGGATACTCTTAGCTTCTTTTAATAAATCATACAATGGCTTAGCGAGTACCCCATATTGGTAGATCCATAAGCGACACCAACCTGTCATTCCCAGAAAGGCTCGTAGATCTCTCACCGTTTCCGGTTTGGGCGTCTGACAGATGGTTTCTTTCCTTGCTGTTCCTAGAGATCGTTGTCCTCTGGAGATCTCATATCCCAGGTATACTACCTTTTCTTGCACTAGCTGCGCTTTCTGTTGAGAGACTCGATATCCACTTAAACCCAAGAAATTCAACAGAGAAATAGTCCATTTAACACACTCTTCTTCTGACTCAGTTGCTATTAGTAGATCGTCCACGTATTGAAGAAGAGTACCATCTCCCTGTGGCCTTTCCCATTGTTCTAATTCTTTGGCCAATTGATTCCCAAAAATTGTTGGGCTATTCTTATAGCCTTGAGGTAACACTGTCCAGGTTAATTGAGTCTTTCTCCCTTTGCTCACAGATTCCCATTCAAAGGCAAAAATCTTTTGGCTTTCGGGGGCTAAGGGAAGGCAAAAGAATGCGTCTTTTAGATCCAATACTGTGAACCAAATCAAATTGTCTTTTAACTTGGTTAGGAGTGTGTAAGGATTGGCTACTACTGGATGTAGTGTTTTTGTTATGGCATTCACAGCTCTTAAATCTTGAACCAGTCTATAAGTTCCATTTGGTTTCTTAACTGGCAGGATTGGTGTGTTATAATCTGATTCACATTCTATTAATAACCTTAACTCTAAGAATTTTCTGATTATGGGTTCAATCCCTTTCCTATCTTCTAATCTCAGTGGGTACTGCTTTCTTACCACTGGTCTTGCTCCAGGTATAAGTTCAATAGCAATAGGTGTTGCTTGTTTGGATCTCCCAGGTACATCAGTGGCCCATACCAATGGGTATGCCTCGCTCATAATCCGTTCGATATTACGACTCTCAGGTTTTGGTTCTATGCAACTGATTGTCAAACTTAAAGCTGCAATCAGTTGTTCTTCATTTACCTGGAATTCGAGTTTGTCTTTGTTGAATTTTATTACGGTTCCCAAATTTTCCAGTAAATCCCTTCCTAGTAAAGGCTTTGGAGAATTTGGTAAATATAGAAATTGATGGATCCCCATTTGCTTTCCAATTTTATATTTAATAGGTTTTAGGAAGTAAGCTTTTTCTGGTTGGCCTGTTGCTCCCACAACTTGTACAAACTCATCACTCTTTGGTACTAGTTCTTGATTTAAAACTGAAAATGTTGCTCCTGTATCAATCAGAAAATCTAATTCTTTTTCACCTTCCCCTAGCTCCATTTTAACCAGTGGGTCTGCTAGGGAACGACTCACCGGTCCCCCTCAGTCACTGCTCTGATGTGCAATGGCAGTGTTTGCAAGCCTTTCTCTTAGCTGGGGACAGTCTCGTTTCCAATGGCCTATCTGAAAGCAATTGGAGCATTGATCCGGTCCTACTCTGATGGGTTGGGGCTTGAATCCCCCTCTCCCCCTCATAGGGTAACCACGACCTCTACCCCTGGCACCTGCATCTGGGAATTTTGCGTTTTGAGTTGCTACTGCTACTGCCACGACTCGAGCAATTCTCTTATCTTCCTTCTTTTTCTCTTCTTTTTCTCTGTTGTTGTATACTTCCCAGGCCTCATTCATTAATGTCTCTAGATCTCTATTTGCTGGATGTTTAAGTTTTTGTAATTTCCTTCTAATGTCGGGAGTACACTGCCCCATTACCAATCCTAGTAGCTGTTGTCTCCCTTCTTCTGATGCTGGGTCTAGGGGTGTATATTGTCTCATGGCGGTCCTGAGTCTATCCAGAAATTCTGAGGGACTTTCATCCTTTCCCTGTCTAACATCATACAAGGCTGCCCAGTTAATGGCTTTAGGTATTGCTTTCCGCAGACCTAATGCTATTAGCTTCCTATATTGCACCAGTTTCCCATAAGAATCGGGGTTGTTTGGATCCCACTCCAGATTTCTACTTGGAAATACAACTTCTAACTCTTCAGGGAACATGCTGGCATGATCTCTCCCCGTTTTTAATACTAGTTCCTTTTCCGTTTCTGTTAATTCTGATAGCATTACTTCTACATCATTCCAGTCAATGTCTAGGTTCTTTGCAATTAACTCGAACCTCTTAGCTACCCCTTCTGGATTTTTCCTAAAATTCCGGGCTTCTTCTCTCCAGCTGTTCAAATCACTCGTCGTAAATGGCACCTTTACTCGTCCCTGGTCTCCTGCAATAGGCATTATCTGTCGGAGGGGAGCTATTGTATGACTTCCCCCGATCCTTTCTCTTGCCTCTTTTCGTGCTACAGATCTAGTATAGTGTAGGTGACTAGTTCCTTCCCCAGGGTCTTCTTCTTGGGCCCCGATATCTATTCTATTCTTTCTTTTTTCTTTTCTCTTTCCCCGTTTCGGTTCCTCGTCTTCACTCCCCGTTCCTGCCCAGTCATCTTCTGCCAACCCTCTAGCATGATTCACACAGTCCAGCCGCCTCTCTCTCTGGGTTTGGAGGAGACGCTGTCGGCGCTCAGCCTGCCCGGGGCTGCGCTCCTCATTTTCCTCTATCTCTCTGGTATCCCTTTTATCGTCTATTTGAATCACTATGTTTAATTTTTGTGAGTTGTTTTCCTTTTCCAAAGCTAAAACCAAGGGGTCCTGCGGTGCAACATTTACTCCGCATTCTCTCTGCCACTCAGGCTTATTCCTGAGCGTGAAAAACATATCGCAATAAATCACTTCATCCCACTTGCCCAGTCGACGGAGGAACAACATAAGCTGTAAAATAGTGTTGTAATTTATTGTCCCTTCAGGTGGCCATTTTTCATCATCATCTAGTTTATACAGAGGCCACCATTGCGTGCAGTACTTTAAGAGTGTCTTTTTGCTTATGTTTCTTCCTGGGGCTCCCCCTAGATCTCTCCAGTGTTTTAAGATGCATCCTAGAGGGGTTTTCATATTTATGTCTTTACTTTGCTGGGTTCCCATTATTATCGTAAGGTTTAAGTTATGTAGCGATTGATAAGGTTTTACGGAAGACAGAGGGGTTTACCAGGCAAACCTATAGGGTGTCTTACCAGATTTTCTTATTATTCGAGCGTCAGTGATATACCAACTGACCTGGGGATCGTGTTCCCAGACTGGTGCCCAATCAAGAAAATTCTCTATCACTAGAGGATCGTATCCTAACCTGTCACTTTCTTTTTCTAATTTTGCTATGAATTCTCTTATGTGATACTCTATTACATCAAGCAATTCTTGTCTCTGGATTTGTGCTTCTGCATCCAACCGGGCTAGGCTTCCATCAATGTGTTCTAGCTGAGTAGCTTTCGGTATGTCAGTGAACTGTACTTTGAACCGCAATACTCTCCTTATTCTATTCCACCGTCTCAAGGTATTTCTCACTTTACCCCAACACTTCATGTACACAATTTCCAGCCGCTTCGTCCGTTTCTGGCCTGGCTCCTCACGGAGAACAGGAACCGCAGAGCAGGACTCCCACTCGCTTCGCAGCAATGCCGCTTCTCACTCACTCACACACTCACACACTTTCACGCTCAATAAAAAAGCTTTCCTACCTTCTGGTTTCTATCTGAGCAATCTACGTCACCAAACAAAGCTGCGAGAGGGCGCCGCAGACCGTGAAATATGGGTTTGCTGTTGGCTGTCCGATCTTATGTTATCACAAAATCACAGGATGCCGCTGCAAACTATAAAACACACTTCTTACAGAAAATGCAACCAGGATGTTACAAATACTTGTCTATGAGTGCGGCGGCAATAGAATCTTACCCACTTGGTTTCTGCTAGATCTTGATTTGACCAGCAGCGTATGCAATAAAAGCTAAGGGTCCGATTGAGTGCTATTTCTTGTGTTCCTCTTGGACCCAATATATATTTACCACAATTATTGCACAAGGCTCTAACATACAGCGAGCAGTAACAGAAAGGACAAATCTTAATCTTAGGACTTATGCGCGCTGGCAACAGCTTATTCACTTTTACAGAACTGAGATCGCAACCATTTCCCATATAGAGTTGTAAGACGTCTTACGAAATGCACCATATTACAAAAACATTCTACAAGGCAATATACATAATTCTTAAAAGACGAACAAACCACTAAGAACAGTGATTAAGATTAATGATAGAGCTTTTTCTGTACCTTTAAGTTTCAAATAGCATGTTATAGTTTCTTTTACTCGTTGATATAAACCAGAACAGTTCGCAAGAGAAACTCTCAATATATCATTCCTAACTGCTGCATTCCAGGAGTTCTCTAATAGTACAAGGAACTCCCCGGGTCCTAGAGCCCCTCGAGCAGTCCCAGAAAGGCTAAAAATTCTTAAAATTTTGAATCAAGCATAGTTTAAATGCACTACCAGTCAATATTTCACATAGAACAGAAAGTGAACAAGGGAAATCAAAGTAGGAACAGTTTCAGACACAACACAAAAGCGGAACAGTTTCAGACACAACACAAAAGCATAAAAGGTAAATTCAACATCACAAAGTAAAGACAATTCTTACACTGCAGTGTCGGGACTCTAACCCTTTTTCTGGCAGGACTCTAACCTGCTGCTTTTGCAGGACTCTAACCTACTGCTTTCGATACCTGGGACTCGAACCCAGTTTTAGGGCTAATGCCGAGGCGTCCCTCCGGCTCCCTTTTGGGCGATAGCATCCTATCCCCACCAATAAAGCGCTTTTACCTAAAATATAAAAGATCAAATACCTCTTAATTTGGAGCAGGAGATTCTTGTCCACCGTTGCGCAGATCCAAGGGGTCCGGGAGACTCTGCCGACAAAAATTCAGTCGGGGGGCCCTGAGAGCGTCCCGGCCCCTTGGGTCCTGGCTCAGGAAGACCCCTCTCTCCTGCCTGGCTCGCCAAAATTGATGCCAAATTTTGCCCCAAAGAAGGCGCAGAGGAACTGCTCAGAGACAGAGTTTTCAGTCTATAAGCAGGAGGTATTTATTTTTCACGGCCGGGAAGCAGCCAGGTCGCCCTGGGCAAACTGCTTCCCCGAAGAACTTACAATTTGAGCTTTTATACACTTTTTGCTAAGCAATTACATCACATATTATGAATATTCATTACATTGCAACATCTACTTTTAATATTCATAATAGGCGGAGTTGAGGCGGAGTTAGAGGCGTGGTCTTCAATTTGGGGAGAACTTTGGTGGTCGTTCCGGTCTTTCTTCATCATGAACCCGCTGTCCTCACCATCATCTTCTTCTTAAACTTTTGAACCTTCCCTAATTTGGGTAGTTTCCTTATGCATTTGGCAGGGTTTCTCAATATCTGGTAAAAGTGCTTAATTGTTTGGCTTGTCCCTCTTCTTATCTCTCTTTGTTTTCCTTCCATATGTCCTTTTTTGTGTGTGCTAGCATTTTTTGTTCAGGTCTATGTTCTTCTATGTCAGGGTGTCCTGTATCCTAGTGGATTTATTGTCTCCGCTATTTCCTAATACTGAGCTCTATGTGCCTTTGCTGAAAGCCTGCATTTGTGCTTAACTCTCTCTAATCCTTACATTGCTTTATTAAATTCACTTCTCAGGTGTTACCTGGCTTCAAGAGGATACTGTTTAATTCTTACCAGCTATGTTCCAGATTTTGTTCTTACTTCTATAGGTTGAGTGTGTTTAGCCCTTCCTGGGGTCCTGTCGGCCCACACCCCAGGGAAGACTTGATCAAGGATTGCTGATGGCACTTCTCCTGATATCTGTGGCTGAATTAAAACAAGACTTAAGACTTCGATTAGTTCATTTTCTTTTACTTTAATTTGCATATCCCCATTTTTAAACTTAATTTCTGCATTCAATTTTTCTAGTAAATCCCATCCCAAAAGTGATTTAGGTGCATGAGGCATATAAAGAAACTTGTGTATACCTAAAGTCTTACCTAATTTGAAACTTAAAGGTTTCATAAGAAATACCTT